>NC_059128.1:166231405-166536020 GCF_020740605.2 Lemur catta | reverse complement strand
GTGTCCACAGAAGTCTCATTCCACAGATGTGACTCTGATGTGGGCTGTCTGTGAAGATTCCCATAAGGACACGAGAGCGTCAGTGTCCCAGGTAGAAATCCAACTCATCTTTTACATTCATGACACTTAGCTATGTCTAGCAGATATTACATGTTTGATGAATAAATAAATGAATGAAATATCTACAACTTCCAGAGAGAGCCCCAGTTTTTTCCTTGTGATTTCTTACTGTCCATTTGTTCCAACAATACCAGGATCCACAGATGGTACTGTTATTGCCATCAGCACTGAGATCAAGAAAGGCTTGTTTATCCCTTTCTTTATTATTAGCAAATTTGGACCTCAAACCTATCTGGTTAGGACATCTTTCACCCTGTTGACGGCCACGGTTGATTGAACTTGCCTCCCTCACTCTGTATCATCCGATCCATGAGCAAGCGCTGCTGACTTCACTTCCAAGCTGTTTCCTGACTCTCAGGCCTCCCCACCTCCATGACTACCACCCCAGGACAAGTTATCACCACCTCTCTCGCCTGACTACTGGTAACCGGTTACCCTGCCCCCACTCCTGAACTGCTACAATCAATTCTCCACAAAGCAGCCAGTCGTCTTTTCAAAACATAAAGAATGCCATGTTATTTCTCTGTTTAGAATTCTCCACACTTAAAAGAAAACCCAAACCTCTTACTCTTGCTCCCTGTCCGCACACCTCACCTCATCCCACTGGTTCTCTAGCCACAATTAGCCCCTTCTGTTCCCTTGATGATCCCAAGCATGTCCACACCTCTGGGCCTTTGTCCCTGTTGTCCTACCTGGAACATTCTTTCCTAGTCACGTTGGCAGGCTGCTTCTTGTCATTCATGTATCAGCCTAATGGCACCTACACTAAGATACCTTCCTTGACCACTCAGTCAAAGTAGCTACCAGTCACATGCTATCACAATAACCCTGTTAATTCTCTGCATAGTAAGGTTCCTGTTCTGACGTTTTTTAAAATTTCATTATTGTCTGACTTCCCCAACTGGTCTATAAGCTACCACGTAGACATCTTATTTATCTTATTCAATATCTAGAATGATGACTGGCACACAGTAGGTTCCCGATATTCTTAGTGAAACATAAAAACAAGACTAAAATAAAACAGTTATATGTGAGCAACTTTACAAGCAAGAAAATACTTTACCTAGTGCAGGTTCCTA
Source organism: Lemur catta (assembly GCF_020740605.2). Lineage (NCBI taxonomy): Eukaryota > Metazoa > Chordata > Mammalia > Primates > Lemuridae > Lemur > Lemur catta. The sequence goes on along the minus strand of NC_059128.1, from coordinate 166,534,821 downwards.
TACCAGACTAGGTGCTAGGCAGAGACACTTAACACCTGGCTCAAGGTGTACCTGAGTGTACATGAGCTGGTGTGGCTGCCTCCACATCTGGCAGGAGCCTTACTAATCTCTTGTGCCCACAAAACCAGTTCTTAGTCTTCTTGGCTCTGGCCTCTCTCCGCGCAAGGTATTAACCTACCTGGACCTCTGGAGAGTCTTCTGCGGGCATCCACCTGTTCTGTACCAACCCAGGAACTGCCTCCCTGACCCTTTGGGCCAATTAAGGACTGATCTCCTGCCAGCCCCATTTCTCTGAGGCCTGTCCTGTTTGTAAAAATCATACCCAATCTCCAGGTGTTGGAAAACTTCCTTTGCCCCTGTGCTAAGGTGTCATCACTAGCAGCCACTGGGTACCATATTAGGACTCAAGGTACTTGGTTCTCCCATTGCAAAACTCATATTTCCTTTTGGGTAACCTATTATTTCCCCTAACTGCTAATACCAAATAGCTGAAGAAAAACTGGGCTTGAAGCTTTAAACTTTAGCCTACTTTGCCAATTCAAGCTTTAAGATACCATTGAATAGATGACAGGTAGATTCACTAAATTCAGAGGGAGAAACAACATTTCTTTAGGCTTTGTTTCTGGGGGATCAAGTTTTAAGAGAGTGATATTATGGGTCAGGTTCAATTGTTACAAATTTCTGGACCTGTGCAACACAAAAACCATGCAACAAAGTTTTGCTTTTCTAAAGATTGTTAATAATACATTTGCAACTACTCAGAAATTGTTTCCTATATAACAATTCTAAGAACAAACCTTTTCTTGGCCAGGCACCATGGCTCATGCCTGTAATCCTAACACTCTGGGAGGCTAAGACTGGAGGATTGCTTGAGGTCAGGAGTTTGAAACCAGCCTGAGCCGGAATGAGACCCTTGTTTCTACTAAAAATAGAAAAAATGAGCAAGCTGTGGTAGCACATGCCTGTAATCCCAGCTACTTGGGAGGCTGAGGCAAGAGGATCACTTGAGCCCAGGAGTTGGAGGTTGCAGTTAGCTAGGCTGATGCCACGGCACTCTAGCCCAGGCAACAGAGCGAGACTCTCTCTCAAAAGAAAAAAAAAAAAAAAAAGAATAAATCTTTTCTCTTGGAAAACTTCCTTCAGGCTATGAAGTGTGTTCACCTGGACTTCTCGCTTCTTCCTTCCACTCTCCCTGTCTGAATGAAGAGCTCCTTTTGCTTCACCCAAAGTCTTGGGCATGGCTAAACATCCAAGGAGGGTCTGAAGAGGATGGAGAAAGGTGGCGGGAGGCAGTGGGATGCTGAAGAGAACTGAATGGTGACAGGTGCTGGGAACACACCTTTCTGTCCTGAGCTGCAGGGATTGGAGGTGAGATGGCAGCAGCTGCTTCAGAGACAAGGGTGTGAGCCAGGAATACCTGAAGGGTTCTGGACTTCCACCACTCTGCTCCATCTGCTTTTACCAAGAGGAAGCAGAGCCGGGCAGCCAGCTCCACTTGGCCAGGGCCCATCATATATGTCTTTCCAAACAGGGTCTAGAGTACCACCTGGTATGCTTTCCTGCCTTCACAATACGCCCTTCTTATAGCTTGATGGAAACAATGGTGAGCTATCATCTCAGTCTGTTTGGGCTGCTGTAACAAAGTAGCATAGATTGGGTGGCTTAAGAATGAAAGAAATTTACTTCTCACAGTTTTGGAGGTTGAAAAGCCCAAGATCAATGAACTGGCAGATTCGGGGTCTGGTGAGGGCCCACTTCCTAGTTGACAGAAGGCACTTCTTACATGGTGGGACATGTGAGGGATTTTATTTCCAGGGGTGGAGAATCTGCGGCCTCAGGGCCACATGTGGCCCTCCAGATCCCCAAGTGTGGCACCTTGACTGAATCCAGACTTCACAGAACAAATCTCTCTGTTAAAAGGACTGTTCTGTAAGATTTGGATTCAGTCAAAAGACTGCATGCAAGATCCAGAATCCCATTTATGAGGGTCCCACTCTCATGACCTAATCACCTCCCAAAGGCCCCACCTCCAAACACCCTCACACTGGGGATTAAGATTTTGACATATCACCTTCAGAGGGATATAAACATTCATTCTATACCTGGTATGAATGGTATTTTCACCATGGACCCAGGGGCATCTGAATCCTGTCCTAGCCATCAGCCTCTCCACAAGATCCCTGAGGGAGATACATGAAACAACTCTTCCTAGACCTTTTCATACGGGGAATCATTTCCTCTGATAAAAATTGTTGGGGCCTCTGATTTCTTCTAAACAGGCATAGCTCAGTGCTAGGCACTAAGTAGGTCACTGCATGAAAGAAAAGTCCCTGCACTTGCCTTCCTCAACACAGGGAATTGGCTGAAGTTTACAACTAGGTGGAATCTACTCCACCTAGTTTAGATACACAATCTAATCCCACCAGAGACTTTCATGCCATTCCATTTGCCCTTTTACTCAATAACAGCTCTCAAAGAGGGGGAAGGAGGAGAGGCATATCTAAGTTTTTAACTTTAGCCTAATTCATCAGTTCAAGCTTTAAGATACCATTGAATACATGACAGGTAAACTCACTAAATTCAGAGGGATAAACACAGTACTTCTTTAGGTTTTGTTTCAGGGATCAAATTTTGAGAGGCAGTGATATTATGAGGTCAGATTTGACTGTTTCAAATTTCTGGACATGAGCAATGCTTAAGCCATGCAACAAAGTATTGCTTTTCTAAGGATTATTAATAATACATTTGTAACTACTCAGACTGGCTATAAACTTTCAGAGACTGAATGAGAATGTAATCTGTCCACAGCAACACCGATGAATCACTTTGATAAATTCTTTATGATGATGCCTTATCTCCTGCAACTCTTGGATTGGTTCCGAGCCTATAGTTAATCCTTCAGTAACTCCCACAAACACCTCATTATTCATCAGACTGTGACATCTTGGGTTGTAAAATAGGTGCTGTTATATAAAACAGGTACTGTATAGCAGCCTCAGGTCATGAATATTAAGAGACAGCTTCAAATGAGATAATATCAATAAAGATCTTTTGCCTCTACCCAAGAAATAAACTGAACGAAGGCATGGAGTGTCTGTGCATGCATCCTGATACCAGGGTGATGAGCACAGGCTCTGTGTCCTCAGCCTTCGTGACTGTTCTCCCTCACACCAAGTCATGACTTCATGGGTGTATGACTTTCCCACACTATTCTTTTCCAGCTTTTGCATTAAGGTTATATTAATAGTAATTTCATAAAGTCAGTTGTGAAGCACTTAATTGGTTAGTTTGGTCCATGTACATTCATTGTGCTTACTGATAACTGGATTTATTTCTCTCTTGTTCTATTTATCAAAATTTCTCTATGTCTACTTTTCCTTGTCTTGATTGCCTTCCTTTGGACCGAAGTATTTTTCTTATCCCAATAGTTCTGTTCTACAGATTTGGAAGTTATGAATTCTATTTCTTTCAGGTGTTCCCTTGAAATTTTGCTATGCCTACCTAAACTTGACAATGTCTAATAAGTTAATTGATGTATTTCCCATCCCCTCAAACAAGGAATTTAAAAGACTGATTCTGTTCATCCCCTCCCCCCAATTTGAATACCATTATTGTCCAGTATATTTATTCGGTCTTGTTTTTCATTAACCCCACAAATTAGACATTATTATATTGTTTAATACAGAAAACATTTGTTTGGATTGACTTCTATGTTTGCCAGTTTCTTTGCTGGCTATTCTTACATTTAAGGCCTTCTAAGAATTTTTTTTTTCCTGAGGCATATCTTTCAGAAGTTCTATACAAGAGGCTCTATCCTCATGGTACAGAGTAGAGAGGATACTTTACTTTTTAAAAATGCTCTACTTTTTAAAAAATGTGAAAATGTCTTTATTTTTCCCCCATGTTTAAAGATTGTTTCATTGGATCTCTAATTTTAAGTTGATAGTTACTTTCTATCAGCATTTTAAAGGTACTTTTCCAATTCTCCTGGATTCTGTGATGGCTTATTTATTTATTTGATCTGTGAATAGCAATATTTACCCCCATGAGTCTATCAAAACTTGAAACTAAGGTGGTTCTGGTCACTCATCCATTTATTTCAAGGTCACCCATATCAACAGATGTGGTGCTGGTGACAGTGACAACAGAACTTCATAATAGAAAACTATTAATGAAGCAATGCTGTAGAATTTTCATGGCAGCAGGGGTTAGAATTAGTTATGTCTGATAAATGTGTCTGCTGACCTTATTTTACTATATAATACAGGCTGCCAGAAAAATCCAATGCTTGACAGGCTGTCTTGTTTTATTAGTTCCTTTTCCACCTAAAGTTTTAAGCTTAGAGCCAAGAACACAGAGATAACTAAGTTGACCATTCAAGATTCATGTTTCTCTCCCATGGTGTAGATCTGCTCTTGGGAAGTGGTTGCCCAGACACAGACAGTATTTCCCAGTCCTCTTGTACCTACATGAGACCATGTGACTAGATCTAGCCAATGGGATGGGAGCAAAATTTATGTTTATCACTTCTAGTCAGAGGAGGATAAGTATCTCTTCCCCTCCTGTGATGATCTTGGAGGCCAGCATTGAAGATGATGGGATCATAAGATGGAAGAAGCTTGGGTCCCTGATACATCTTGGAGGAAAGTCAGACATCTGGAAGTATATATTTTGGAATTTTGTGTGAGTGAAGAAAGAAACCTTTGCTATGTTAAGCCACAGTGATCTTGGAGGCATTATAACAGATGACCTATACTGACTAAAATGATGAACATCTGTTGGCTGGTTGTATGAAACTCTTTAAGAGGACAGACCCTATCTTTATATATATATCACATCCTCTCTTCAGTGCCTTTTACAGTAAGTGCTTAATAAATGTCCACAAAAATTTGCTTTGGAAAAGGATAATTTTTTACATCTTTCCTCTACGAGTTTAAGATTTTGTTTATTTGACTTTTAAGGGATACACCCAGGATACAGCACAGTGCTTGCACATAGTAGGCACTCAAATATTCATTGAATGAATAAAATTAGTGCTTACCTTTGTCTGTCAATGCCATTAAGTGTCTTTGGCTTACAAAATGGCTGACTAAGGATGCGCTGGAATCCTAGGGAAGTTTGCCAGCCCAGTAGACAACCCAGCAAAACTGCATGAATGAAAGACTGGACCTCAAATGAAGTAAAACTAACAAGCAAACAAAATCCAAGGGATTCTTGTCTCAGTGATATGCTATATAAATTTTAGGCTCAATGCCAAAAATACCTGTTTTAAGAGATGAGACAGAAAGAGGAAGAAAAATGGGAGATAAATTAGAATTGAAAAAATTGAGACTGTTTTAAAAGACATCCTTACCCCTAGGAGTTAGAGATTAGAACATTGTTCTAAATCATTATATTTGCTATTTGGTATAATTTCCATAATAGAGTAAAAGTCCCCCAAAGCACACAGTACTCCAAAAAACACAATAGTTTGGCATTTGATGATTTGCAAATATACTGCAAAATCCTGTTCAATAAGTACTGAGGCTGTCTCTGCCAACTGCACAGGTGGACTTGCTAATATTAAAAATAGAGTTGATCTTTGAACAATGGAGGAGTTAGGGCTGACCTTCTGTGCAGTTGAAAACTTACGTATAACCTTTGACTCCTCCAAAACTTAATTACTAATAGTCTACTGTTGACTGGAAGCCTTAGCAATAACACAAACAGTTGTTTAACACATATTTTATGTTATATATATTACATATTGTATTTTACAATAAAGCTAAAAAAATGTTCTCACAAAAATCATAAGAAAAATATATCTACTATTAATTTTTTGAAGTTTAAATGTATACATAACTACTGTGTTTTTCATAAACTGAAGTTTCCTTTTTTTTTTTTCCCCATAGTGAGACAGGGTCTTTCTCTGTCACTCAGGCTAGAGTGCAGTGTCATGATCATAGCTCACTGAAACCTTGAACTTCTGGGCTCAAGCAATCCTCCCTCAGCTCTCCAAGTAGCTGGGGATACAGGTAGGCACCATCATGCTTGGCTAATTTTTCTAATTTTTGTAGAGACAGGGTCTTGCTGTGTTGCTCAGGCTGGTTTGGAACTCCTGGCCTCAGGTGATCCTCTAGCCTAAGCCTCCCAAAGTGCTAGGAATATAGGCATCAGTCACTGAGCTAGCCAACTCTTCTTATTAAAAAGTTTTCAAGGTGATACCGGCTTTATAGAATGAGATAGGGAGGATTTTCTCCTTTGTGATGTTATGGAATAATTTCTGTAGGATAGATACCAGTTCTTTGTGGGGCTGGTAGAATTTGGCTGTGAATCCATCTGGTCCCAGGGTTTTTTTTTTTGTTTGTTTGTTTGTAGATTTTTTATTACTGCCTCAATCTCTCTGTTATTGGTCTGTTCAGGATTTCTATTTCTTCTTGATTCAGGCTTGGGAGGTTGTATGTTTCCAGGAATTTATCCATTTTCTCTAGGCTTTCTAGTTTGTGTGCACAGAGGTTTTCATAATATTCATGGATGATATTTTGTATTTCTGTGGTATCAGTTGTAATGGCTCCTTTTTAATTTCTGATTGAGCTTATGTGAGTCCTTTCTCTTCGATTTCTGGTTAATCTAGCTAGTGGTCTATTAATTTTGTTTACCTTCTCAAAGAACCAACTTTTTGTTTTGTTGATCCTTTTCTTTTTTCTTTTTTTGGTTTGTTTCCATTTTGTTTAATTCTGCTCTGAGATTTGTTATTTCTTTTCTTCTGCTGGCTTTTTCTGGTTTCTTGAAATGTGCATTAGGTTGTTAATTTGTGATCTTTCTATCTTTTTAATGTAGACATTTAAGGCTGTGAACTTCCCCCTTAGCACTGCTTTTACTATATCCCATTGATTTTTTGAAAGCTTGTGTCCTCTTTGTCATTCAGTTCAAGAAATCTTTTTATTTCCATCTTAATTTCATCAATGACTCAAGGATCATTCAGCAGCAGGTTATTTTCCATGACTTTGTGTAGATTTGAGAGTTTCTCTTGGAATTGATTTCTAGTTTTATTCCACTGTGGTGTGAGAAGATACATGGCATAATCTCAATTTTTTTGAATTTGCTGAGACTTGTTTCATGCCCTAAGATATGATCAATCTTAGAAAATGCCCCAGTGCTGATAAGAAAACTACAGACCAATATCCTTTATGAACATAGATGCAAAAATCCTCAACAAAATACTAGCAGACTGAATTCCATAGCACATCAAAAAGATAATTTACCGTGATCAAGTGGGTTTCATTCCAAGGATGCAAAAATGGTTCAATATATGCAAATCAATAAATGTGACTCACTACATAAACAGAAATAAAAACAAAGACCATACGATCATCTCAATAGATGCAGGAAAAGCATTTGATAAAATCCAGCACCCTTTCATGGTAAAAACACTCAACAAACAAGGCATAGAAGGAACATACCTCAAAATTATAAAAGCCATATATGATAAACCCACAGCCAATATCATACTGAATGGGGAAAAGTTGAAAACATTCTCCCTAAGAACCGGAATAAGACAAGGATGCCCACTGTCACCACTTCTATTCAACATAGTATTTGAAGTCCTAGCCAAAGCAATCATGAAAGAGAAAGAAATAAAAGGCATCCAAATCAGGAAACAGGAAGTCAAACTATTCCTGTGTCAATTCTGGATGACCAGTTGGGTAGGCTTTCAGCACTGAGGACTTATGGAAAATAGCATCTAGTTCCCATGGAGAAGACATTGGTAGGAGCTCAATAGGCAATCCTAAGATGGATTTGCAACAAGGTCCTAATGTCCACAGAAAACCAGAGTACCAAATGGAGACAGAGGCCGAAGTCTGAGGTGGGAGAGAGGAGGTGAGTGCTCAGATATACTCACATTTGCCTTAGTAGAGGTGGGAGAAGGCAATAGGGAGAGCCTCAAAGATAGCAGTAAGGTGGCTGGGGGTGGGGCTGTTGCTAAGGGATCCTGGAGGTGGAAATAAAACACCAGCTTACATCTCTCATGCTCAGAGCATTCACTACTTTAGCTTTTTCTCTACAACCCTTTCAAAGCTTTTCTATTAGTATAATTAACCATGGTGTGACAGAAATAGTTTACAGGCTAACACTGTCTGCCCTTCACCACACTGGTGCAGCCCAACAGCTTGCCATGTTTACTTACTGCCTCAATTCCTTGCACCCTCTCACACACAGTCAGGCTGTCCCATTACTGTTTCTTCAGACTCAACACAAAATGGTAATGTTTCATCTGGTTCTGCGAAGATACCACAGTTATACATGCCTCCTATCTGGCCTTTCCCACCTCTACCCTCCCAGGCCCAGCTGGTACCTGTATTACACTGGATGAGGAGGCCTACCTAAAACATCTCTCATCATCTGGTAGCCTGTCAGTGACCATGCAAGGGTAGCAGCTTTTAATTAGTAGCAGGAGTGGGTATAGCATCTTTTGAGGGCTGGATGAAGACTAATTCAAGAAACAATTAAGTGAATGTATATTGGGAACCAGATATCTTTTCCCATCCTTTTTCACAGTTGCTATAATAATCTAAGACTTCTAAAAATATAGCCATAAGGATGGCACAACCAGAGCTTGTTAACCAAAAAATAATGAGGCTAAATGAGCTACAGATTCATCAGCTTGTAAAAGGAATGGCCCACTGCCTCAATGGGTTGCAACATTTCTTTTCCTAAATATAACCCAGCCAATATCTGACTTGAGAGCTAATACCTCTATCCTGCTACTATTCGTTTCTTTAAACAGACCCAGGGGAGAAACAAAAAGACCAACCACCAAAGCTGCTAAAATAAGAGAAGGCATATTGCAAGGGAAAGGCTAGTGTTCACTGGCTGAAGTTGCAAAAACTCCAAGAAGAAACACACACTCTTGGACTGATTCTTGATATCAGGGGCAAAAAAGAAACAATCAGATGGCATAACTGTCTTCAGTGGGTCACAGTTTTCCAAGTACAAGGGCTGTGACTTGGGTGAAATATGGAGGCTGTGGGATTATGGAAAAGATACTGGACTTGGAGTAAAAAGATCTCAGTCCCTGTTCCAAGTTCTAGGATCTTGGGCATAACACTTGGCTTTTTGGGGCTGCATTTTCTATATAGTAACATGGTGTTAAAATGATGTCTACCAACAGGGTTGTCAGGATGAGTTAATCAATGGCATATTAGATGGGAAAACACTGCAAAGCATAAAGAACTTGTTACTGTCCATCTTATTTGGTTGTCCTGTTGGTTATGGGGACTAATCATTGCCTCCAAATTCAGAACCAATTAAAACATACATAGAGGAGTAAGAAGTAGATTAAAACATTATCTTTCTTACTAGTTAAGTTGGATTTAAGAACATGGCTTGACCTGTGGCTTCTTAGTATATCCTATAATGTACTATTTTTTTTCACATTCTGTACCTGTCTTGATTAATACTTGATTAATACTATAGGCTTTTGGAGTGCAGAGACTATGTTTTATATATCTCTGTAGAGTTTCCCACAGAGCCATACCTGCAGCAGGCATTCTGTCTGACAAAGGATCGTCATTAACCACATTTATACTACAATTCTCTGGATGAAGCCTCTTTCTTCACTAGCCTGGGAGCTCTTGGAGGAAAGGGCTCATGTCTTTTCATTCCCAGTGCCTAGCATAATGCCTAGCACATATTAGGTTCTTTATAAAAGTATTCATGAAAACAGAAGTGCACTAAATGGTCTGGTGACACCCAGGGGTTGGAGATAGGGATTTAAAGCAGGGCTGTCTTCTAAGGATTCCATTCTTGCTAGTTTATTCATTTGGGAAAGTGCACGACCTGCAAATTATTGTGATTGACGGTTTTATTTGAGACAGTTTCCTCCATGACAAACTTCAGCTTTTGTCTACTTGTCAGGCACCTTGGCTATCTTGGCATCTCAGCCCTGGACATCTCAATTAGAGTTACTCTGCTAATGTCCTTAGCAGAGAACTGTCACCTGTTAATTAACTTAGAACCATGACAGAAGCCTGTGACATCTGATGTTTCAGAACATAGTACTGACCCTTGTTCTTCCCCCAAGGGACAAATACACCATGAAACAATTTCCTTTGGAGTTGCTGGTGGAATTGGCTCACAGCATGATATCCAGGATGAGATGGCAGCAGAGGTCTCCTGAAGGTGTAGGGACCACAAAACCCTCTTCTGAAGAGCGCTTTGCAGAGGCTCTGAGAAAGCAAGCCTTCCTCTGTAGATGAACTCTAGGTGCCTCCATGGGTGCATGCATGAGATGGGGCTCACTCAGCCGCGGTCACCACAGCAGGGCTGTTCAGGAGTCAGGGCTTCTGCTCTGTGTGATTCCATGTCTTCTAAGCCCATAGACTACATCTGCAAGAGCCACATCTCCAGGGAAAAATATAATACCTGGTCACACTCATTTATCATTACAATTTTGTAACGTACAAAAAAAAGCCCATGGGACTACATCCAGGAGGAATTTCAATTACCTCTATCACCAATGGGCACATGAAAAACTGCTTAATAATCGGCCCGGCACCAGCCACCTTCAGCACTCAGATGGACAGAGAATGAGACTTAGGAGAGGGATTCATTGGGGAGAGGAGGAAGATGCAATACTTTGTATTTGTAACATGGTACATGAGAATGAGAACAAGATCCTAGCAATGAAAAAGAGATGAAGCTTTACTTTATGTTCAGAGACATGGCAAGAATAGGGGAAGACATGATAATGATAGTGAGAATAGTAATAGCCCATTTATGGCACTGTGTTAAATGTATTAAACATGTTAACTTGTAAGTCACTAACTCAACGTGTTTAAATATTGCCTGGCCCATCCTCAGTGCCCTTAACCATGACCAGAAATGTGATACTCCAGCTCTGTCACCTGTGATGGGGAGAAGTCCAAATATTCTTACCAGAACTCTCAAGAGAGACTATGACAAAGTCAATCTCTGTGGGGTTTTGCTTGATACCTCATCCCTGCTGGGCCTCCTTTCCTATCCAGGCCTACTCTGGGTTATTGCTGGGAAGGATTCCTTAGAAGTCATTTCACAGGTCTCTGTCTCAGGGCTCAAGGTCTGCTTCTAGGGAGCTGCCTAGACTAAGATATTCACCACAGGAGCAATGAATATCCTGACAACATCAGACCAATTTTGGGGTGAAATATGGGATTTTTTTCCCTATGGAATTTCTATAACTAGGCTATTTAAATAAGTATTATATTTATTTTTTAGGTCAATTATTTTGCACTTACTACAGGTCAAAATAATAACAACATATCAGTGAAATAATGTGACTGTATTTGTCCAAGCCTCCTTTTTCTACCTTCAGAATTCTATCTACTACATCATGGTGAGAGCTGCTTGGATGTGGCTCCAAGCGTTCAGACAAGCAAGCTGCCCAGCTTCCTTTAAGCAGGCCCTCCCTTGGTCTTGGGCCTGTCCATGTTTCATCATGACCTGCAGGCCAGCAGCTGGAATCTTAATTACCACCCCTGCTCAAGTGCCCCACTCTAGAGCTTCCAACCCTCCCCTCTCATTTCATCTCCCACTGCCCTGGGGGATGTCAGGGCATGACCTAGCAGGTACTTGGGGCACGATCCTGGTCCTCTATCTGGGAGACTCCTGAACCCTTGCTTCTCTGCCTTTTAGGGAAAGTTGGCAAACTCATTTCTTCACTTAACCAAGGCATTTCAAAGAAAACTGCATCTTTTCATCTCAGAGGGCTTCGGGGCTCTCTCCTGAGAGAGAGTGTAATTAGCAGATCGAAGGCACAGAGCCTGGGCTCTGCACTGTGGGGAGATAGTTGTGTGACTTTGAGAGAAGCTCTCAGGGGATCATTAAAGCACTCGGGCTCAGTGTTAACCAGACTCGCTGATCACAGGACAGGAAGTTCTCTTTCTTGCTTTTTCTCATCACTCATGGCACAATCATATACCCAGCACTGGCTGGCAAGGGCAGGAGACAGAACCTGTGCACCAGAGTTACGTGTGAGCATAAGAATCACACCTAGAGCTGTTCCCGCCCTGGAGCACACCCTCAGTGTGCATCTCACCTCCTCTGAAGCTCGTATCCCTACAGCACTCAGTCCCCACAGACCCTTCCTGGGAGCTTCTATATCAGCTCAGGAAACTTGTTTTTAAAACACTCAGCTCTCTATCCCTGCCCATTACAGCCCTCTCTTGCCCTGACTCTGTGGTGAAACTTCTCCAAGAAGCTGTTTAAACTCACTGGTTTTGTTTGCTCACACCCTACTTGCTCCTCAACTCGTACCCACCACTTACTGAGCACCTACTCTGAACCAGGCACTATAAGTGCTAGATATACTTACATTCACAACTCTATGAAGAATAGCAATACCACAGGGTAGCCAGTTGAATGGTGGTCACCCAAAATATACATCCACATCTTAACCCTGAAACCTCTGAATGCGACTTTATTTGGAAAAATGGTCTTTGCAAATATAATTAAGCTAAGGATCTTGAGATGAGCTAATGATGGTCAAACTTATCCAAGAAGCTGTATAAATTCACTGGTTCCATTTCCTCAGACCCAACTTACTTGTCCAGGTGGGCCTTAAATCCAATGACAAGTGTCCCTATAAGAGACAGAAGAAAGACACATGGAAAAGAGGAGAAGGCCATGCGAAGATGGAGGCAGAGACTGGAGCCACCAGAATGGAAGAGTTAAGGACAGTTTCTTCCTTAGAGCCTTCAGAAGGAGTGTGGCCCCCCCAACCCCTTAATTTTAACCCCGGGACCCCAGAACTGTGAGATAAAAAGAATTCTGCTATTTTAAGCCACCACATTTGTGATAATTTGTTACAGGAGCCACAGGAAACAAACATACATACCCATTTTACAGATGGGGAACTGATGAAGATGCTCAGGAGGAAATGAGTAATGAGACTGGCCACAGCTCACAGCTGAGTGATATTCTAGTGCAGCCAGAGCAAAAGCAAGGAATTCACCTTCAAGAAGCTGCTAGGACACCTGCAGCAGGTAAATGATTTGTCCTCTGGAGGAGAAAGGCTGGAAAACATCTGAGGGGAGGAGTAAAGAGAAGAGAAAGCCTAGTGATGGAAATGACCCAAAGAAAGGGAAGTGGATGAAGAGGAGAGGGACATATGGAAGATACTGCAAAGGCAATGTATCATAGGTCTAGGGGGCTTCTTGGCTTCTAGCCTAAAGAATCTCCAGTGTCCATCACATTTGTAAATGCAATGATGATTAAATGTTTCAGAAAACTTTCAGAGATTTATTACAAAGCCAATATGAAGTTGCTGGAAATAATCCCTTTTTCCATTAAAAAAAAAATTCCGTTCAAATTTCCCTTACTCAGAAAAATCTCCCAGAATTTTACCAGATCCTGACAAGCAAAACAATACTCTGTTAGATCAGCCCCAACTCATGAGGTTTATGCATATTAATGAGCATTTTACTGAATTGAAATCTGGGTGAGGGAATATAGACTACTTTTCACATTTCATTTTTGTAAACAAGATTTGCTAAACAATCGTGCAATATTATAACAAAAGACGTAAGTTATTTAAGGATATTAATAAAGCAACACCTCATATTTGGAAGGCGTTTACACATGAAATATTTTTATACCCTTCCCCTTCAACTCTTCCAACAATCTTCCAGGTAGATATTAAAGTCATCACGTGTGTGTCGTAGTTGAGGAAAATGAGGCAGCTCTGGGAGGCGAAGTACTCCAAGCAAAGTCACATAAGTAGTAAAGAGAAGTGAGAGCTCAAAGTACATCCTTTAAATCCAAATTCTATACTTTCCCACCATATGTTTTAATAAAAGAACTTTCATATAGAAAATTGAATTTACTCATTAAAAGTTAACACTTGAATTTGCATAAGTCAACAACTCTCCTGAGTGTGAGCATGACTTCCCTTACCTACTTTCTCCTGCCAACCATGTAATGGGATGTACTTTAAGTCATAAAATTGAAATTTTTTACAATATTTTATTCTTCGTTCTTCACTAGCTTTGTTTACAATGAGAATGTTTTATTAAGGTTTTGTTTCACCTGGAGAAGAGAGTTGTTGACTTATGCACATTTAAAATCACAACCTAAAATGTAAAAGACATTAAATCAACATGATACCTTTAAGGACCCAGTATGCCTAAACTTCCTAGGTTAACATTACATTTGAAAGTGTGACTTCCTCAAATTTTCTGTATGAATGACTTATCCCACAGAACTAAAGATATTATTCTCCTTAGAGAACACTTATAAATCTTTTCATAATGAAAAAAATCCAAGTTCACATTGTTGATCTTTGAAACAATTACCCAGTACAAAATAAGAAAGAGGTAGTTTTATAACATCAAGTTCTTATTTTGCCTTTACTTTATAACCCCAGCCAGCCCATTCCTCATGCCCTTCTCGTTCTAAAAACAACAACTTCCAGTATATCCTGAAGAGTAACACAAAACTTCAAGGTCTAACAGTTACTAATCCCATAAGACATACAAGAGATTCTGCTGGCTCCTTCCCTGACACCTTCTTTCCTTTCTCCTTCCTAACCAATCCTGGTTTTATTCCAAGATCCACTTCCCCACACAGACCACATGATGCAGGGAAGCTAAAAGCATCTCCTGCTCCAGGATAGCCTTTCATAAGTCTACAACAGTGATTCTCAAAGTGTAGCCTCTGGACCAAGCTTCAGTATCATTGGAAACTTAGAAATATAAATTCTTGGCCTCATACCAGATTTAGTGAATCAGGAACCTGGGGTGAGCCTAGTGATCCGTGTTTAAATAAGCCCTCCAGGTGATTCTGTTGTATGCTAAAATTTAGGAACCGCAGACCTAAGCCAGTGATTCTCAGCCCTCGTTGCACATTAGAATCATCTGATGCCCAGGGCCCACGCCCAGAGATTCTGATTTAATGCATCTGGGGTGGAATCTTCTCAAGGGGACTTGTTAAAATGCTCCCCAGGTGATTCTAGTGTACAGTCAGGTTTGAGAAACACTGACAAAGCCAATGAAATTAATCCAGTCTGAAATACTGAATTGTAGGATCCATGAAACAAGTGTCTTGGAAGACACTATTATTACAGCTACTGGTGGTAGCATGAGACAAGTCAACAAGCACATGTACACCCATGGCTAAGTATCTTGTAATGGATGGAATGTTAGTTGTGGGCACACTATGAGTGTCTACTCCGAGGAGAGGGGAGAGGGGAAAAGGGAGAGGGGAGAGAGAGAAGGCTGGAGGGCCGATCTGGGACCAGACTGTTAAAAGCTCGAATGCTAACCTAAGCAATTTAGGATTTTTCTTCTAGGTCAGTGGTTCTTAAATATCTTAGCCTCACGACTTCTTAGTACTCTTAAAATTTATTAAGGACTTCTCAAAGAGCCTTTGTTTATGTGGGTTATATCTACTGATATTTACTGTATTAAAAGTAAAAGCTAAGAAACAAAAATATTCATTAACAATAAGAAACTCATTACGTGTTAACAAATAACATTTGTAATGAAAAATAACTATGTTTTATATATAAACAATTAGTGGGAAGGGTGGCATTCTTTTGTATTTTTATAAATCTCCTTAATGTCTGGCTTATGAAACACAGCTGGCTCTCATATCAGTTTCTACATTCACTCTATTGATATATATTGTTTTGGTTTGAGTATAGTATATAGAAAAAAAAATCTGGCTCTATAAAGATGTGTAGGTGGAAAAAAAGGGCCTCACAGATTTCTCAAAAAGGTCTCAGGGATCCCTAGGGGTTCTTGGACCACACTATGAGAACTGCTGCTTTTGGTAATGCAAAAACCATTATAAGATTATCGGCAGACAACAGGCAGCTAATTCTGAAGTAATGTGAGGATGAACTAGAAGGAGGTGGACTGAGAATAGGATGGCAAGCAGGGAGACTATTAAAATGATCCAGGAAGACCAAGAACACGGGAAGCCCTTCTCTAAAGAGGAGACATTGGGGAGCAGACATGTATGGATTCACATGTCAGAGTCAATGGGAGCTGGTATCCAAATGTATCCAGCCTAGGGCAGACAGCAAGCCAAGGGTGACTTCAGGTATTTCGGGTTGGAAAATCTGGGTGGATGGTGATGATACAAAGGTACAGATATAAGCACAGGAAGACCATTTATGATGTTAGCTGGCCAAAGATGAAAGGAATGAGTCAGAAAGAGAAAGGATGGATGTGAAGATTCCAGACCCATGGCACAGAGAAAGCCAGACAAACAGGCTCTGGGGAAGCTCACTTTTTTATACTACTGTATTCAATGCTATTTTAAAATGATAACAAAATAGTGTTTGCATTAAGACAGTAAAACTAATCTCTTTAAAAATGCAAATACTCCCAAGATTTAAGGAGGGAGAAGCTTCTTAATTCACAGACCACAGTAGGACAACTGGCCTGGGAAGGTAGCATGGTGGGGGACTTTGGGTCTAATATGGGATAAGGATAATCATGGAGGAAAAAGGGAAAATATTAATCCCTGTAGGATATATCACTACATGGATATTTCTAGTTTAAGAAGTAGCTGGAGAGAAGAATAAAGTCACTGGGTAGCTGGTGGCAAAGAAGGGCTAGTTAAGAGTTGAAGAGGCTCCAAAGACAATTTTTTCACTTCAAAGTATTTTCAAGAGCTCTGCTTAGTTTTAGAGATCCCATGAGAGGCAGATCACCATGTCAAAAAACAGGTTCCAAGAGAAAATGAACTCTACTCCTAACTAGCTTCTTATTACTCCTGGAAAAGTCTACAGAAAAAGGTGATAGGGACTTGGAGTGTGTGTATGTGTGTGCACGCGTGCTTACTTCAAAGCTAAGACTGAGACCTGATCTCCATGACCCAGTAAAGACGGTAGAACAAGAGATATAGTTCCCCTTCTATATTCTGCAGGCTAGAGGCCAAATCCACACCTGGAGCTCTCTTTCTCCTCCTCCTCCTCCTAAGATACGGACCTGTGGGCAGTTCTCTGAATTGAGCAAAGGATTACTTTGCTCAAACACAGACCAGAATATGCAGAGGACACATGAGTGAGCAAGAAGGATATACTAGAAATAATACAGAGCATGATATAAGAAATTCACATGCCTGGGGGTATAGCAAACATGTAAATTGCTAAACATGGTCACTTCTTAAATCAAGGAACTCTGATTTGAATAGATATTGGTATATAAAAACTTCATATTCTAATAAGATCTTAATAACATCTTAGTCTTAATAATGAAGTAACAATGATTTCCCAGTAGATAGCACCTGGCTAAAGGCCACACTTGCTGACTCAGACTCACACCTCCCCAGTACTGTCATGTTCTTAAGGGTTTGTGATGATGCTCCTTACGTTCATTATTAAATGTTTTTCTAAAAAATTGTAGTGTGGCTTGGGAAAGGCAGCCTTGATCATGTCGATTCTCTCCTCTGTAGAATGCAGTCAATAATAATTAATGTCTTACTTGTCTTAAAAAAGTTGTGAGGATCAAATTATGGGAAAATACTTTGCAAACCAGAAGGTCCTACACAAATGTTAGTTACAGTAGAGCTCCAGGTTAGGTTGTACTCGTCCCTTCCAGGCAGGAAGGCCAATAAGGGAACTGGCATCCATGGTAGGTTTTCTATTTATATGCTATCTCCCTCAAGACCACCTTAGTAGGGGGGTGGGTCTCATCCCTTTTTACATGTAGGGCTCACTGAGATTAAGTAATTTGCCTAAGACAAGCCACTTATAAAACGGTAAAACCAGGATTTGAACTGGTCTGCTGTCTCTAAAAACCAGGTGTTTTTAATTGTGAGGTGGAAGGGTAAAACCAGGATTTGAACTGGTCTGCTGTCTCTAAAAACCAGGTGTTTTAAATTGTGAGGTGGAAGGGGAGATGGTGGAGGCGACAGCTACATGCAGGATGGAGCAGCCAGGCGGCTAACGTGGGCATGAGGGAAGTAGCCACAGCCTGTGCCGGTGCCTGTGCCAGAAGGGTGAGGCTGGTTTTTTTTTTTTTTTTTTTAGTCTCACCTAACATCACTAGCAGGATGAAAACTCTACTGATCACAGGTTAGAACCATCCCTGTCTATCCCTAAGGACAGCCGAGGCCCGCATTGCTCATTTTTCCTGTGTGCTGAGGGCACCATGGGGGGATGAAGAAAAGGGTATGTACACAGGAGTTAGAGAGACCTGGGTGCAAACTGCAGCTCCATCACTCACTGCCTGAGCACCCTGGGCCAGTCCTTACTTACTCGTCTGTGACACTTTTTCATCTTTAAGCATCTTGAAGCCTCCAGAATGAATGAAATGATGCAGGTAAGCTTTAAACAAATGCCTGTGAACACACTAGGCACTCAAGAGGGAGTTGCTTTTATGATGATGATGACAACTTATGAACAGGCTAATGTCCACTAGTAATTAAGTTTTTTTTTTTATTTAACAAATACTCTGTGGTAGACTTAAGATAACTACAAAATGTTACTGCTCTTCCTTTTGAGAGGTGCAGCCTAATGCCTCTTCCCTTGAATCACGGTTGGTCCTAGTGACTTCCCTGGACAGTACAATGTGGCTTAAGCATCGTTCTGAGATGTCAAAGTTTAATTGATAAGAAGGTTTATAAATTTTGCCTCAGCATCATAGTGGTGAGCTGCCACGTAAGAAGTCTGACTGCCTTGAGCACACCGTGCTATGAGGAAGCCTAAACTTCCCATGTGAGAAGGCTTCAGGGAGAGAGAGATGCTTGGCCAGACCCAGCTATTGGAGTCATTCCAGCCCAGATCCCAAACAATGTGCAGCAGGGACAGTAGTCTCTGCCAAGCCTTGTTCAGAGTGCAGATTCATGAGCAAAATAAATGACTGTTTTTGCTTTAAGCCACAAAATTTGGAGTAGTTTTTATGTAACAATGTATAACCAGAATACTCAATCATGTTTTTTTTCTAAATTAAAAATATTAGTTTACTGAGTTACATAAAAGAACATTTTAAGTTTGTGTTGACTCTAGTTCTCATATCTACTTTAGATATGGCAAAACCATTTTGTTTGTGGACAATGTTCATACAGGCATAACTTAATAACTAGCTGACCGATGACACATATGAACTATTATGTGTGTATGCCAATTATCTGAGTAGTTTGATGAGGGCCACTACCTATCTCCTAACCAGCAGGAAACTACCTACTCTGGCTATCTGCATTTCCTAGCAAGATTTGCAAACAACAACATGCTGAGAAACAGTTGATTTCTGTAGCTATCCAGATGATGTTTGAAACCCCTTCAGCCTTTATAGTTGCTCAACTTAGGAACACAGACCTTGTCATAGCATACTTGTCTTTGAAACGTTGGAAAATTTACCTGATTTCTTTATAACAACATATTATATATTAATAACCTTAAAATATGCAAACTTTGGAGCAATCAGTATAGGTAAATTCAATAAATATTTCGCTGCCTCCCAAATCTACTATGCTCTTTCCTTTCCTGTTTCTCCTGCTGCAAAGCCTGCCTCCCCTTCTCTGAGGGCTCTGTGTGCATGTGTGTGTATAAAATCCTATTTATCCTTTAAATGTCTCCTCTCCCATCAAGGCAGAGTTAATCATTCCTTGATGACATTGCTTCTTCAATCTGTAAAGCCTTTTCTTTAACAAAAAAGCTTGTCAATAAAAAAAAGTAACAAACCCACAGCCCCACAGAACACATGGAGAAAGAACATGAGAGAGTCCCCGTAACTCTTGGCAACTTTCCACCAGGCTGAAACAGGCTGACGTGATATGTGTTTCAGGGATTAGAATTCAACAGAAGAAATGAGTCAATTAAAACACCCAGCCAGAATGCTGTCTTTAGATAAAGTGCTTTGCACTGGGGGTACACCATAAACTGAATTACTACATTCTAAGGGCTGACTGGTGATTTGCATCTCAATCTCTTCTTATTTTACTCATTTTATTTTCTCAGCAAAAGCTAACAATGAGCCACTCAGTCTAGCAAAGATAGGTACTTCATTTACCTCAGCAAGAACTAGACAATGAACTCCCAGTTTTCTAACTCAATGATTTTGATTTGACCTGGAGTGGGCAATGCCTATTGTCCCAGGTGGGCCAATCAGAACATCAAACCCACCAATTGGTATTGGTTTTTACATTCCTTCAGTAGCAATGCTAATCCCAAAGGATGTACAGTCACTAAGTGGCAACTGGTGCTTTGTGGCAAAATCTCCAAAATGCAAGGGCAACATGCAGAAAGTTATAATTGAACACTCTTTATTTAACCACAGAAACCAAGTAGTCCCATTTTCACCGCTCATTATTTGAGAGCCATGCATAACATTTCAAGCCAAAGGCTGCACAGTCACTGAATGGTAACAGGTTCTGTGATAAAATCCAGAAAACACAACCTACTACTACTTCCTCCCCACGAGAAACCTATAGGTTCTACTCGGTGACCACAAAACCAAGGGCAATCATGTTTTTAACACTCATTCTCAAATTAACTACACTTAACATGTCAATTTGTAATTATTATAATGGAGTCTGTGTTACAACTGATGTCCAAGGCAATAGGATGACTTAATGCTTGACACGTCACCTAGATGAAGCAGGAGAATTCACTGACCTTCCTCACTGACCCAACCCTGGTCTTCCTCCTAAAAGTGTGTAAGTTTCTGACACTCAGCAAACAATAACTTTGGTATATTTTAGGCAAAAAGATATGCAGTTTCAACTTACTTAACAGTTGGCAATAGAGGGCCTGTAAACTTCTCTTCATGGTATCATCTGGTCCTGCTTATCCTCCAGTTTATTCATGATTCTGTCTAGGAAATTGGGAGAAGAAAACTGTTACATCTGAGGAACATAATTTAATAACCAGAAAGAACTCCACTCAACATGATCCTGGCAGTAAAACCTAAACTATCTGAACTTTTAAGAGAAAAAATCTTGGAATGGATATACAACAGTTTAATTTATAACAGTCTACGTTATAAAATCAACAATTAATCAACTGGTCAAATCCTGAAACTATATACCCCAGTGAAGGAAATTCATATGGGAAGCTGGTAAGTGAGAAACGAGATTCAGAACTTTTGAGGCATTCTCCTGAATCTCTCCTGAATCTCTAGTCTTAGAAGGAGAATGAAAAAATTTCTAATCTCATTTCTGCTAAGGTGCTCACAAACAAAACAAAAAACCAAACCAGAAAGCTTGAAATTATACTATTTTAAATAACTTTTCTATTATTTTCTAATTACAAGGATACTTCCAGTATGGAATATTTGAAAATATACAGAAAATATAGCTAAGAATAAACTAGAAATACATATTACCATTATTCTACCAATAAGAGGTGATTATTGCTCACATTTTGGAGTATCTCCCTAGCCTTTTGAATGTGCACTTATATTGATATGTTTCATTTTATGGATTATACATTTCAATTTTTCTCCCTAGCAGCAGAAACATCTGAGTTGTTACTATTACTTTACTAATTTATTTTAAATAATAGCATTTATTTATTAAAATAATATAATTTATTTATAATTATATAAACAATTAATATAATTATAATATAAACATATTTATAATTTATTAAATAATATAATAATATAAATAATAGTATTTATTTAAATAGTATTTCTTTAAGATAAATTCCTAGAAATGGAAACATAAGGACATAGTTTAAGGCTTATTAAATAAATATATTGCCAAATTGCTCTTCATCAATACTGTGTATTAGAATAACCATTAGAATGCAAACTACCTAATGAAGGATATTTATAATTTCTTCTCCTCTTTGCCAAGCAAATAGGCAAAATTCTATCCCATTGGTTTAATTTGTATTTTTCATGTTTATTAGTCATTTATCTTTTAAAAAATTTTAATTCATATTCTTTAACCACTATCTACTGGCATGCCAGTTTTTCTCATGATACCCCAAGTAGAAATGCTTTATGTTAAAACAATTTTTTATTGAGATATAATTCATATATAAAAATTCAGTCTTTCATGTGCACAATTCAGCAGTTGATAATATACTCAAAAGTTGTCCAACCACTACCTAATTCCAGAACATGTTCATTATCAGTCACTCCCCATTTCCCTCTCACCCTAGACCCTGGCAACCACTAATCTATTGTCTGTCTCTATGGATTTGCCACTTCTCGACAGATTATATAAACAGAATCACACAATATGTAGTCTTTTGTGTGTGGCTCTTTCACTCGGCATAATGTTTTTAAGGCTAATCTATGTTGTATAACATGCTAGGGTTTTTATTTTTCTTGTTTTTTAAAGAGCCTCTCTCTCTCTCTCTCCTCCCCCCATCATGGTTAAAATATTTTTATATATTTTAAATATAAATATGTCATAAATATTTTTATATTCTTAGATCTGTTTCTGGACTTTGTATTATGTTTTATTTTTCCATTTGCTCATTCTTCCACTAGAACAATAAGTGTTTAAATTAAATCCTTGGTAGAGTTAGTCCTTTATTATTACTCTTCTCTTTAAGATTTGTCTTGTTCTTTGACCTTAATTGTTTTCCTCCCAAATTAACTTTGATCATTTTATTAAATTCCAGAAAAAATATCATTAGGATTATAGTCAGAATTATTGGCTGTTTGCTTTATTTATTTGGGACAAATGTGATCTCATCAAAATCCAAATATGATAAAAAAATTAAAAAAATACAAATATGGTAAGTAAGAAAATAAATATTTTAAAACGTGTTGCTCTGGCAATCATAAGAATATTTTTTAGGACCTGGAAGAGCTCTTTTTTGGGGAAAGAAGTGAAATAGCTCAATGACTTTGGTTAAGCAATTTACCCGCCCCCCACCCTGTGTGATTTGTATCAGTAAGAAAGAGAAAGAGAAAAATTGCTTTTCATTATAAAACAACAGGAGGTTTGAGTTTCCAAAGTCTAGGGCTAGGGAAAATGAGTTAGAGGTTTTAGAAATTGGAAAGGCTGAGGAGATGATAAGAGATACTGAGGGACAGGAAAAGAAAGAGACAATTCCAAAAGATGGCAGCAGGTGGGACCTAAGAATAAAGGATAAAGTGAGGAATTCCCCACAGGGGATGCCCCATGAAGTTTAAGATGTCTAATATTTAACTTTTCATTGCTTCTTGTTTTATGCTGTTTGTATTCATATGCTATATCTGTATTCCTTCCCCTCTACAATGCTTATCCACTACTAGTATTGTCAAATCTCAGTAAAATTCTGGCACAATATACACTTGTATTGGTGGTACTTGACAGGGACAAAGAGAGAGAATACACTATGCCCCAAGCCAAGGGTGACCCAGGAAACAGTCAGAGGCAGCAGCCCCAGGAGCCATAAGCAATGGTTAGTGAGTATCTATGGAGTGTTTTGGGCATGGTAAGCAATCCATAAATGTTTATTAAATAAATAATGAATGAATGCATGATCAAGTAACAGGAAAATAGAGAAAGAGTTGTCGTTTGTAATAATCCAGGGGAACATAATCCCCTCAATCATCTCTGGAAATGCTTAGGGATTTTTGCAAAAGTGATAAACTTTCCCGCATAATACATGGAATAGAGCCATTTTATTCAGCTATCAAGAAACAACTGATCCTATAAATCTGGGAGAGTTGGGATCATCTGGGTTACACAGGGATATCCCAGCTAGAAGCACCATATGGCTGACTACTCAAAATTAATCTTTATTTAGGTCTTTTTGTGGAGTTTTGTAGTGTTTTTCCTCCATATAAGTTCTACAGTCTTGTCAAATTAATTTCTAGGCATTTTATATTTATTTTTTGCCACTGTGATAGAATTTCTGTTTCCATTATATTTTCTAATTGCTTCTATCTGAAAATGACTGAGTTTTGTATATTAATTTTGTGACCTAACTGAACTCACTTACTGTTCTAATGATGGTTTCTCAGTTGAGTCTCTTGGGTCAATTGTGCTGCTTTGAATAGATGGCAAGCCACAATTAGATTCCATCAAAAGCCTTTTTTACGCCATACAGTAGAAAATATTAATCGCATCAGTCTCGTCCCTTAGGGAATTTAGGAGCTCGAAGGATTACAACTAATTTCTGGGATGAAATCCTAAAAAAGTACAGAGTTTTACAGCCAAAAGGATTGAGTAAAAGAGAAACAACCCACCAGGATCAAAGCCCATACCAGCGGCATCAACCAACAGGTCCACCACAGTAGTTCCAGGCTCTAGGCCTGACACTATATACCCAGATACCAGAGCCACCACCTGCTGACCCAGGCACCATACCAGACTCCAGCAGCAAACCTACCCATGGACAATGCCAGATGACCTCCCCAGAATCTGTGGACAGACTGACTAGTGAAGGGCTTTCCCAAACAAAGCCAGTCTATAAAGACCGGAATAAGCCCATACTTCTCCAAATGCATAGGCATGAATGTATGGCCATAAGGATCAAGAACAATTGGAGAAACATCACACCACCAAAGGAAGAAAATAAAGCAGTAGTAATCAACTTTAAAGAAATGGAGATTTATGAACTGCCTAACAAATAATTCAAAATAATTATGTTAAAGAAGCTCAGTGAACTTCAATAAAATGTAGGGAAACAATTCAATAAAATCAGGAAAACAATAAATGACCAAAACGAGAAATTTAGCAGAGATTGAAATTATTTAAAAACAACCAAACAACCAAACAAAACCCAATTCTGGAGCTGAAAAATACAAACAGCATAAAAAGAACAAATATTTTAATTACAGTGTTTAAGAAAGGGAAAAGAGAGACAAAGGAACAGAAAGCTTAAAGAAATAACAGGAGAAAATTTTTCATATCTGGGAAAGATATAAATATCCAGGAACAGGAAAGCCAAAGGCCTCCAATGAGATCCAATCCAAATAAGACTACACCAAGACATATTATAATGAAACTGTAAAAATTCAAAGAGAGGATCCCAAGAGCAACAAGTAAAAAGAATAACAGAAAAGAGAGTTTCAATAAGGCTAGCAGATTTCTCAGCAGAAACCTTACAGGCTGGGAGAGAGTGGGATGATATATTCAAAGGGCTAAAGGAAAAAACCTCTGCCAATCAAGAATACCATACTCAGCAAATCTGTCCTTTTGAAATAAAGGAGAAATAAAGACCCTCCCACACAAACAAAAGCTGAGGGAGTTCATCACCACCAGAGCTGTCATATAAGAAATACTAAAGGGAGTTCTTCAAGCTTAAAGAAAAAACACTAGTAACACGATAACACATGAAAATATAAAACTTATTGGTAAAAGTAAACATAAAGTTAAATTCAGAATACTCTAGTACTGTAAGGGTGGTGTGTAAATTACCTATATATTCAGGATAAAGGTTAAAAGTCAAAATTATTAAAAATAATAATTGCTATAAAAATTTGTTAAGGGACACACAATGTAAAAAATGTAAATTATGACATCAAAAATATAAAATGTAGGGAAGTGGAATAAAAGTATAGAGTTTTTTGAAATCAAAGTTAAGTTGTTATTAGCATTAAAAAGCCTGTTATAATTATAAGATGTTTTATATGAGCCTCATAGTAACCACAAAACAAAAACCTATTGTAGATACATAAAAGATAAAAAAATTTCCCTTCATGTGTAGAGAAATACTCCCACACCTTTGGTGTTAGAAGTGTTGTGTTGAGTGGTGTGCGAGTAGAGGAAAAAACTTTTTTTTTTCCTTTTACAGAGTCCTTGTCTATCAATACCTTGAATGTAAATGGATTAAATTCTCAAATAAAAAGACATACAATGTCTAAGTGGATTAAAAACCATGATCCAATTATATACTGCCTACAAGAGACTCCCTTCACCCTTAAGGACACATATAGACTGAAAGTGAAGGAATGGAAAAAGATATTCCATGCAAATAGAAATAAAGAGAGCAGGGCTAGCTATATTTATTCCAGATAAAAAGTTTAGTCAGAACTGTAAAATGAGACAAAAAGAAAACTGGATATCCATATGCAGAAAGAATGAAATTAGACCCCTATCTCAGACTACATAGAAAAATCAAATCCAAATGGATTAAAAATTTAAATATAAGACTGGAAACTGTAAAACTACTAGAAGAAAACACAGGGGGAAAGTTCCATGACATTGGTCTGGGCAACGAATTTTTGGATATGATCCAAAAAGCATAGGCAACAAAAGCTAAAATAGACAAATGGTCTTACATCAAACTAACAAGCTTCTGCACAGCAAAGGAAACAACAGAGTGAAGAGAAAAATCTATGGAATGGGAGAAAATGTTTATAAATCATTCATCTGATAAGAGGTCAATATCCACAATATATAAGGAACTCAAACAACTCAATAGCAAGAAAACAAATAATTCAATTAAAAAATGGACAAAGGACTTGAATTGACATTTCTCAAGAGAAGACATACACATAGCCAACAGGTACTTGGAAAAAAATGCTCAGCATCACTAGTCATCAGGGAAATGCAAATCACAACCACAATGAGATATCACCTCACACTTGTTAGAATAGCCATCATCAAAAAGACAAAAGATAAGTGCTGGAAAAGATGTGGAGGAAAGGGAATTGTACGCTGTAGTGGGAATGTAAATCAGCAAAACTACTATGAAAACAGTAGGGAGGTTCTTCAAAAAATTAAAACTAGAACCACCACATGATCCAGCAATCCCACTACTGGGTATATATCCAAAGGAAACAATCAGTATGTCAAAGAGGTATCTGTGCTCTCATGTTCACTGCAGCAATATTTACAACACCAAAGATATGGAATCAACCTAAGTGTCCATCAATGACTGAATGGATAAAGAAAATGTGATATATACACACAATGGAATACTATTCAGCCATAGAAAAGAAGGAATTTCTGTCATTTATGACAATGTGGATAAACAGGTAGGATATTATGTTAAGTGAAATAAGCCAGGCACAGAAAGACATCTGATAAGAGAAAGACAAAGACTGTATAATCTCACGTACGTGTGGAATCTAAAAAAGGTGAACTCAGAACCTGCATGAGTACTTTTCTAGCAAGCTAAGGAGCAGAGTGCCTGTCCCAGGAGAGCACCATCCTGAGGGAGGAGCCGGGGCAGATCCTTGTACTCCAAGAGTCCTCCAGCCGGGCTGGGGCCAAGGCTCTCAGTACACTTTGAAGGGAAAAAACAAACAAACAAACAAACACCCTAAATAGAGCTCCTTTTCTCTCTTCCCCTTCATATTGTCCTCTCTGAAAATAAAAGAAAATATAGGAGGCTGTCAGATCTGAATTCCCAACAAAAGGGCAAAAAGTGCTCATCCGCTGCTAAGGAAAAGCCTACAAAAGGGAATCGGTTAACGTGAATTCTGCTGGAGGGCTCAGGAGTGCCTGAGTGCTCCTCAAGAAGGGCAGCTGGGCTCTGTTTGCATTTGTTGAGGGTGGGTGTTCTGCTGTCCATAGCCACTGAAGTCAGCTACGGGGTAAAAATAGTACCGGGAGTTTGACACTTATTAGAATGACACAGACCTCCTTCTTCCAGCATTAAAGTGTATTAAGACCATTTATCTCATTTGAGGAGACAGGACGGTGCTTGTGTGAGGTGAAGAATATGTATCACACTTCCCTTTTTATGGTTTTGGTGTTAAAGACTGAGTATTGAGGTCAGGGAATTAAATGATCTTGTAGAGATGCCAAATACTAAAGGAGTATGTTCTATCATTTTGACTGCACTGCTTATGAAAAAGATTATTTCTTGTCCACAGCAAACTCATTCGTTTTTCTTTCTCCTTTTCCAGTGCCTGAAAAACATCTTTAGAAATTGAATTCAAGGACCTAAAAACATGTGTATTTCCTTTGGGCAGCAGGCATTTGTCCTAAAAGATATGCTGATATTTTTACAGTGGAAAGGGAGGCAAGTCTATATGAAATAGGAAAAACTCATACCAGAATGTTTAGCATGTGGAAAGAACATTTAAACCCAAAAGGCATGCTTTGAAGAAGCAATACATTTCAGTATGAAATTATGCACAGTATCATAGTCATAAATAAATTTTAATTTTTTTGCTAAGTGGTATGTTGGTAAAATAAATAAATAAATTTTAATTTTTACATTTAATCCCAAACTCCCTCCCCCTTCCTCTTCTTTAGCTCTTCTCATTCCACTAAATCTACATAAAACCTTCTTTAATTCTTGAGCTAGTATGAAGACAGTTTTAATATGCGGTTCTAGTTTAATCTTTCAAAATACATCATTTACGTCAAGTGGTTCTATAAGATTGGCAGTCTGTTGAATATATATATGGCTGTAATAAAAATTATAATGAAATGAAAACATAGTAGGCAAGAGGGGTTTGGGCCAATATAAAACGGCCACAACCATCACAAGAAGAGTATGGCATTCAGGTCACTGTTCAGACTCAAGCAGGAGAGGTTAAGTCCCACAGTGAAGTTCATGATATTCCAAATACTTCTGATGAGTTTCAGTTTTCTGCCTTGCTCCAGGGAGCATGAAAAAATCTGACCTCACCTGTGAGGTACTTAAATATAGCTTTATATGCTTATGTTGATAATTCTACCTTGCTTTGATAACTAGAAGGGCTAGAAGAAATATCTGGAAATACCAAGATTGGTGGTTCCCTAAATGAACTGATGGCCAGAATTTATTTTAAAAATAGATTCCTAGGTTTTTCCCTTAGGAATTCTAATTCCTAGGTTCTGAAAGAGGGCAATTTTAAAAGGCTCCTATTACGGCCATCACGATCAGCCAGGCTTGGAAACCAAGAAACCTAATCTACCAGTTCTTAACCCTGGCTGAACATTAGAACAACAGGAACATACCAATGTCTGTGCCATGCCCCATCCCAGATCAAAGAAGTTGGACTGCCTGAAGAAATGAGGGAAGCTTCCAAGTGATTCTACTGTACAGTTGGGTTAAGAACCAGGGATCCTTGCCCCAGCCTCAGAGAGTACTAGAACCACAGTGAGCCCAGCCCCACTTATCCTTTTTCCTGAAAGTGGCAGTTTTATGAGAGATGGAGGAAGTGGGATGATAAATGAAACCACATTTGTAAGTCATATTCAAAACAGAACAGGAGTGAGTCAGTGTTTCTTAAATATTTGGATCCACCGCCTTTCATGCAATTCAAGTTTTAAGCACATGAGCTCTTGGTGCTCTTTCACCCAATCTCTGATTTTGATAGAGATGATCTCACTTGTCCCTGCTGCCTGCTTCATCAGGATATCTGGAAGAACAAGGCAACAATGACTGTAAGGGAGACAGATAAGATCCAGGGAAGTGAAGATGGTGTGGGAAGCCACATGCAGACTGAGAGCTTGGCATGAGGCTGAAACCACCCTCATCTCCAAAGTATGGGTTTCCTGGGTGGAGTGAGTGTTCCTTTTCCTGAAGACTGCATTCACAGGGGAAACAGACAGAGGCTGCAAATTCTGAGTGGGAGCAACAGGAGAGAGACTACACTGAAGGCATCCCCTTCTCTGCCAGGGACCACAGCAAATTGCACAGACAGAAGCAGGACAAGGAGATACAGTACACACAGCAGGGAGCCAGGAGATCCATTTCTTTGAGTGCCACAGCTTAACAAGCACTGTGCTAGTAGCAGAGGTTGGGGCCGAGAAAAAAACAAACAACAACAACAAAAAAACAAATGAGACGTGTTCCCTTTCCTCAAGGATCTTGCAGTTTAGCAGGGGGAGAGAATATCTTGTCAAAAATCACTACAGCCAGCTTTGCCCCTACTAGCTACATTAGAAAACTTATAACAAATTAGAAAATGTTTTATCCTTCTTGAGTCTCAACGTCCCTATCTGTGAAACAGGTATAATACCTGCATTGCAAGCTTGTTTTGAGCATAAAATGATATAACATATCCACGCAGTCTGGAACACAGTAGAAGTACAATAAACATGTCCTACCTCTTCAGAAGAATGAAAAATGATTTCTTCTAGAGAGTAGCAGGACAAGGTTTTTGAAGGAGGTGGAATTTGAGTAAACCTTGAAGATTAAGAAGGATTTCAATAGGTAAACAGGGAAAAATGCAAAGGCACAGAGGTAGGACAGTGACAAGAGTTTGAGTGCAACAAACAATAGAATATCTACTACTGGCTGTTGTAAAATTCTTCATCAATGCAATTTTGGATATCACATGACTGGCTCTCCAGCTTCTGAAAGAGTTGGGCCAAAGTTCGTATCTTCTAGGGGAGAGAAGGATATATTCAGGAGAGGATAAGGCTGAAATGGAGGCTGGGGCCCCAAAGCTCAATCTCCCGAGATTGATATAATTAAATAAACGCCTACCAACCACAAGATAGCTGGAGAGTCCTCGTCCTGGAAGCCCCAGCCAGCTTCACATCCCAGAGTCGTCCCCATCAATGTTTACACAGCATTACACGGCCACCACTAGGTGGTGCCAAACCCAAGTTTAAACCTGGATAGATCTGGACCCTGCAGCTGGATCCTCAGAGTGCCAGGCCAGGCGTAGGCTAGCTTTCACCATTCTATTGACTTCACAATGATGTAACCACATGGTTTACAACAGTGGTTCTAAAAGTGTGGTCCTCAGATCACAGCAGCACCCAGGAACTTGTTAGAAATAAAAATGATCAGGCTCTACTCTAGACCTCCTGCATCAGAAACTCTAGGGGTGGGACCCTGCAACCTGTGCTTCAGTGAGCCCTCCAGCATAAGTGCTAAAGTTTGAGAACCCCTCCTTCACACAAGCGAATTTCTGGGCCCCATTTATTATGCTATGGCAGAGTTTTACTGTACAACTGTGACCTTGGACAATAATTCACATCTTTAGAGGACCAATAAAATGAAGAAAGAAGTAGCTGGAGCAGAAAGACCTATCTCCAAAGTCCCTTTCAATTGTAATAGACTATAATTCATCAGTTCACCAGCAGGGGAAATGTTTACAGTTCATTAGTTCAAACAAATTGGTGGTGTTGGCATTCGTGGCTCTTGTTGAGAGCATTTAGTGTGGTGTGTTTGAATTCTAATGGCTAATTTAGAAATGTTGCCCATCTCCATTATTTGACTTCTTAGGCTAATAATGGTAATGTATGAGTAAGAGGGGGGGATTAAAATATAGGCTTTGTGGGAAGAAAACCAACAAAATGATTGCAATGTATTTATTGTCTCTGTTGTCATTATAGGCAACCAGGAAGAACTAGACTTTTCACTGAATTAAAATTCTAAATACAGGCAGCCAGAATTGATTTAAACGATTAAATCCTGGAACAACTACTCTCAAATAAACCTCTCATCCAGAACCTAAAGACTTAACAATGACAGCCAATACTTAATGGTAAATCTAACATGTAAGCCATTTCTGCCTTGCAAATCAGCCCAAATGAGAGCTCTAAAATTCAGAAGTCTAAAAGTTGAAGAAAATTGAGCTATACCTCAAAGAAATAAGACTGGGGATGAGCCTGGAATTTAATAAACAATTAGCTGTCTGTTTTCCAGTGCTGTCCCTATGTAAGCTGTTGATACACACTGAAACATAGATAGATGCAGGCTCTATAAATTAACATGTAAGTTCTGCAGAAATGTGTGCCTTGACTGCTGCTGCATCCCTTGTGCTTAGAATAAGATCAGGCACACAATAGCCCTTCAATATACTGGTTAAATAAAAGTCTGAATGATACTACAAAATTGATGTAGGTGGTGCAGTCCAACAGAAATTTTCTGTGATGACAGAAATGTTCTATAAATTGTATTATACTAATACAGTAGCTTCTAACTTGCAGGTGCCTACTGAGCTCTTAAAACATGGCTAGTCTAATTGGGGAACTGAACTTTAAATTATAATTAAATTTAAAATAGCTATATGTGGTGAATGCCTACCATATTGGACAGCAGTTAATAAAGGCTGGAGAAAATATGTGGGGGGGGCAGAAGGGGTGGGAACAACAAGAGAAATTAAAAACAACAATGAGTTTGTGATGCAGGAAACTTACCTGTCATTTCTGACCCTGTGAACTGGCTCATGCTAGAGCAGATTGGGTGGGCAATGTTTCCTAGGCTCTGGATTCTTCCTGCATTCCCTTTAACCCCTTAAAGGCTGTGGCAGCAGCTGCTGAGGCAGGGAGGACTGTGTTTCAGACTCAGGGAGGAGAGTCTGCATTCCTCTCCCACCGGGGACAAGGTAGTGTTGAACCCACGGATGTCACAGCTGGCAGGAGAGTGACTGCAGGACAGCCAGAGAAACAAATGCCTGCAGCAGCAAAAGCACTGAGGAGCTCAGGACTTCACCCGTCTGAGCTTGCTTTCTGGTTCAGGCATTCATTCATTCAATTATTTTCATTCATTCAAATATTTTCCAATGCTAAGTGCCAGCCCTGTTTTTTTAATTTTCCCTTCTTTGGAGACACTATACCAAAGACTGACCCTTGGGATTGCATTGGGCCTTGAGGTTCATGGGCTTACCACAAAATAGAGGAAATCCTAGGGAAAAAAGGCTGCTTTGCAAAATGAGCTGATTAAATGAGCCATTTCACCTTTACTTTAAAAAAAAAAAAAGATGTGCCCTTTTTTCTCTACTCAAACTAGTGAAGACTGCTTATCATTGATGTGGTGTAAGGTCTAAAATGAAGGCTTAGTATTATGCACCACTATGACATCTGATAAAATCAGGAGGACATCAAATGGCCTAACCTCTCACGTTCCCTCCCCACTCTGTTCCTAGGGATAAAAATCCTCCAGCCAAACAGTCCTCCTTATCAAAGGGACCAGGCACAGTTCCTGCTTATCCCTGCATAGTGTTTTACAGTTCCCTGCCAGCCAGTGGAATTATTCAAAAAAGCCAATCACATCCTCCTGAGGGAACCAGGGGGCATCTTATCCTCTTGATACTACCAACCTGCCTCCCACTGCCCCTGGTTGTTCATGCTGTTCCCCAGTGCTATCCCAGGAGGCCCTGAATGATGTTCAGCATCCTCCTCCCTGAGCTGTATGTGACTAATAAACTGCTGCTGACCTCATCTAGCCCGTGTTGGGTGTTGTGTTTGACCACTCCACAATCCTTATAACCTGAGGGCGGGAATCCCTCCCTCACCAGTGGGGTGAACTAGATGTGATTAAAACAAGTTTTACATGTTTTTATAAACTCTTCATAAATAATTCATCAGTTGCTGATGAGCCAGATATCATTTATCTATACTCAGGACAACCCCTACCCTTCTGAGTGTTCTCTTGTACCTTAGGGTCATGAAACCTGAAAACTACATGTCTCAGAGGCCTTGTTGTCAGGATTCCCATTAGATTCCACCAATCAAAGACACTTGGCAGGTCATTTGAAAGATGACAGGGAAAGAGAAGCCACTATTCTTCAGTAGCAGCTGTGGAACAGTGATAGACAAGAGATGAAAGGTCTTTCTAGAAGCTTCTAAGTGTCCACCAGAGAACCACCCATTTGAGTGCTACTGGAAGGAAAGGCCTTTAATGGCTACTTACCTATGGGTCCTTCATGTCTGAGTTTCTGAATCTGCTGCAGCCGATACCACTGCACCCTGGCTCATAATCCTCTTGTCTTCACCTCTGATTTCAGCCATGACTGCACAGTTCCATACTGGCTTAAAATCATCATGATGGCAGCATTCTACCTCAAGTGCAGGCTACACATTACCATTATCTGGGGGTACCTCCACTGTTTCAAGTGCCATGGGAATTAGCTTGGCCCATATACATGTGTGCATCTCAGAAATACAGAGAATTAATATCTCATCCCTGGGGGCGACTCTTGGGAGCCAACAGATAAATCCTTTTACTTTCCATACTTTGGGAGGACAATTCTAGAAGGTGCTTTGCTTCTCAGTAGATACTGATAGAATCAAGCCCCTACTTTCCTAATGCAACCTCTATAACACACCCTATGTTGGCCATTCCTCTTTCCTCACTCTACCACTGAAAATCCCTGGTATCACCTCCCAAATAAACTCCCTTGCCCCAGGCTTTGCTTTGGGAGGGTCCAAGCTAACACAGTAGCCCTTTCTGATCTCACTCCTCCAGCCCTTCAAAGGTTGTATAAACCTTTAATTCCCTGTATTAAAATGTTTCCTATTCCTCAGACCTAGAGTGGCTTCTGTTTTCCTGATCAAACTGTGATTAATACACTGTAGTTATATAATAGTCTATGTTAGTTACATCATTTCATTAATCTATTACTCTGTGAATGGGATATTAAGTATGTCTCCATTATTTTACTTTTGTTATCATCAGTACATTGATTTCTATGGAAGACATTACTACTTGTTTCACCAATAGCCATTCTCTCAATTTCTCTTACTAACAAAAGCCAATTTTGGTTAACCTGACAATGTACCTGACACAACTCTTAATTTCCTAATCTCCTTTGCAGTTAAAGGAGACACAATTCTGGCTAATGAGAAATGAACAGAAGTCTACTTGGGATTCTGGTAAGTTTTGCCTGTCTTCCTGGTCCTTTTCTCTTCCCACCTGGAACAACAGCATGTGATAAACTTGCTATCCTGCAACCACAAAAGGACAATGAAGACAAAAGTCACTGAAGGAGCCCAGGATGTTGATGGCATCATAGAGCTGCCTCAGCAGCCCTAAACATTGGTCTCCTCATATCTTTTTATGTGAGAAGGAAAAATGTCTATTGTGTTAAGCTGCTGTAATAGTCTCTGACACCACTGAGCATGATCCTCTACCCAATATATTGCATATATCTTTAACTTTAGAATTATTTCCTTTGACTAGACTCCCAGAAGGAAATCGCCATGTCAAAAGAGGTATAAATATATACAAATTTGTGATACATGTTACTAAATTACTTTCCTTGAGGGATACATCAATCTACATGGCCACCATCATCATTTGAAACTGCATATTCTGGAAAGGAACACTGTATTTGTTTTTTAATTATCTTGCTAACTGGCTTCCATTTTTATTAGCAATCTAATATTCTACTGATAGGTTCCAAAGTCAGAGGCTACACAGTGATAAAAAGCTCTTTGGGATCCCTATTCAAAACATCTTAGTATTTTTCCCACTCAACAAAAGCAGCACAGGCTGGGTGTGGTGGCTCATGCCTATAATCCCTACACTTTGGGAGGCCAAGGCAGGAGGATTGCTTGAGGCTAGGAGTTCAAGACCAGCCTCAGCAACATAGTGAGAACCTTTCTCTACAAAAAATACAAAAATTTTCTGGGTGTGGTGGCACACACCTGTGGTCCCAGCTACTTGGAGGCTGAGGCAGGAGGACCGCTTAAGCACAGGAGTTTGAGGTTGCAGTGAGCTGTGTTGATGCCACTGTACTCTAGCTAGGGCAATTATCTCAAAAAAAAAAAAAAAAGACAGCACATATAATGTTATCCCTACAGTCATTGCCTCCCAAGCTATCAAGACAGTCAGTGTGACCTCTTTCAAAGAGAATTCTCCCACTGCTCCAACTAGACTACAGTGGTCAAGGAAGACATAGAGATGAGCAGATGAAAAATGCAAAGATGACAAGGAGACCAGTGTGGCCAATGGCTTACCAGGTAAAGGATCTGTTGTATCTGGAAAAGGTGGAGGGAAGGGTTAAAAATTCCCCTCATCATTCCAAATTAAAGGAGAACTGTTAGATAATGAAAGAAAAAGGTGGGACATTTTTATCTATCTGATTGCTCCAGAGCTGTTGTGCTGGTAAGAGTACCAGCATGAAAAGGAAAATGAAGGAAACAATGGTAAAGTGAAGACCACAACCAAACAGGTGAGCCCACTGTGGTCTGTCATGCACTATGTCTCTGTGTTCAAAGCTCAGCTTCAGATTATATCTGAGCTCATTTCCCCCCTTTATTGGCAACTGAACAGTAAAGATCCTTGACTAAGTAAGTCACCAGAACACCGCTTTATACCAGAGACTCTTGGAACATCACTTATTCATTTATATTAATTCACTCACTCCCTCATTCACACTTTGCCTGCATGCCTACTACCAGTAAGTGGCGCACTACACCCCCTGGACTCAAAGAGCTTACCATCTGGGAGTAGTAATGATACATACAGTAAAAATGACAACACAAAGGCACCGTAGGTTAAGAACCACAATGGAAATAGTGTATATGGTATGTGGTATTTCAAGAGTTAAAAACAGGAAGAATTTCCTCTAGATGGGATGACTGCAGGGAATCCTACATGAAGAAGATGGCAGCTGAGCTGAACATCAAAGGGTAGGTAGGATGTCAAGAGGAATGAGATGAGAAAAGCAATAAACGTGATAGATGCAAAGTTAGAAGATTTTACATTTTATCCTAGTCTTTCTTATAGGCCTAGGAGATCTTATACATGTTAAATTTTGTGAGTCTCAGTTTGCTTACCTTTAAAGATGAGAAATAGTATCACCCTTCAGCGATTTTTCATTGTACATATTAAATTAGATAGTACATGTGGAAGTATTCTATAGATTATAAAGAGGCATAATTACGTGTCTATTCTTATTATGATTATTTTTGGTATTCTTCCATGCATAGTGAATAGAATCGAAAGTTCAAACGTGGGAAAGTTTAGGGTATGATTGAACAATTTTGTTCTTGTAAGATTTACGATTACATGTAATTTATCTAGCAGATTGTTAAATAGTTGTCATCTATTGTCCTTTGAGATACACACACACACACACACACACACACACACACACACACACACACAAGTGTTAGTGCCCTGGGGTCAGGCACTGTATCTTACTATGTCAGTGTATATGGTAGCTATTATGCCATATCCAAATAGGTCTCTGTAATTAAAATTTTTCCATTCTTATTATTTTGGCTATGTTGTATAGGATTAAAGAAGTTACAATTACATGAGGTTGAATTTGTAACCAGGAAGATCTAAAGCCTTTAATGTAAGAAAGCTGCTTCATATGAGAAAGGAAGTTGGTCCCAATCCACGTTCTGTTTCACATACACCTAGGTAGCCTCTCTGGCCAGTAGAGATGAAAGAACTTGGAGAAAGTTAATTAGTTTCCCTGATGATTGGAAAAAAAATTATGGGATTTCACAATGAAAAATATCATGGGGCTTTTACTTCCTTTTTTGATGTTGATAAGTTTAAACATTCAGGATGTTGATTTAAAAAATATATTAGCAGAAAGGGCAACTTATTTCATTTTGTCTAGTCTGGAATGAGTCTAGTCACTAGAGAGAGATATAATTTGAAAAATTATTATTAATAAATTCAGAAAGGTACCCATAGCAAAACTGACATAAACATACTCTAGGAAAGTCAGAATCTCAAGAAAGTGTCCAGTGAAATTATTTAATACTTATATTACTAATTCATGGGAAAAGAGGTAAGATTATTATTAATATATTAAGTAGAGATTGATATGATTTAAGGATTAACGTTCCTACTATTCCTAAGCATTTGCATTTAATTAAAGCTTATAATTAAATATTTTATAAATATGATTGATTCCAGCTAATGCTTATAGTTAACCAGTTTAAGAATCAACTCAATTTTATGCCAAAAGCTTATCTATGTGAAAAAACATGATCATCTCCTTATTCTAGTTGATCAGTAATCTGAGAAATAGATCTGAAGGTATATGTTAAGGCTCTAACATTCATTTGGGCATCATGCTGCAACTGTAGGTAAAAGCAAAGGAAATTTAACATTTATTGTGCAATGACTACATGCCCAACAATATGTCAGATGGGACTGTTTTATAGGTGGCTTCACATCAGACTCATAAAGTAGGCATTAGTGGTCTTGTTCATTTTGGAGAACTCAAGGTTTAGGTTAATAAAGGTCATAAAGCTAGCTGGTGGCAAAGCCATGATTCCAGCTCAGGACTTTGCTAAGCTCTTTGCCCTTCTATCAAATCATGCCGCTCCCCACTTCGAGATAAAACCATGCAGATTTTCCATACACACCTAATGGGTGCAGCGTGTGCTGTCTGGGGGATGGACATGCTTGAAGCTCTGATTCGGGTGGGGCAAAGGCAATATATGTAACCTAAACATACGTACCCCCATAGTAAGCTGAAATAAAAAACAATTAAAAAAAAACTGTGCAGAATTTCTTAAAAGTTAGCTTTGAAAACCCAAACATACCAAATACCCACATGCTTAATAATCACACAGGCTTCTTATAAATGATTTTCATTCACTGAATTATCTCTGAAGATTTATCTCTTTTGGCCCTCTAAAAAGTGGCTAAAAAGAACAACTTTTCTCTTTTTTTGTACATTTTTTTAAAAATTGAGGGGCAAGAACAAGTGCTCAAATGCCATTTTATCTTTCATTTAAAGACAAAATTTTATCTTTTCTTTAGCCCCCCACACTGGAGACTAAATCCACATATTTCTGTTCCCTTTGTAATAAAGGAAATATTGCTTTGCAAAGCAGTGCTCAAAACCTTTCTAGAATCTTCTCTACTAGTTCAGGAATGTACTATGTTCCAGACAAAGTAACACTCCAGGTACAGGTTCTCGAAAAAGACTTCTCACTAGTTTTTCTGCTGAAACTGACTTTTTTTTCTGAAATCTCTCTCTTGCTCTCTCACTCACTCATACATACACACCACAAATTTTCTTTTCAAGAGTCCATACAGGCCTCCTTTTGCCTAATATATCAGTTTTCCTCTGTATTATTCCATCTCATCTTTTATTGTTTCTCAACACATTCTTCTTCCTCATGAAACCGGCCCCCTCGCCTACTTCCCTCCATGCACACTCACACATGAGCCTGCATGGCTCATTTTCACTTCAGATGAATCCTCTACAAGGAATGTCCTCTTTCCTTTCCTCTCGCAATTCAAACACATTTCATTCGAGACTTTCCTCCTCCAAAACCCTTTCCTGCTATAAATTCGTCCTTAGCTTACATCTCTCCACAATCACACATATTTTCTTCAGACCTAAAAAACACAGAGTTGTAGGAGGACTTAAAGGGTATTTATTTTAACTCCCACCCTGATGCAAGAGTCCTCTTGACAACACTGAAAACTGGCCAAAAAAAAAAAAAAAGAAAGAAAAAAAGTGTGTGTGTGGGAATTCATCACGGTAGAAAAGGGGAAAGGTTAAATGTAAATTATTAAAAAGTACATATGTTTTTCTTTTAATTCTCCCCCTCTCCAAACCAATTTTGATCCCCTTGGGGGGAAAAAATCACCTTAGTTGAGAATATACAGTACAAAAGATATATAAAAATTATTTCAATACCTTGCCATGATACAAGGTAGAAAGCAAATCTATGGAGATGTTTTAAAGTCTATGGGAACTTTGTCACAGTGGGCAGTGTCACGGTGCACTGAGGGATCAATCCTACCTGTAGATATAAAAAAGAGACACTACTTCTGTGCCATTCTGTTCTCTTGAATCAATTCCCCTCTCTCCACACTCCTCTTAGTTCCTATTTTTTGGTCTCTTCTTCCTCATCTACCACTTCAATGGGCATTCCTGCCTATGCTGGTCTCCACACTCTCTTCTTCCCCTAAACCTTCTCCCTAGGCAGGCAATTTCTTCAAACACACATTTTAGTTACCTCTGCATTAGTGACACCTCTGTGCACACTTTGCTGAGCTTCCCACTTGCCTGCTGGACAACTCCTCAGAGAAGTCCTACTCAAACTTCCAACTCAATTTCTTCAAAATAAGACTAATAAACTAGTTTTAATACATATTTCAACCACTCCCTTGAGTTCTCTGTCTTAGTAATGGACTTATTCTCTCAATAACCCAAGGTGGAACTCTTACCCTCTACATCTTATCAGGCAACAAACCTCAATGTATCCTTCCTTTGCTATTGTACTGGCTTCCCGACTCTTCCTCCCATATCCAAGCATCGGTTCTTCCATCTGTCCGAGCTTGTGCAGCTTTGACCATGAGACACGCATGGATCTCAGCAAACAGCCCGCTGGAAAGAGCAAGAGGCAGGGGCAGTGGGATGGGGTGGGGCCAGGAAACCAACCTGATTGGAAAGACTGGTCTTGAGAGGCTGGGCCACTCTGGTACGTCAGCACCACAGAGACGTATTCAAGCAGTCTGGGCACATCAGTAATCAGGTTCTACATAACACAGTGGCAGCATCATGCTTTCTCCCCATCAGTTTATTCACAGCAGGCTCCCCCCCACATCCAGCAGTGGGCAGCTGTATTAGCCTCTCAGTGGTTACCTGCCTGCTATCTTAGTTTCTAAAAATCCAAATGATCCCCACACTACTACACTTCAAATTCTTCAGTGGCTTCCCACCAGGCAATGACAAAGTATGAATGTTGACCGGCTAAAAGCAGGAAGTTGGGAAGAAACTTTAATAGCCAGTGCTCAATTAACAGGAGAAAATTTTCTTTCCCTGGACCACAAACTGGCAGAGTTCCAGATAGAGGTGACATCATTCACCTAGGTCTCACAGTAAAGATGACATTAAGCAGGGCTGTAGCTCATCCTTGCTGGCATGTAGCATGAGTGAGGAAGACACTTGTGTGATTGTCATCTACTGCCATTTTGTGGCTGTCTGTTACCAGAGCAGAAATCACCTATCCTGACAGATGCAATAGTAACTTTCATAAACATCTCTCAAAACTTCGAAAGAGAAGAGAGCCCTATTTCATACTAACATAGGTGAAAGTTTGCATACTAAGCAAAGATAGTGAATAGTGGGAGAGAAAACATTGGTGAATTTAAAACCTAGTTATTAAGGCTCTGGAGGGAACTAAATTGCTTCACTAAAACTGATACTCCTTCTCTGATTTTGGGCCCCCACAAATTTTTCTTAAAAGAACCACAAGAGTTCTTTCAAAAATATATTGTCACTTCCTCCAATTAATTATTAATAAAAAATGACTTAATGTTTTTGATTGTTAAGAATTAAAATGAACCCGAATAGCACTTTTGAGACATTTTTTCTTTGCAAAGAACTACTGTTTAACTGAAATACCAGCTCCTTCAACTCTGACCAAATCATAACATATCGGGCACCGATGGTCACAGAATGTATGCAACTGTTAGTTTAGATCCTCATATAGACTTGACTGCCTCTAACACACAGCGCGAGCCAATGCTCCTCTTTGTTTGCAAGAGCAAGAAAGCTGATGCACACTACAGTCTCTGAGTACTTCAAGCAGCTAGCACAGCGCCCAGCAGAGAGCATGTGACCAATAAATGTTAAGTCTCTTCTTGTGCCAGCCCCCACTCTGCTTCTTTACTGAAGAAATACAGCTGGTCAGACTTACTGTCATTTTAAGGTTTAAAAATAGAGATGGAAAGTGATTTCTCCACAGCTCTACTTTTAGAGAAGCTCAGTTTTCTAGATCAGGGTGAGCCAGTGTCCCTTACAGAACTTGTTCCACTGTCTTACGGGTTTAATGACAGAATAAGGAGGCTATTGACTTAGCAGGGAAAGAAGATAGTAACATCCAATAGAGATTAATTTAATTAGCTCCTCCTTACCCCCATTTCCGGGGATCTGGCAATATTCAGAGAAGTTAAACAAACGAAATTCCTCATTCTTCTACCCTTGAGATACCTCTTGAATAAAAACAAGGTCATTTTCTTGGTAGGCAAATAGTATCTTTCATGGTCTAAGTATCACTTCTTGCCCTGATATAAATAAAATAAGGGTTGACATAATAAAAGTCCTAAAGGCCTTCACCTGGACATTAGCCCTTTGGCCCAGATGTTTAACAAATCCCTGTTACCAAAGGTCACTCAACATATTTGAAAAATTGTGATCCTTAAGACTAGAGAAAAAATAATTTCCTTTTCATGTGATATAAAGTTAAGATTTCTGTTGCCATGGAGATGAGATATTTTTTCTTACAGTGCCGGCCTTTTCTTGGCAGATGAAGTCAGTACTATAATCAATAAGAAAGCAATATTTCATTTTCCACATGCCTCTTGGGGTACAGGATTCCAAGCAGAAGCATACAGAATCATATTTGATGGGCCCAAAATGTCCATGGATAAAATTTTCCCCTGTGAAATACTTGCATACCCAATAAAAATGCCAATCTATGCCTTTACACCATGCTTTGCTGAAGGATATACAAGCCCAGAACTCACATGCATTTAAAACAATCACTGGTTCCTATCAATTCCTTGTCAATATGTCTCTCTACTTCTTTTGGTCGCCTCTAATAAGTCCTTCATATGCCTAAGTGGCTTCTTAATCAAGAACCAACTTGAGTTAAGAATTCCTTAGACCTTGAATTTTGGAATACAGTGAAGGGGCATAAATGAATCACCTTAGAACGCTGTGTCTCTAATTATCAAGTAAACTTCTGTTACTAGACATCTTGGTGACAATTTATTCCATTATTATTTAAGCTAAAATCTCTCTGGCTTTTTTTTTTTTTTAGTCATTTGGTCATCGTGAAGCCCTAGAATTCTTTCTTCCTCCCCATAGAGGAAGAGCTTGGCAGACAGGAAAAATTGTTCAAAACTCTTCCCAATATAACAGATGAACAGATGATACCCTCTCTTACTTCCCATGTGTATATACTGAATAGTCAGCATTCACTCCCTGTAGAACTCCACTTTAAAAATATGATGACTCAAGCAGGGTCTACATTTATATGTGTTTACCCTTAACAGGTGTAAAGGTCATCTCCTTCCAAAAAAAAAAAAAAAAAAAACCAAAGCAAATAGAATACAATAGGAATAGATGAATATGTGCCTAATCACT
Source organism: Lemur catta (assembly GCF_020740605.2). Classification (NCBI taxonomy): domain Eukaryota; kingdom Metazoa; phylum Chordata; class Mammalia; order Primates; family Lemuridae; genus Lemur; species Lemur catta. The sequence continues at coordinate 166,492,258 of NC_059128.1, read as the reverse complement.
AGATCAGTCAAATTAGATGCACCTTGGTGACATCACAGGCAGATTATCCTAGGACTAGGACTGCACATGCAGGTATGCGTAGCAAGAGGAAAGGGAACAAAGGCAGAGTCAGTACTATGTGTTCATTAAACTTGGTTCTTGTTCTTCAGGTCACAGAGCTAAACTACATTTCCAAAGCTCCCATGTAGTTAGGTGGGGTCATGTGACTGCATTCTAGTCAATGGCCTGGACGCAGACCCACCTGTCCCTATCCTGCATGGTCCTCTACTCTCTGTCTCACTTCCCTATCTGGTAGGTGCAGTGAACCCAGCGGAGGAATGACAGATGGCAGACCTACATTATAGATGAACTCTGGGTTCCTAACTGTCTATATGGAACAGGACCTCTCTCCAGCTCACCCCTTGTCAATCAGCCTTGGGCCAGGATGTGAACAACAAATTTTTATGTCGAACTACTGAGATTTTGGCTCTTTGTTAAAGCAACTAGCATTACCCACCTTGACTAAAACAGGAAGCTAAATGGATCCTGAAATATTGTTCCTTTTGTGAGCTCAGTATACCTTAAGAAGTCAAACAGTGCCCTGAACTAATCCTAAATAATTCATACTGAGATTTTAAAGGAACTCTTGGTAGATGGACAGTGCTTATTGACCTTCTGGACTCAAGGACCAAGGAAGCAATATTCTTAATAGTACAAAACCAGAATGGTGGCCAGAAACATAAATAACAATTCTCTCCATGTGCTTCCCAAAACACTCCATTTCTGTGGAAAAAAGGAATAAAATAGGACCTAACATTCTGCCTCTAAAAGCTGGAACTCCAAATGTCATTTCAGGGTGGGGTGGGTGAGGACAAGGGAAGGAGAAAGGACCATCTATAGCAGCCAATTTCTTTTAAATTATTCACTCATCATTTATAGGAGATAATCCTACTACAGCACCACTTTTCATTTTGCAAATGTGTAGTATGCAGACTTGCCTGGCTCGATGGGAAAGGTTTCCAAGAAAATTAAATGTCAGGGCTGCTTGGCTTATTGGTTTTGTTCTCTATAAATTCCCTTTTTAATTCAGCTTTGAATAATAACATTCCTCAGTGTCAAATGTGACAAATTAGCTTCAATCTTAATGAGGTGTGAGAATCAAGAAAGGAGGCGAGGACTAGCTGTGGTTTTCATCTTTGCAGGGCAGAAATGAAGAATTAAGTCTAAAAAACAGCCTTTAATGGCTCTGGGGAAAAGTAGCATGTGAGGTATCAGATTTTTTTTTTTAAAGCCTATTGATTATTTGTTCCTGGCTATTTCCTTTTCCAGCAACTGGTGCTCTCATATATGTAAAGCCTAAGGTAAGCTAGAAGGACACTCCCCTGAAAGTGAATAGGAACTGGTTAGCCACATGGTCCTGTTGGGCCACAGTCAAGACCCCTCCTATGCTAATGAGTGAGTGACAGCCGGAGAGCCCCAGGCCCAGAGTTTCTCTAGCCTACCTCTCAGCCCTGCAGGAGCTCCACGTCACCATTCTGCCCTATTAACTTCCTGCCCGTGGTTTCTAAATGCTGAAGTTGCTAGTGGTGGGGTGATGGTGAAGTTTAGGTATAGAAGCAATATTTAGTCAAAAATGATTTTAATCTTTTAAAAATCCCTCTCTCCAGCTTATATATATTGAAATGTAAAAGAGAGAATAATCCTTGTGCATACATGAATCATACTATGCTAGGCTCTCAGAGATAAAACTTTAGCCTATGTTATCTTCCTATGCAGGGCACACATAAGCATGTGGACACAAAGTTCTTTCCCAGTAGAATAAAAGAATGTTTTAACTGTGAAGGGAAGGGCTTAAAATAAAATACAGTGCAATTCCTTCATGTTACAGTGTGAGAAGACATGCTTGGAAAGGTTAAGTGACTTGCACAAGGTCTGGTTCTCTGACGTGACTGACTGATTTGATATGACAGCATACACACATACACATACATATTCACACATGTATGGGGAGGGAGAGGAGAAATGATAAACACTAATTTGCATGCTAAACCCTCGGATGTCTGGAAGCAACATAATGATATTTAAAATATCATATCCTCAAAGCATACATCATCCAGCAAAATTATTCTTAAAGACTTGAAGCCTAGGATTAGAAAAGCTTTTGCCAAGGTTTTATCAAAAGGAAATTTGGATTGGGAAGACTTATTTCCTTATATGCTCTTTCCCCGGATAACTGCACAAATCACTGAAGGACACATTGCCCAGAGATTTGTCACAATATGCTCTCAGACTGACATTTCTGTTTCTACTTATAAATAAAATGGGCTAAATTTTAAAATGGGTTTTGATTCCTAAGCCTTTTCAGGATATTAAAAGTTGACCCCAGCACAGTGGCTGATGCTGCGCCTTTTAAAATCAGTTTACATTATGTAGCCTTGTAGGGGGGAGAGTTCAGAGCTAGGACAGTAAGGAATAAATTATAAGCTATGTCCGTAGTAGGAACAGAACAGTAATATCAGTTCAGACTGTTTTAGGAAAGTTAACCTACCCGTTCCTCCAACACCTTGAAAGTTAACCTACCCGTTCCTCCAACACCTTGAAAGTAAGATTCAAAAATGTGCCACGAATGGATCATAAACAGTGATGAATACCGTGAAGTCACAATTAACAGTTCCTGATGAAGTGAACAGTGTTGGTTCTAGAGAAAACAATACAAAAATAAAAGAAAACATAGGTTTTCCCTTGATCATCCAGCATGGAAGGATGTGAACTCTGTTCTAGAGACTTCGTCCTCTGACTGATAAGAAATGCAAGGTCCTCAATTTTCTGGCCAAAGTAAAGGCACCTGTTCCTTATTAGGGGAATGTTTTCTAATAGCTGGAGAAATCAGTGAGCTCTTGCTGATTTTCTGCTGCCTGCGCCATGGCCAAGGCCTGTAGGATTTTTGGCTCTGTGAACCTGAAGATGAACACACACACAGGCAGAATGTCAAGGAAGAACTTTTTACCAACTCTCCCTTCAGCCTGCTCCATTGTGGATTCAGGCAGCCACAGAAAGTTGGGATTAGGCTACTACATAGGTAAATAGTGCCTGAGCACGGAGCAGGTGAAGGCTGCACGGCACTGCCCGGGAAATGTTTAAACAGGAGCACCTTTGGAGATAGGCAGAAGAGGAGGTAGGGTGAGGGGCAGAGAGAAATGTAATCTTTAAAACAAAAGCACCCATTATTTCCATTCAATGGGGAAACAACTGTTTCTAACTTGGACCCAATCAGGAAGTTACTTTTCTCACCAAAAATAGCTTAAAACATTTCCTCCTATTTAGTCAACTGTCAGAGCAGTCATTGTATTGAAAGAGGGTGCAGATTAGAGAAATATAGACAGAGCCAGCGCAACAAAGCCAAGCCACGCCTGGTTTAAGTAGTAGAGTAAGCAACTATGATCCCGGAAAATTTGTGGCAGGAAGCAAACTTCCTTACAAATGCATTAAAGAAGACCATATTTTAAAAGCCCTTTGATGAAGAGGTGTGGTATAAACTAGAGTAAATTCCACAAAGAAACACCTTATTGTTTACCATCAGTGAATCAAGAATATCATGGAAAAGGACAAGTAGAAAAATCGATGTTCCACTAAATATCCTTTTACAAATAGCTACATACGTCTATGGTTTGGTTAACTTATAGAATATACACAGAGAGTTTGTGAAGTTAACCCACAGTACATACAACTAAATACAATTTTTTAAAAATTGTACTGTATGTCCACTACAACCTGACTTTCCTTTTGAGCTCTAATCTGCTGCTAGAGAGAAAATGTCACACAATTTACACTCTTAACCAATCTCTATTTAACTGACTTACTGAATTAACCAGTACTCCCCATTCCTTCTCTGTTTCCTGATTCCCTGGTACACCGAGAACTCACAGGTGACAGGTTTCTCTCTGGGCTGTCTCTACATTGTCTGCTTTCAAGAGTCAGTTTTGTCTCCAAGTCTATTTATGTCCATTTTATTTATTTTAATTATGTAATATAATTAAATATACTGCAAAATGAAAAAAAATGACTAAAGAGAGAGTTGTCTATAAGACGACTAACTTGAATGCTTTGAATAGACTTAATTAAGGCAAGTTTCCTCTAACAATATTTTTAATCAGGTGTCAAGGCAACTATAAAAAATTATTTTAATTGTAGAAATCTAAGATTCTGCACTCAAATTTCTTTGCAAGTACCTGAAAGAGATCTTGACCTAGTAAAGAAAATACAACTAGAAATTGTAGATGAGTAGATGATACATTAGAGGGATGATTTATGCACAAAATAAGAAGCAAAACTCTAATTAGAAGACCAAATATGCAAAAGAAAAGGTCTTGGCCCTGCATTGAAAGATTGCTAATGTACATTTATATTAAATTACAATAAAATGTTTAAGATGTATATATACATATAAGTTATTTATGATTCTATTTTAATCACTTTTTAAAAAATTGGTTCTAATCACATCTGACGTAATTGCTTTTACTTTAAGTATCTAAACCAGCTTAAAACTTAGTCCAGCAATGTAAGCAGTCCCATTAGAAAATATTCAGACTCCTTGATAGCCTCCCTTCTTCCTAAAATGGCACCCCAGTCCTCACAATATCTGGTGGGGAGTGAGGGATATCAGGCCTTGTGCCAGTCCTTTTGTATGTACTAACTGGCACCCACTGGTCTGCAGTAATACCCTTTGTTCCCTTGTCACCCTCTGGGCTCTGGTGGTACAGTACCAGGCTGGCCCTTTCTTTTACTTCCAGCAATGCTCCCAAGCAGGTCTGGCCACCTCCCCTTTGCTCGCTCTGCTTTCCCTCCTCTGTGGCTGCTGCAGACCCTGAAGTCTGCTAAAATACCCTTCAGCCCCGGGCCCAGTGGTCCACCCCAACATCTCTTATGCTGCTGCTGCTCACCTCAGCTGCCCTGCTATATGGTGACTGAGCCGCTCCACCCTGGCTTGAAGGGCCTCTGCACAGTGCTCCTGCCCACTCCCAGTCCCCACGAGAGTGCAGGGCCGAGTCCTGTGCTCATGGTGCTCCCTGAATTCCTCAGTCTCCCAACACCAAAGCTCACAGAGAACTCAGGAAGTGCCCTCTGTGCCCACTTCTGTCTTTTGCCCTCTTCTCATTCTCCTTCCTCCCCATCTTCAGCCTGGCCAGGACAGAGGCAGGCCTTTCTTTCATTTTTCTTACATCATATCTTCGTTTTTCCTGACTCCAGTCTTCTCCACGCTATAGGAGAACCCTGTGAGACAGGCCCTGCCGGCTTGTCTTCTCTATGCCAAAGGAGAAGATAATATGGGAATTTAACAGGCCTTTTCACTCCTCAATGCCACTCTCGCCAGTGTCCTACACTGGAACAGTGAGTCCACTGTGCCCTGGGGATCATGTCTCTTAGGAATAAGACTTTAAGAGAAGGGGGGAGATGTACTAATTTAATATCCATGAAAACATGCATTTATTTGTTTTCATATCTATTCACTTATCATTTCAGAGTGAGGGTTCAAGCATTTCCAACTATGTTTTGAACATCTCTGATCTGAAAATCTGAAGTCCAAAATGCTCCAAAATCTAAAACTTTTTGATGATACTCCAACGAAACACTCATTGGAGCATTTGGATTTCAGATTAAGAATGCTCAACTGGTTATGTATATGCAAATATTCCAAGATACAAAAAAATCCAGAATCTGAAACACTTCTTGTCCCAAGCATTTCAGATACGAGATACTCAACCTGTAATACTTTTGTTATTATAAAGTCTCCTCTACCTCTCGATAAAGATTAAAAGCTGCTACTATTATAGGTAGATGTCTGGACTGCACAGTACAGTGAAGATGCTGGTGCCAGAAAGGACACAACTAAGTTATGTGCACCTTTGGCAGAAATACCATCTTCTTGAGTCATATTTTGGTGTGGGTGCTATTATTAATTTTATCCAAGTGGTATTAATATTGTTACACAAGGGGTATCTTCCTTTTACTTCAGAAGGCTTTATTGGAAGGACAGGTGGATTCCATCACACCTCTAGCTGGGCCTGTGCTTCTCTGGGACAAGGGAAAAATGAGGTTTGCTGGCTGGAGCAGTTTCTCCAGCACATAATAGGCAAATAAAAACATCAGGCAGTGTTTAAGGCTATACGACCATTAAAACAAAAGGAAAATACCTTATCATGAACTTCTAAACCAACAAACATAAAAACCTCAACATGACAACAGTATACTACTACCTAATGACCATGGGATTCCCAAGATTCCCTTCTCATGTTTTGCTAATGCTTAGATGTGCCCAGTGATAAATCCATACTGGAAACTCAGGCTGTTCTCTCCAAAGGGTGATCCTCAGCAGGTCTTTTAAAAAAGAGCCTACTCACATTTAAACTCAGAGAGGCTTTCTGGGGAGAAATCTAACCAATGCATTTTCCCAGATAAAAGGAAAATTTCATTTTTAATATTCTGCTTAGGACTATCAGTCCTAAAGGGAAAAGTTAACCTTCCCTGACTTCAATACAGTTTGGTTAATTGATCTACTACTGGGAAGAAAGAACTTTGCTTCTATTAAAATTAGAATGAAAATCCAGCATGTAGAAACGATTAGATTTTGAATGGTACCTTGGTGGTAGATCAAGCCAGGTGGGGTTGCCCAGATAGGCTGAGATTTTACAAGGTGAACTATTGGATAGAGGAGATTTGGAGTTTAATGGCAAAGGCTATTGCCTAAGGCCCATTGTAGCTTAAAATTTCTGTGACTCGCTGTTCTGGGCAAAGAGATCTTTCTGAATATTTAGATCATTTCAGTATCAACCATCTTCAAATTTTCAGGGCCTAAAGCATAAAAGCTGAAGCTTAATTTTTGATCACTGTCAAGCTACTTGATAACAGAATTTCCCTAGACTGGACTCAGAACTACTTTACATTGGCTAGCTGGATAATCTCGATTCCAGTTACTAAAGTCCAAGATTAATATGGTGGTAATGAATAACCTCCCTTCATTCAATTGCAATTTGTGTTTCTGTATTTAGTCTGCTGAAATCTTAATTTTCATGGAGCATAATCACTTTTTTTCTCTCCTTGACAACCCCTATATGTTCCATTTAAATGTGCCTGAAACAGTTTGTTTCTTTGCAATAGAGTCTTCCTCATAAGAGGGCAATCTCTTTCTGGGTCTGGGCTGTGGGAAGGCAAACTTTAGTGATGAAGAAGTGACCCTAAATATTTGGTATGATTTAAAAACCATGCAGATTTTGCCTTCAAAAGGCATAGAACTAAGGAAGGAATAGGTCAATTAGAGGGAAATTAAATACACACCTATACACATACACTTTCCTAATATGGAAAAGAAATTCAGGGCGGCCACAGGAATGATGTAGCCCCTGAGTTATTGCTGGGGGAGGGTTTTCTCTTTTCTTATGATGAAGACAAAGAACTCTGGAGTGATGGGGCATAGGAAGGCCACTCAGCCTCTTCTTCTCTGGGACAGGGCCATCGATCGCAGATGAGCCCCTTTATACCCTTACTGACACTGGCACCGTCAACTTCTTAGTGTCCTGTGTCAATAACTAGACTAAATTTAAATAAATTTCAAGCATACAATTGATCTAATATAGATTATCTTTATCTGGAGATAATTGAGAAAAGGTCACTAATTCTCCAAATTAAGTATAAATCAAGTGCTTGTTGGAGTGAGGTTGTTTGGACAAAACTGCCAAATAGCACCAAATAATATCCTTTATTTCACACAAGATGTTCATAGCATGATCATGATGAAAATTATTTAAAAAATATATTTCAGGGCTTCATTCTATTTCCCTTATTATAGCCAAGTGATACCCACTGTGTCATTACTGTCTAATTCTACCAGATTCTCATTTGTGAATGAGCTGCTCATGTGATTCAAGCAGTTTTCTAACATCATTTCCAATAACTTCTTGAATATTAGTCTTATAAACAGTAAGAGTTTAATAATTTCTAGGATGAGAAGCAGGAAAACATAACGTTTAAGAGCAGGACTCTGGAGCCAGATTGTGCAGGGTCCAGTCTGGGTTCTGCCATTTGTAAGCTACACACCCTCGGGAAGATTACTTAACTCTCTGTGAGTCAGTGTCCTCATCTGGAAAATGGGGAAATGGAGGTAATAGTACCTCACCGGGTTGCCGTGAGGGTTAAATGCAAAAAACTTAAAGCAGTGTCTGGCACACAGTAAGCACTACGTACATGTTGACTATCATCATCATCATCAGAATCTGTAGAGAATCTTTAGCAGTAAGATTCTACGTATACATAAATCATAAGAACTTTTCACATCAAAAGTGGTAAATGAGACACTAAAGAAGATAAAAGAGGAAACCTATGGTTTTCTACTAGGAAATTGTGAGACTCTAGCCCTTCGCATTTCTTTAAACTATTCTCTAAATGCTGAATCCTCATAAAGAGGATAATTGCTGATTTATGCTTGGCTTACTTAAGAGTTAGGTTTTTTCAAAGAAAAGTGTAATTGGATGAAGTCCCTTCAGAACTGTAACAGAATGGACATCTATTTAATCAAATTTTATGTTATTTTTCTTGATGCCCCTATGCAGTGCTTCTCAAATCTTCTCACAGAAGTCTAATAAAAGATGAGAGTGAAGTCATATGTATTACCCCACCTCCACCCTAATCCCACCTGCTAGAGTCTTGAGGTATAGCGGAAAGTGGCCTATGTAGAAAATTTTGAATGATGTGTTATAAAGTGTGTTTCCAAATATTGGATACACTTTAAATATTTTTATAATTAAAAGTTTGGTCCCACATTTTACCAGTTTTGGTTTAACCATGCTTTAAATTATCTGTGATCTTTCATCTTTCCACCCATACCTAAATTAATCAAGAGTTGGGAGATCCTAGAGTTTATATTATAGCAGAATTTTGAGTAGCCAGCATCCTAGAAAGTTTCCATTTTTTTTTAACTGAGCAGAACTGGAATGGTGGTCTAAAACATTTGAGGGGCCTCAACTGTCTTTTTCTTTTTTATATACCATGGACCTGTGTATGCATATGTGGACAGCGTAAGTATTAGTTTTTCCATAGCAGTCATATAAACTGAGCTAAAAATGCTTAGCTTGGAATTCTTAAAAAAAAATCTGCCAGGAAGCACACATTACTATTCTTTACAACCAGATGGAAAACAACATTAACTCATCTCTTACCACGAGATTTTAAGAAAAATGCTATTTTAATAAAAATGAGAATTCTGTGTACAAAAGTTAGTCCTCTCTCCTTATCTCTCTACTGTTAACATCAGAGCAGTATTGAAATAATGAATGCATTGTTAATGAACCCAAGAAAATAAAAATGTTAGTATCTGATCTTGCCCTTGTTTCCAGTACATCTGCGCTGAGATGGTCTGTTGTTATTCAACCAGCTAATCACCATCTTTTGTTCGCATCACTGTGTTTCTACTCATCGGGGCTAATCTACACAGCCATCTGGTATTTGATAGATAATTGCTTTTTCCAAGTCCCAAGAGCCTGAAAAGCATTTCGGGGGAAACTGAACTAGATACATTCTTCCCAGGTAAAGCAACAAGTGGAGCCAAGGTGGAGAGAAGTTTACAGCAATAATTTTCAACTGCAGCATAGATTTTGTCCTAGGTTATAACAAACCTGGAGTTTACATGGAAAATGATAGTTCTGATAATACTCCTTAGTATGACTTAGTCTATAATCTGCTTTCACTTTCCTTGACAGCCTCATCTCCTACCAGCCCAACTGAGTCAGCATCTCCAGCGGTGAGGCTCAGAAATCTGTATGGTTCACAGGCTCTCTATAGGCAGGTGATCATAATGCACAGTGCAGACACTGGAGATAAAATAATGAACACCACACAGTTGCTTTCCTATATATAGGTAATACTTTAGGGTTTTGTTTGTAATAATTATTTTTCTAAGTACAAAAGAAATACATGATTACTACAGAAAGCTATGAAAATACAAAAAGTCCAAAGATGAGGCAGAACCACATCATTCAATAACCACAGTTAATATTGCATATTGCTATGGTTTGAATGTGTCCCCCAAAGTTCATGTGTTGGAAACTAAATGCCAGTGCAACTGTGTTGAAATATGGGAGCTTAAGGGGTGATTAGGTCATGAGGGCACAGATAGGTTAATGCCTTTATTGCAAGAGTGGGTCCCTGAATAAAGGATGAGTTTTGTCCTGTTCCCTCCCTCTCTTACTCCCTTGTCTTTTGCCATGGAATGATGCAGCAAGAAGACTCTCACCAGATACAGGCCCTCAACTTTGGACTTTGCAGCCTCCAGAACTGTAAGAAATAAATTTTTCTTTACTTTTACAGCAACACAAAACAGACTAAGACATACCTGCAAATATTTCATTTTCCAAAAAGTGAGATATGTATAAAACAGTCTATAGTCTCCTTTTTTTCCCCACTTGTCATGAGAAATTTTTAATGGGACATTGTCTTTCTTTTAATTCGTAAACTATCTTACAGCAAATGATTTTAAAATGTTCTTCTCAGTCACCCAGAATCATCCAATGTGCAGTGCATCTAAGACTGCCCAGGCCTCATCTTCCTTTGGTATTTAGTCTCTAAGAGGATCTCCAGGGCTGCCTTTTGGGCTCCAAAGGAACAAATAAGCCTTGCCAAAGCCCCCCTTTCTCTATGAAAGGGTGCTATGAAGATTGTCCTCAATCCATCCCTTCTAGCCACTCTGCTCTGCTGCTCTTTTGACCTTTTCCAGAGTGATATGGAAATATGTTATGTAAATAGAGATGTTTCTTTATAAGCCTGCAGTCTTCCCAGGTGTTCAATGAGAATCGAGTTTCATATAATTTATTTTTAATAAATACTTTATATCGCTTGTGTCAATGGCAGTAGTATTTTTACACTTTGCTATTGTATGTGCATAACTGTGTAAAAAATCTTTCCCCACCAGATAATGTGCACTCTCCATCTATGTAGCTATGTACTTTTTTCAGTATGGTACCTTGGTTGGATATACTTATGCTCTCCCATGTGGACTTTAACTTATAAATGGTACTAATGTTATTTTCAGCAAAAATGATACCTGTATTGTGAACACTTAACGGTCACAAAAGAAGTGACTCCCATTATCTCATTCAAGGCTCACAAGATCCCCCTAATACAGCCAGGGTTGTCACACTTAACTGCAAGACCTTGCCACATTCAGCAATGCCAAGCACAGTGCCTGGTACACAGGACTCATGAACAGCTGAACAGTAACAGGTTAAGTGTCTTGAGCATGTCATGTGGCTAGTAAGTTGGCAGTAAGAATGCTCCCAAACCCACGACTCTCACTATAAATTCAGTGTTCCTTCTACTGTATCACACTTCCTCCTGCTGGCCACTCAAGCTCCAATACAAAAGCTTTTCATGATTCCCACCAATCACAGGCTACTGTGTGTTCCTCTGTCCAGCTCAATGACTTCCCATTCATTCAAGGTGTCAGGCTCAGGAGACAGGTGGGACAAAGAGTGCGTTAAAGCATTAGTGTGTGTTCCATTACCCAAAGAACTAGCTTTAGAAGTGTGTACTCGGTCAAGCCAGGGAGAAATCCTGGCTTTATCACCTTGCTATGACTTGACACTTGCTCTTGTCTGCTGAGATTATTAAAAATTATTCTTGGTACATGGCAGAAAAAGACACTAAATAAACTAATCTGACTTAAGAGACTAACTCTATTGCTAAGAACGAGAAAAGAGTATTACAAAGAGATAATCAAACTGTACATCTCTAACTGGAAATTATAAGATAAAACCTAGGTATGGGTAGCTGGAAATATGCAAGATCCTAGCTTGGAATAGTGAGGAAACTGAAAGTCAGAAACCTGAGACTGAGACATGTAGCTGTCAAGAGAACAAATCCCTGGTGTGGAATAAACTGGGGCCTTTCCCAGTAGTCTAAGCTGTGGAACACCCGGTGGCCAGTGCTGATTTTGATGCAGAAAGAGGAGAAAGATGAGAGTAGAGGGGGATGTCCCATCCTTTAGCAAAATTCTCTGAAGACTCACAGATGTAGTCCACTGAGCATCAACCCTCCCACCCTTAAATGAAGCACAGGGCTGAAATATCCTCCCTCTCTCCACAGACACCAAGGGTCCAGCTATAGTTCATTTAATCTGATTTTCTGGTGCAGAAAAGTTTGGAAGATGAGAGGCAGTATAAGCCCCTGAATGACTGTCTCCAGGGCAGAGACCCAGTGGCCTGGCTAGGGCAAACAGGAGCATCTCTTCTTCCCCTGTCCCTCTACTGTCAACCATGACAGCCATTAGCACTTGCAATTCTCTGCTCTCCTCATCCCACCCTCCGGCTCCTAGGGTGCATGAGGAATATTTGGACAGTGTACCCACCAACAGTATAAGTTGGGTTGGTAAACACCATGCCATCCCAGGAGAACGTGTGCATCTCTCTTGGCTATTGCCTTCCACATTGTCCTGCCTCTTCCCCACTGGATGGAGAAGATAATGGCCACTTTATATGTCAATTTACTCTAAGAGGTTGGGGAGGGGGAAGGAAAGCAAGGCAAGAAGCCAGCAGTCCATCTGGGGGAGAGGAAGGGTTCCCTGACCATCCTCTGTCTTCTGAATCTTTCTTTCCTTCCTGAATATTTATGTCTGGCTCTTTCCCACAGCACTCTCTAGGGGATGGCAGCTGAAAGGCTCAAGACTGTCGCAGGTAAAAGCAAGAGAGAACTGACAGACGTTTGATTAGAAAGGAAGCAACAACATTAGATCCAGGTTCCTTGGATGCAGACCTCCTACTGAAATCTATATCGAATGGCAGAAAACCCCAGCCCTAGATGTTACTATCATATCCACGTTACCTTTTGGAAACCATATTCCCAGCAAACTGTTTCATATGCTGCCAGAAATAAACAGACAGAATGCAGCTGGGAGCTCTGAGCTATGCTACTCTGAAAAATCATTTAACTGCATACAAATGATAGCTATTATACAACTGGGATCCCCTAGGGAAATAATTTCTATTCCCAACTCCGTTTATAACCTGATGAGTCAGTTGAGGTCAGCTGGTTGGAGCAGTGTGCTAATGAAGCCAAGGGCCCAGAAAAGATGTTCTGGCAGACCTGGAGATTTTGCAGAGTAAAGCCCTGCTTTCCCCAGACCACATCCTGTAATCTTAAGGGTGTGTCTTGCAAATGTGTGCTGGACATAAGGGAGCTGAACAGAGAGCACTATGGCTCTAGAAGTCAGAACCCATTACTGGAGAAACAATTCAGAGGTAAAACTTGACTGGACATTCCCCTGCCTTTGAGCTGACCCCAACTTTAGGAATCAGTATCACTGTTACGACTGTGTAGTGAGATAATTTTTCATCTTGGTTTGCTCACACGGGCCAAATGGTATCATGTTCTCTTCTCAGTCTCAAACAATTCTTCTCTGTTTGGTTTGGTTTATAATGTGCAGTAATTAAAAACAAAATAATAAATCAAGTGAATAACTACATTTATTCTGAGTTAATAAGGTCCTAAGTGAGGACCTATGGAATAAACACATGAGTTTTAACGCATGAGCTTTGCAACAGTAGAGATCTCCTTTCATCCTAAATTCAAAGCTTTGTATTAACAGGAGGATGCCAAGAATTAAGAGATCCACCTTCTGTATGTTTGGAAAAAATGCCTAGGATCCAATGCTCCCCAATTAGAGCCATTTAGTATAGTCTTACTAAAGTACCTGTCAGTTTAGAATTCACCAAAGTCTTTAATCAGTTTCCTTCATTTCCTGTATGTCTAGCAGGTACAACAACTGCCAACCTGAGTACTTCCAGCCGCACCGCCACCACCCCCAGCTTCACTCTAGGTTCCAAGTGCACCTGTTTGACCTAACATTTTGTTATGCTGATTTGGAAACTGGATTCACCCCCCCAAAAAAAACCCCAAAGTAACAGTAACCCCTGAAGGCACCCAGCAGGCTACAGGTTTGGGGGGAGTGTCCTTTTGTTGGGAGTTGGCAGAGAGACAGAAACATAAACTTGGTGGAGCTTCTGCATGTGTTGGATATTGTGAATATCAGAGATGGCAAGATAAGATTTTAACAATTTTTTTTATAGGTAACAAACCCAAAAAACACCCTCCCTCCCATTTTAAGCATTTTCTTCAGGGAGTGAGTAAAGACGATAGTTGCTTTTAGTCATATTTTTCTGCCAGACAGCTGTTTCTTTGAACATATCACTGCATAGAATCAGGACTAAATGGGACTCTAGTTATATTAAGATTTCACCTTTTTGTTTTTATCAAATACAATAGCTAATATTTATTGAGCACTTACCATGTCATGTATTCATTCAATAACTATTAACTGAACAACCTACTATGTTCTAGGCACTATTCTAGGCATCGGGGATAAAACAGAACAGGACATGAAAGGTCCCTGCCTCATGAAGCTTATTTTCTAAGGAGAGATAATGGACAGATAAACAAGAGGCATAAAGACTCGCTGGGGGGCTCCTTTAGACTGAGCCCTGAAAGAATGCCTCTTGGAGAACGTTAAGTTGAGATCTGATGCTGTGAAGAGGCCAGCCACGTGAAGATCAGTGGACAAGCATTCCAGGAAGCAGAGACAGCATGTGCACAAGTGCCGATGCAGGGACTTGAAGTGTTAAAACAGAAGAAGGTCAGTATGGTTGAATCAAAAGGGCAAGACTGGTACAAAATGATGTCCAAGATGGAGGTGGGGACCAGAACATGCAGAACTATGGAAGCTTGGGTGAGAAGCTTGGATTTTGTTCAATATGCCAATTGAGAAGTCTCTGGAGGGTTTTAAGCAAGGAAGTGATATGAATACAATTTATTTGTAAACAGTCTTATTGGCAATTGTGTAGAAAATTGTTTTTGGAGGTGGGCAAAAGCAGGAGGGCCAGTTATGAGGCCATTGCAAGGGCTTAAGTGACAGTGTAACATGAATGTCAGATACATGCTTTGCATCAAATCCTTAAACAGTCCCTCAAAGAGGTATAGGAAATTGCACAAGGACAAGGACTTGGCATACAGACAGTGCGGGGCTGACCCAGATACATAAGAAGTGGGGCGGGATGGCTGGGTTGAGTGACTGGCAAAGAGTAGGCACACAGGTCCTCAAAGCCAGAGTTTTTTTTTTGTTTTTTTTTTTTTCAAAATATTAATTAAGGGAGTACAAGTGTTCCTGTAATGCTTAAGTCAGGGCTTTTGGTGTGTCCATCACCAGAATAGTGTTCACTGTACCCAACAGGTAAGTTTTTATCCCACACCCACCCTCCCCACTTCTTGGTTTCTCATGTCCCTCATATTGTTTTGTACCCGTGTGTGCCCACCTATTAGCTCCCACTTATTAGTGAGAACATGTGGTGTTTGGTTTTCCATTCCTGAGATACTTAAGATAATGGTCTCTAGTTCACTCTACATTGTTGCAAATGACATTATTTCATTCCTTTTTATGTCAAAGCCAACAGAGGTTTGAAGGCACAGCCAGGTTAGCAGTGACAACAAGGCATGGTCAACTAATTAGATCTACCCTAGGAGAAGCTCTATCAGTTTTTCTGTAAATGGAAAGATTTTGAGGGTGACAGTCCAAGGTAGCTAGTTTGGCTATGCCCTATTTTAAGAAATCTGGCCCCAAGGTCCAGGGCTAAAATACTTTTAACCTCAGCCTGGAGGAGCAGCATTCAATCTCTTGGGAATGAATCCCAGGGCTCAGTGACTTCTAGGAACCCAGTACGGAAATTATGCTTTGTCCGGCTCCTGATAGCAGAACAAAGAGCATCATTTAGACCTAAGGCTAACTCCTCAGGTGTAGCTATGGTTTGAGAACTGGGAACACAAACACGTTCTCAGTCTCATTCTTAGACCTACTGACTAAGGAAACAGTTGTTAGTTCCTCATGTGATTCCGCTGACGGTGTCAGTCCCTCTTCTCCCACCAGTGCTGCTTTCTGGAATGAGCTTCTCTTTTATCACGGAGGGCTGAGAATCCCTGACCCCACCAACACACACCATGAGTTAGTTCCCTGCCTGTCAGACTTTGATTAAAGCTCAGTGATACACCTGAGGTGCAGTGGTCCCAAAGGAAGCCCACCTAACCTGGAGGATGCCTTCCTTCTGCCTCAGAATGGCCAGAGAGCAGCCAGTCCCCTCATAAGCACACTGCAGTGCTCAGCAAAGAAGGCGGCTGCGGACTAGGCATGTTCTGTTTGATTCCTGCCTCTCCCCATGCTTCTCAACATTCTTACTTGCAGTGACGTCAGGAGGGAAGCCACCATATTCTGTCCATGCCTTTGTTGGGTCCTCTTAAATTAAACAGAATAAAACAGAGACCTCACATGTAAGAAGAGTTAAAAAAAGGAAAAAGTAAAAATGGGAGCAGAATGAAAGGGTATAGCATGCAGAGGGTAACAGTTAAAGGAAAGAGGAACCTAGAGCCACACTCCCTGGGTTTGAATCGCACCTCTGCCACTAGCAGCTGTGTGACCTTGGGTAAGTCACTGAACTTGTGACTCAGCTCCCTCATCTGCAAAATGCAAAATGGGGATAACAACAATACCCGCTCATAGGGTTGTAAGAATTACATAAGTTAACAAGAACATGTGGAACAGCGCCTGGCCCAGAGCTAGAGCTACATAAGAGTTACCATCGTTGTCATCATCACTGTGGGTTTCTTAAATCTGAACATAAATTTGTAATTCTGTTCTTGGAAAGAATTATACCAGAAAGATGCCAGGTAAGATACAGAAGCCCTCAAAAATCAAGTAGTTGAAGGGATGGATCCCTTGGATCAGATGGAGGAAAATAAATTAAGCACTGAAAGCATGGATAAAGGCAGCCAAAGAGAATGGAGAGAAAGGCACAGGTGTATAAATGTTTTAAAATACCTAAATTCCAGGGAAATGGGCTGTGAGGATTTACCTAATTAGAAAAACGAATAAAAACTAGTTTACAGGTGGAAAACCATAAAATATGTCATAGTGATGAGTTCCTACTCACTGTCGACTGGCATCACAAGTGATGTGTAGAGCTCCTGGCACACCTCATTTAAATAGGGGGAAATGAGAGGAAAATCTATCAGAAACAGTGGGTGTCAGGAGCGAAGGTCTGGGGAGACAATCAACGCAATGTTCTCCCTTTTTATATGGCAAGTCTGCATTTGTGCTGTCCTTTTCTGGGTGATTCATCACAGGCACCAACAGATATAGCATGACTATAACACTTTCCCTCTATGGGAAAGGCTGGTGGAATTTTTACAGCCTTGTAAACATATCTATGGGCTGAGCTGTTACTCTGCTGCCTTAGCCAACTTTTCACAAGCCTTGATTAGCAGCTGGTTGACATGAGCCAGCTATGGGAAAGGTCAACAGACAGTAACCAGGGACACCAGCCTTGTGACAGCTTTTCTCACGACTGCCTATTTACTGAATTAATTCTCTTGCCCCTCCATCCTTAAGACACTTCATTCTCTAAGTCCTGCTAGAAAAAGGTCAGTGCTCTCTTCTATTTCCTTCCACGAACTCCGCACACACTTGGGCTCAGGAAGGGGACTGCTTGCCAAAGCATAACAATGCTTCGCCACACGTAGCAGAATTATGGGCAGTTTCTCTCCCTTTGACTTGAACATTTTTCAGTTTTCTATAAAAAACATGTCACTTCTGTGATGTTAAAAAAGAACTAAAAGATTTGCTTCCTTAGATCAATCTACTTCACATCTAACCAATTTCCAAGATACATGAGGTGCAACAGAAATAAATATGAAGGGCAGAACTCACCTGCGTTTCTGTGCTTGTTTTTGTCTGCATCTATAAAAAGGAGTTGTCAGGACTCACGGGATTGTTAAGAGGCTTAAAGGAGATAACCCATTTGTCCAGTACCTGGCATATGGCACATAGGCTTTGCTCCAAAAAGATCGGTTAATCTGTGCAGTCTAAAGAGACTAAATACTCCAAAGGCCCATACTGCAATCTCCAGTGCTGGCACCAACCAGCTTTCCAACAGAGTCGTACTCGGCTTATCATTATCCAGAACAAAGGGGGACTCATTTGCCTGGCTCACACACACCTAGAGAGAGCTATATTCAGCAGGATACATGTGAATGCTCATTTTAATTGAAGGCTTGGATCATCAGCATTAGCGACTGTTATACTGAATACTTACTATTCTTTAATGCAGAAAAGAGTTTCTCTAAAGCAGTTCTGTCTCAGGCACCAACCAACAGAATTTGTCATCCTGAACTTTCTTAAAAGTACTCTTATTGAGAATGCTATTCCTTGCACGGCTCAAGCAAACCTCAAGCAGAGGTTTATAGTCACATGTCCTAAAATGGGTCCAATTTTCTCTAACGGAGAAAAGTGTGTCAAGGTGAGTGAGATAAAACTTGAGCCAGAGTTTACTTTGCACAAAATTATAAGACCCAGGTATAATTCTGTTGTAGTCACTACAGACTAGTAAAAACAAAACAAAAACAAAAAAACAGAAAGAAATATATACAATAAAGGTGGCTTGTCTTTGGTTATTTATATTCAACAAGTCTTCCAAATATTGTTACGATTTGCATAGCAATTTTGTCCTGACCAAGAAATTTCCCTTCAAACTTTTAAAAAATAGAAGTAGACAGAAAAGCTCAGTTCTATTCTTAAGACAGACACTTATAGGTATCTGTGGATACCTTAAATACTTGACAGGAGATACGAGAAAAAGATAAGACTGCTTTGAGGTTAGCAACTTCTTTGGAAAAGTGGAGTTTAAAAAGGTAGCAAAGATACGAACAACTCCAATATGCAGCAGACTTTACCAATATAATGTATCTAGAACCTGAATATACAGGTACTGAGTAATATTAAGGATGAATGATACCCATTTAGCCAGAATATTCTAGCTAGAACACGATCTGGGAGATTATTTTGCAGTAACAAACAGCCTCAAATCTTACTACTTTCACATGACATAGATATGTTTCTTGCTCATGATTCACATTCAATGTCAGTTAGCTGGGGGCTTTGCTCATCATGGCCACTCAAAGGGCCCCAGATAGATTAAGGCTTGACATTGCTTCTATAGTCATAGTGTCAGAGAAAGAAGGGGAAAACAGTGACTCACACACATGCTCTTAAAAGCTTCCACCCAGAAGTGACAAATGTCCATGTCATTGGCCAGAGTGAACTGGCCATATCCACCTGCAAAGGGGGCAAGGCAGTACGATTCTACTACATGTCTAAAAGGCACAGAGCTGGACATTTTTGGTGAGCATCATTAAGTGCTGTCACAAATGATAACGTTATCAGTCACAGTAAGCAATGGTGTTCTAGCACCTCTTGTATTACCCTGGATAGAGCTGGAGCCCATTCTACTAAGTATCACAAGAATGGAAAAACAAGCACCACATGCACTCACCATAAAATTGGTTTTGACTGATCAATACTTAAGTGCACATATGGTAATAATATTCATCAGGTGTCAGGCAGGTGGGGGGGGAGGAGGGGATGGGTATATACACACCTAATGGGTGCGGTGTGCACTGTCTGGGGGATGGACATGCTTGAAGCTCTGACTTGGGTGGGGCAAAGGCAATATATGTAACCTAAACATTTGTACCCCCGTAACATGATGAAATTTTTAAAAAAGAAACAGATGATGTTAGAAGAACTCTGCAAATTCTTTCACATTTGTTAGCTCCTTTCTACTCCGCTGTTACAGTTCCAGTTCATTCAGCATTCCCATTTACAAATGAAATAACCAAGGCTCACAGAGATTAAGTGACTTGCTTTAATCACATAAATAGTAAATCAAACAGTTTTTGGAATTCCATATTTTAATTGTTTAGTTAAAAGGCTATTGAGGTACAAATCTTTGCACCCATAATTTGAAGTACATTCCAACTTGTTATTTGTACTATTCATTAAACACATTTTCTGACATTACTTATCTCTTCATATGTATGTACTCTAACTCAGTTCTGTGCTTTCTGAAGACATATTGTCAAATAGTTCTCCGTGTTCTCCACAGCATCTCAGCCAGTGCAGGGGTCATAAAAGGCAAAATACTTGTAAATGTGTCTTGACTAACTTGTAAGACACCTAAAGAATCACTATTTTCTGAACCTAGCCTGTGCTTTAAGCACTTCAGGAGAAAGAGATCAACTAGAAAAGTCTCCTACTTTACTGTTAGAGAGAACTTACGGCTGCTCCACTTGGAGATGTCCTCTAGATGCCACCTGCCTTTACAGGTACAAGGTTTTAAGATGCATGTGAAGTGTGACTTTACAGTCACGTGCTTCCCTTTTTCATCACATCACATTATGCCACACACTCCTGACAATACATCATTCTTACTATATACAACTAGTGCAGATTTGTAGATGTCCTTTGACACCAAAATTTCCTCTCTGTGAATTCACTAAAAGTCATTTTGCCATCATAAAGTCATTTCCATAGATCTCCAAAGACAGAAATCTTTCTGAAAACACTAGAATAAATTCAGTGCTCCTGAACAGGGGAAGACTGGAAAGCTCAAAAGCCAAGTGCTTGATTAACACCAGTCTGAATAAAAAGGAGAGGTGATAATGGGGAAAGCAGTTCCCTAATAGTTTGTGTAATATGTCTCAATCTAACCACAGACTAGATTTGCCTGGGGCATGCTACTTAACTTCCTTACTTTCCTCATTATAGAAGTGGGATAATAATGGTACTTATTTCACAAGGTTGTTGTGAGGATTAAACGACAATGCATTAAAAACACTTAGAAACTGCCTAATACATGGGAAGTACTCATTAAATGTTATAGTTATTACTTTCTTTTGAATTTTGCCAAATGCTTCCACTTGAGCCAGTTGAGTTCAGATATTAACATATAATGAAATTTTAGGACTGGAAGGGACTCTGGAAGCTACTTGCTCCAGAGCAATTCAAGACATTTGCCTGGGATCACACAATGTATGATGGAGCCAAGATGGAATCTGGGTCTCCTGACTGCTAGCTTCGTGTAATTTCATGTCTAGTAGGAACATCTTGTTTGGAATGGTGTTTGACACAGTATCTACTTGATCTCACACAAATCAAGGTTGATTTTCTTTGGTTAGTGTTCATTGCTTCTGAAAATCCATCGATTTAAGCGCACAGAACACAACCAACCCCCATCACTATTAAATTTTGGCCCGAGTACAAAAGGAAACAAGCCCAAATATTGAATCAAAGCTCTTTGCAGCCTAGAGGTAGGACTCCAGTCTGAAATTAGTTCTATTTTGCTCACCAGCTTAATGATATTGTCAGTTGTTTTTTAATTAAGTCACCCTTAACTGCTACACTGAATGAATTTTAAGAGCTATCGGAAATGCTTGCTGTGTTCCAATGTACTTTAAAGTGAAAAAAATTTGAATTGGTTCTCTTTTAAAAGGCTTAGATAAGGGCATTTTGGAAAACAGCATAAAAGTGTTTTTCCAGGTAGTAAGGGTTTGGAAATTCCAGCATGCTTGCATGCTCTCCAGCCTCTGGGAGTTATATTCATGACCCCCTAACCCAAGGGAGATATGAAGGGATCATGTGACAAAAACATTACCTAGATATATAGTGGCAATTTCTAAAACAACTATATAGATTTCCTGGCCAGTGGCTCATGCCTCTAATCCTAGCAATTTGGAAGGCTGAGGTGGGAGGGATCACTGGAGGCCAGGAGTTCGAAAGCAGCCTGGGCAACACAGCAAGTCCCTGTCTCCACAAAAAATAAAGCAATTAGCCAGGCATGGTGGTGCATGCCTGTAGTCCCAGCTACTCATGAGGCTGAGGTAGGAGGATCACTTGAGCCCAGGAGTTCGAGGTTCCAGTGAGCTATGATCACACCACTGCACTCCAGCCTGGGTGATAGAGTGAGACCCTGTCTCTTAATAAAAAAAAAAAAAAATGGATTTCTTCTTTATATTCTTTCTTTGCAGAATCACATCACTATTCAATGGAGAGCAGGTATGCCACCCTAGCTCCTCTTCTGCCCTTATGAATGTTCACCTGAGATACCTCTTCAACAAAATAGATAAAGTGAACTGGAGTCAGCATGTTGCCATTACATGGGCAAACAAAAAAGATATTGCCCCTTTCTGGGGAGGAATGCCTGGTTGAAACTGTAATGTGAATTCCCAGCAGACCAATTGTTTACACAAGAATATGGGCTGGGCACGGTGGCTCACACAGGTAATCCTAGCACTCTGGGAGGCCAAGGCGGGCAGATTGTTTGAGCTCAGGAATTCGAGACCAGCCTGAGCAAGAGTGAGACCCCATCTCTACTAAAAATAGAAAAGAAATTATACGGACAGCTAAAAACATATATATATAGATAGAGAGAGAGAGAGAGAGAGAGAAAACTAGCCAGGCATGGTGGTACATGCCTGTAGTCCCAGCTACTCGGGAGGCTAAGGCAGGAGGATTGCTCAAGCCCAGGAGTTTGAGGTTGCTGTGAGCTAGGCTGATGCCACGGCACTCACTCTAGCCCAGGCCACAGAGTGAGACTCTGTCTCAAAAAAAAAAAAAAAAAAATATGCTATTGCTTGCTGTTCCTTAGCAACCACTGCTGTTCTTCAAAGGCATTATGGATGAAGAGCTAAGTATCTTCTTCTGGCCCTTGTATCTAAAGTGTGACTTGAGATTCTGATTAAAATGAATGTCCTACCTGGCATTTTAAAAGCACCCAACAGACAAAGCTTGCCCATGGAGTTAAATGAGACACTGTTTTGGTCAATAGAAGTCTCAGACAACCAAATAAACACTTCTCCACTCTATTTGTACAGGTCAACTATAGATGCATACGATAGCATCTGGTCTACTCTGGTTGGCATCAACCATGACATTCAACTCTCCATTCTCTTACCCAGCCCCCTTTTCTACTCTGCAAAGAGACAACTGATGTGTGAGGCACCTGGGATACAGAGAGGCTGTAAAATGTTTAAACAAATAAGTATCTACTCAAAGTGACAAGATACCACAAATTTAATGACAAGCTGCAATTAAAAATATTTAGGAACTCTACACAATTACTCTATTGCAATTCAAATATAAACACAAAGTCTGTCACTTAAATACTTCATTAAATTAGGTCATAAACTATAAACCTGGTTTGTTATGATAGCCCTTTTGTTACTGTTATTTCTAGGATTAAAATCCTGAGTTTAACGCCAATGATTTCCCCCTCCAAGTTTCTATTAAACTCTTCTTACTCTTCAGAGGCTGTCTTGGAATGTAAGTGATAAAATGACCCTACAAAGAAAATTTATATTTTATAGCAAAGTGGATTGTCATTTGATTTCCATCTGGTTTTCCCACTGAGGATCTCTGGAGTGGACTTTGGAAAGTTTTCTCAGTAATCTAGTTCAGATTTAATATTGCTCATTTGTTCCTGCATTTGTTAGTTTTTCCATTCATTCGACATGTATTCCTTGAGCAGCTTGGTGCCATGAACTGGGTTAGGGGCTAGGGATGCAACAAAACAAACATGTTCCCCATCCTCAGGCTTATAGTCCCAAAAGGGTAACAAAAAATTAGCAGCCAAATATGACGCAGCATGTCAAGTGCTGATGACAGGGGAGGATCAATGCTAAAGGAGCACCCAGGAAGGTCCCCTTACCCAGACCCAGAGAGGGTCCAGGAAAGGCTTCCTGGAAGAAATGGTGATGAAATAGAAGAGGTGGAGAAGAAAAGGATTCTGGGAAGAAGCGGTACCAGTACATAGCCCAGGAAAAGAAAGGGCACAGCAAGTGGAAGAAATGGAGAAAGACTCACTTCTGATACAGCTGGGTTGGGATGATGAGGTCAGAGGAGGTAAGCTGGGGCCAGATCATGAAAGCTTGTGTAAGCCAAGTGAAGCTGCTTGACTTTATCCTGAAAGTATGAGAGAGGTATTACAGGGTTTTGGAGAGGAAGGTGGGAGGGAGTGTTCTTGGACTGTGGCCTGGTCCGCCTGCCATTTTGTACGTGCTGGAGTGACGTTCACTGTACCATCAAACCTCCTCTCCTCATAGCTCATACCACTGTGACTCCACTCCACTTTAGAAACTATTCTAATACCACTGTGACTCCACTCCACTTTAGAAACTGTTCTAGACATTTTACAACCACTGAATAGCTCTTTTTTGATATAAAATATCACTTGTAAAATAAAAGAGCTATGCTACCCATCATGTTCTTGATCTAGAAGGGACTTTAAAGATCACACACTCCTAACTATTCTCACTATTCAGGTAGATAAACAGAGGTTATAAAAGGTGAACTGGGATTTTATGAATATGACCCCAAAAACACAGGAAATAAAAGCAAAAATAAACAAGTAGAACTATATCAAACTAAAAGGCTTTGGCACAGCAAAGGAAACAATCAACAAATGGAAAGACAACCTACAGAATGGGAGAAAATACGTGTAAACCATATATCTGATAGGAGAGTAATATCTAAATGTATAAGGAATTCATACAACTCAATCACAAAAAAATTAACTTGATTTAAAAAATGGGCAAAGGACCTGAGTAGATATTTTTCCAAAGAAGATATATGAATGGCTAACATGTATGTGAAAGGGTGCTCAACATTACTAATCATCATGAAAATGCATATCAAAACCACAATATCACCTCACATCTGTTAGGATGGCTATTACCAAAAAGTCAAAAGATAAAGAGCGATGGTGAGGGTGTGGAGAAAAGGGAACCCTTGTACATTGTTGGTGGGAACGTAAATTGGTATAGCCATTATTGAAAAGAATATGGAGATTTCCCAAAAAACTAAAAATAGAACTACCATATAATCCAGCAGTCCCATTTCTCGATATACATCCAAAGGAACTGGAATCAGTACGTCAAAGAGATCCCTGCATTCCCATATTCATTGAAGCATTTTTTATAACAGCCAAGATATGGAAACAAGCTAAGTGTCCATCAGTGGACGAATGGATAAAGATGTGGTACATATACACAATGGAATATTATTCAGCCTTTAAAAAGAAGGAAATCCTGGGTGGGTGCAGTGGCTCAAGCCTGTAGTCCTAGCACTTTGGGAGGACAAGGTGGGAGGATCACTCGAGGCCAGGAGTTGGAGGCTGCAGTGAGCTATAATGATGTACTCTAGCCTGGGCAACAGAGACAGGCCTTGTCTCAAAATAAAATAAAATAATAATAATAATAAAGGGAGGAAAATCCTGCCATTGGCAGCAGCATAGATGAACCTGGAGAATGTATGTAAAGTGAAATAAGCCAAACACAGAAAAACATACTATACAGTTCTCATGTGTGGAGTCTAAAGAAGATGAACTCATAGAAACAGAGTAGAATGGTGGTTGCCAAGGTCTGGGGTTGAGTAAAATAGGGCGGTAGATTTAGGGCAAAGGATACAACCTTTCAGTGATAAGTTGAGTAAGTTCTGGAGATCAAATGTACAGCATGGTAACAACAGTTAATATTAATAATAGTGTAGTGTATACCTGAAATTTGCTAAAAGACCCTAAGTATTCTTACCACACATGCAAAAATGGTAAGTATATGAGGTGATGCAATGTTAATTAGCTTGATCTGGTAATCACTTCACAATGTATCTGAATACCAAAACATCACATTGTACACTTTAAACATACACCATTTTTGTCAATTATAGCTCAATAAAGCTGGGGGTGAGGGGGAAAAAAGGTGAACTGTTTTATCCGAAGGCCTGTGAGGTACTGAAATGTTGAGCAAGGCCTAAAACCTGAGCTCCTCTTGGTCATTTCTGCATTGCAGCAATATCAGAAGTGAAGTCTAATTTGACTGACTTAGATGTTTTCTTCTTTTATTATAGAAGCTGGGTTAATTTTTTTTAACCTTACCACTATATTTGAAAGCTGAAAAACCCTCTTATTTCCATTAAGAACATAATTTTAAGAAATATTATAAAGCCCTGTTAATAATATGGATTTATATTGTGAACACATAGAAGACCTTTCTTGGACTTTTTCCAATGTTAGCATCATCTAATCATCTAATCAAAAGCATAATGATATGATACAAGCAGTATCTTCATGGAAGATAATTTTTTATAAAAAAAAAAAAAGAATGCCCCAAGAAACAAAAGGAAGGGCACTATTACCACCACCACAAAACCAGACTTTCTGGCTTCTAAGTTATCCTGTGCATTTCTCAACTGCCAAGAAAAACAGCTATTATACAGACTTTAATTATTGCCTTTAAAGATTCCCTGAAAACCAACAGTCACACATTTTTCAGGTAATGTACATCCCACCAGCACAATTTAATAGTGCTGGGATGTTGAGCTTCATAACCTGGGAAAACATTTGGCTAGAAATTCAGACAGGCCAAATAACAGCTCTTCTAAACTTAAAAGATCTTGAATCTTTTTAAAGTGAGGGAAACACAGGCAAATGCTAGATCCAATTTTTATTTTCTTTTCTTGACTGTTTTAGGCCAATTTAAAATTTTTTTTTAAGATCCTATTTTTATCTGTAGTGGTATAATACATATGAACTGTGCCCCATACCCTTCCAAGACACAGTACTTGAGGACATTGTTCTACAGTTTACTCTACGAGCATGGTTGAGAAAATGGTGCCCTGTTTGCTTAAAAGCCACTTACGAAGGAGCCTAACTCTGACTTTCAAAGTAAGGCATGATTATTTGAGAAATCCTTTAAAAAACAAAAACTGCCAAATCTGTATGCACTAGATATTTACTGCAGATATTTCAATAATGTCCCAGTTTTCTCATTTTCTGTTCATTTGTTAATATACTTTAAGACATTATATTTTCTAAGAATTACACTTAGAACCAAGGAGATTACAAAAATGTAGATTTTTTTCTTTGAAGTGTTCATATAATAACTGGGGCAACATACATATCTGAAAGAGCATAATTACTAGTTAAGATATA
Organism: Lemur catta; assembly: GCF_020740605.2. NCBI lineage: Eukaryota > Metazoa > Chordata > Mammalia > Primates > Lemuridae > Lemur > Lemur catta. Next base: position 166,465,379 of record NC_059128.1, on the reverse strand, counting down.
AGAAAGTGTGCTATGGCCCTGTAGAGTCTATAAATGCAAGTGCTGGAGAAATGCACAACAAGAAAAATGCTGGAGGGAACTTTTAAAACTTTATTTTGAAATAATTTTAGGTTTACAGAACAGTTGCTAGTACAGTATATTGTAAAGTACACCCTTCACCCAGCTTCTCCCTAAAGCTAAGATCTTAAATAACCATGGTACAATTATAAACCAAGAAATTAACACTGGGATAATATTAACTACAGACTCCAAATTTCCCCATTTTTTCCACTAATGTTCTTTTTCTGTTCCTGGATCGAATCCAGGATCTCACGTTGTATTTAGTTATCATGTCTGCATAGTCTCCTGCAATCCCTGATAGTTTTTCTTCATCTTCACCCTTGCATGACCTTAGCACTTTTGAAAAGTACTGGTCAGGCATTTTGTAGAATATTCCTTGCTTGGGAGTTACGAATTTTGGAAAAATGCCACAGAGGTGAAGCATCCTCACCACATCATACCAAGGCATATGTAATATCAACGTGGCTTCTTACTGGTGGTGTGCACCTTGATCACTTGGTTGAGGTAGTACCTGCTGGGTTTCTCCACTGTTTCTCTAATGATTCGTTAGAAGTGAGAGGGAGAGGAATCAAGCTTCACTTACCAGAGGGAGAAGTATTAAAGAATTCGTCAACATATGTTAAAACCACCACAGTGGTAACTATTTTCGGAGAGAAGCTTTGAATCTATAGAAATATACCATTTCTCAAAGTTTTGCCCTAATTTTAGCATTCATCAATGGAACTTGCCTGCAGAAATTTACTGTGGTGTTCTAATGATGATTTTCTATTTTTCTCATTTCCTCTATATTTAATAATTAGAATTCTTCTATAAAGAATACATATTCCTCCTTTACATTTACTTACATTGATACGATCTCAAGGATATTTATTGTATTCTTTGGGTAATTGGGTAATCCAATACTGTATTAATTTATTTTGTTGCTAAATTTGCTCCAGCTTTAGCCATTGGAGGTTCTTTCAATTGGCTGTGTCCTTTTGACATGTTACTGTTGTACTTTCTGGCAGTACAAGGTCTCTAGGTTCATCTTATATTTTCTTCTCCCAGCCCTAGAATCAGCCATTTCTCTAAGGAGCCCTAGTTCATTTTATTGGAAAATGATATTTAGAAACCAATATCTCGGTACTAGGTATGCTGACTGCTCTTCAGGGATAGAACTAGAAAATATAGGTATGCATAAGAACCTAGGTAACACACGATCTCTATATTTATTTCTGCATCTATTTATCCATATATGCATTAAAATAAACAAGAGTTCATATTGATATCTCTAACTTTAATCCAGCATCATAGGATTCATTTAAGCATTCAGAGCAGGAGAATTTTAATCAGACAGAGAAAGATTTTAATCAAAGAAAGGATTTCTCAAAGCAGACAAGTCTTAGGTCAGACTGGAGAGGGAAAAATACTAAAATGGTTATTAATTGAGTTTCTTCAAATAAAATCTTCTCAGAATTAGGTAGCAGGTTGTACTGATGTTTTGCCCGTGAGAAAACTGAGGCTTGAGAGTGGTCAAGAAGTTGCCAGTATCCAACACACTGGGAAGAGGTAAGTCTCCCTTGTCCCTTGTGAAATGTATATAACTTGGAGTTTCAGAGGAGAGGAGAGGAAGCACAGCAAGCCAGGGAAACACCATGAGTCAAGGCAGAGCAGGGCACACACTGGGGCTAGCAGGGCTCCAGCCTGATCCAGGCAGAGCACGGAGTCTCTGTGTAGGGGCATCGAATGTCTGGCCTCCCTCCCCACTGCCATGCAGACTTAGGATCTACCCAGGGGTCTTAGGAGAATGATACACCTAAACCCTGCTTCTTCCTCCTTGGGTAATTGGCTTCATCTCTCTGTATCTGTTTCCTCATCTGTAGAACAGGATTTCATCATCATTGTCGTCACACAAGGCAAAAATAAAAAGTAAAGGAATGAAAAGATTAATGCAAACTCTTCTGCCTCATAAGCAGTTTTGCCTCTGGAGCTGTTATGAGGATAAAATTAAATAATGCAATTGAAATTGACCTATACAAACAAAGGCATTTTTAAAAACAGCTCCAGATGAATATACTGTACTTTAATATCACAGAGAGTATGAATTCAACACATTAATCTATAAAATACGGAAATAAGATAAATTCAAAGATCCTATTTAAAAAAGATTCAGACTAAAGCAAGGCATATTCCTAGTACACAACATATCCAAGTAGTTTTTGTGATATAGTTCCAAGCACTGAACTTTCAGTTCAGCCCTGAAATGTAAACTCCCTAAAGATAAGCCCATGCCTCAGGTACAAGTTTTGGATTTCCCAGAGACCAGAAGCTGTGGGGATGAACTAGTAATTCTTTCAGCCCCACACATTTGTTTCTCTTTTCTGTGTAGTTCTTTCCTATCTATGTCACATATGACAATTTTGTCAGCATGGGTAGAGAGGTAGTATGGGTTAAAAGCATAGACTCTGGAGCCAGACTATCTGGGTTCAAATCCTGTTCATGCCGCTTATTAGTTGCAAAATGTTGGGCATATTCAATGTATAACCTTCAAGCCTCAGCTTCCTCATATGTAAAATAAAAAAAAATGACAACACATTTCAACTAGAGATGTTGTGAAAATAAATGGATTGACACATGGAAAGCATTTAGAACAGTGCCTGGAACATGGTGAGAATTTAATAAGTATTAGTTATAATTACGCTACACTAATAATCTTACCAGGTAGAATTCCTAATGAGGGGGCACAGATTATGAATTTAAAGTTTTGGCAGATATTTTACCACACTTAATCACATGAGGAGAGGAGAAAAGTAGAATCACATTGAGTTACTTGTAAGGCCTGGTTTCTAAAATTATCTTCATGTCTGGGATGTGAATTTTAGGGAGCAGGGGAATATGGGGTGTGGGACTCTGCTCTAGGACAGCAGCTCCCTGGCCCAGCCTCCTCGCTCCACCTGCCAGCACACACCTCCCCGCTGAGCAGGGAACGGTCTCACAGTCCCCTGACAAATACACTGGCACTTGCCCCACTAGCTGAACTGCTCGTCCCATCTCCCCTACACATGCCGAATGCTGTCCATCCTTAAATGCTACTTCCAGTCCTCAGCACCTTTCCTGACATCAGCCAGTCTCGTACTTTGCTTTTAACTGTTTTTCTTTGTATGCTGAGAAGTTGACTGTTCCACACTCAACCTTTATACCACATTATCCATATATATTAGGTGTGTCCACCCAAATGAACTGTGAATTCCTCGAGGACAGAGCCATATCTTACACAGGTTTCTTTTGTATCCTTTCAGCAGTGGTTCTCAACTAGGGGAGGATTCTGCCCCCAGGGGATATCTGGCAATGTCTGGAGACATTTTTGGTTGTCATGGTGGGGAAAGAGGGTGCTACTGGGGTCTGGTGGGTAGAGAACAGAGATGTTGCTAAACAACCTACGATGCACAGAACAGCCCGCCCTCCTCCCCCATACCAAAGAATTATCTGGTCCAAAATGTTCATTGTACCAAGGTTGAGAAACCCTTCCCAACAATACTGAGGACAGTGGAAAAATGAGATTCATTCCAATTACATTTTCTCTGTAATATCTCAATGGCCCAAGTACAAAGTCTCAACTTCTATTCTAGGGTCACACTCACTAACCCAGGGTCCCTTTCTTTTTGCTAGTAGCAATAATAATCATGAAAATCAGAAGGGATATTTTGTCTTCATATTAATATTTGGGACTTGTGGTATTGGTGTCATCCCTAATAGTACCAACAGCAGTGATTGTTAACTCTCACTATGAATAAAGACAGTGACACCTCCTTAGCACCAAAAAGACCATATAGGTCAGCCTCTGCCTTCCACCTCATCCAGCTGCATGGTCCAAAGGCCTTTTACCAGCAGGTCCATACTTATCTGGGTATTAACAGCCTATCTCATGGACAGGTAGAGGCTGAGGTTGATTTTGCTGCTCTTGCCCAGGTATATCTAAGGTGCCTAGAGTGGACTCCTACATATCCACCTGCCTACCTCCTTGCAGTTTTCTCTTGTCAGCCCTCTCACACTTGTCCAGTACCTGTGAATGAGCTGTTCCATTCTCAGAGCCAGATTTCATTTTAATTTTCTGTCTCCCGGTACTGCAATGTGTTTCCATCACTCAGTTGTGATTAAAGTTCAAGACTTCTTATGGAGTACAGAAAATGGAAGGGGATAAATGAAAGGAATAGCTTGAGATCAATTGTGCTCTTAATTTCTATTTTGTGAGGATGCTTTTAAAACACTCTTTGCCACTCCTTAACTATATCCTGCTTAGACTTTTTTCCCAAAACCAAAAAACTGATAAACTTGTCAGAGTTATTAAAGTACAAAATTGCCCAGCAGAATGTATTCTTTCTAACCAACCTATCCTCTGAATTGCAAAATTCACAGATATTCTACCATTTACAGAATAATGCCTATTGATATGATCTTTCAAAATTACCAGTAGATCGTGAGGGATGTATATAGCAGATTGTGTTCATTAAATCAGTATGGTTTAGGGCCAAGTCATGGTAAATTGCACCTGCAGGGCTCTAAGAGATAATTGAACTGACTCAAGATGTTTACAACTACTATCATGTCCGTGCACTAATTTGAAATCATAGAACTGTAAAGTGGATTTTGAAGAAAATTTATAAATACATGAAGAAAGGGTAGGATTTCTGGAATAGTTGAGTGAGGAACTTAGCAAATCTTTTCCCCAAAATGCAATGATAAAACTGAGGAAAGTTGTCAAAAACAACCATTTAAAGATTCTGGAAACTGACCAAAGGCATACAACAAATTGAGAAGGATTTATTCAAGAAAACCTACTGAATCTCAGAACAGTGGGTGACATTTTAGCCAGGGACTGCTCTCATCCCTGCCCCCTCACACCCTCAACTCTATTACCTGAAAGTCCTACCCAGCCCTAGCAGATTGGGAAGACTATGAGAACTGGCAGCTCTGCTACCCTGCTGGAATGGGCTGACTTTATTTGAGACAAGGCAAGGAAAACTTCATGCCCAGGACACTGTGAGAAATATGAGATATCTCAGAGGCAAACAGTCAGGAAAGGCTAACATCAGGGCTAGCCTAGGTCTTGACACTAGTTGGGATAAGCAAAAAACGGCAGACCAATGAGAAATCTAATAGGGGAATCCAGGGAAGGAAACAACCAGACAGAGACTTACAAAGATCCTCCTTATCGCTAAAGGTCTGCAATGCTGTGCACATGCTCAAGGCTGTGCATGCTCAGGAGACACCAGATAGGGCTCTAAGGGAGCTACTTGTCCTTGGCTGACTTTCCCCTAGTCATTGTACATCTAGTATAGCAAATGATAACTGAATCCATTTACACCTACCTGCTGTGGTCACAAATCATCTAAGGTTACAGGTTATCTACATTATCTCCTTTATTACACAGATGAGAAGACTAAAGCCTCTGAGCACTTTAAGAGTATGAGTTTCTAAAATGTTAGCAGAAAATCAACAGAGGTTAGTACAAATGGCTCCTCGGACTTTGCCAAAAACATTTACCTGCAAAAAAGTGGCATAAAATTAGCAAACAAAACTTGGTCAGGTACATTTGAGCTACCTGTACCAAATATACATGAACTTCCTCAATCTTTGCCCTGTATGTAGTCTCTCTCCTCTTTGGTTTACTCTTTTTTCTCCTGAAAAGTCTTTTAAAGGAAGAGAGAATAATATGCAGGCCTCTAGGAAGTCATTCCTTATGGGTTCTCAGAGAAGTAATAAACTCTACGTTGAAAGAAGGTCACACCTGTTCCGTGAATGGTCATTGCCCATAATTGATCCTCTCACTTTCTGTTCCTCTTTTTCATAACTCCTGACTCCTGGTCTAGCTCTTCATTTTATTTCCTTTGTGGGTGACAACCTGTGCTAAAACTATTGTACTCTTTTGGTTGGGTGCCTACAATTCCCAGGGAAAATGACCAAGACATAGATAGATGCTCTAGTTCCAATGTCATCCAAAACTATTAACATTTACATATGTACAACTTCTTTCCATAACAAAGAACTACCCAGTCATGTTCTCAAGCCATCTTATTGTAAATTCTGCCAGTTCAAGCAAGTGATTATAAGTTCTCTTGGAGACAACAGAATACCCCATTGGAATTAAAGGCTGTTTTCCCCTAAGCTTTGTAGAATGCAGGAAGCCACTTCAGGTTGGCACCATGGAAACCTGCTCCTAAGACAACCTTTGTATGTTCCTGCATTTCCTGATGGTTTGACATTTGGCTCATCCTTGACATTTAGTCAATTTTAAACCACTAAGAAAAATAAAGAACAAATCTCTGTATTTATATAGGTGACATCTTTGCTGCTCAGAACCTTATGTAATAAATATATCTTTGTGATAGGACAGCCAGAAATATCAACAGTTTAAAAACATCACTGATAAACGGCCTAACAGGCAGTAAAGGAAGAGTTCAAAGCAAAGAATGAAGTAGGATTTGGTCTTCAGGTGTTTTCCTTTCTTTTTTTTTTTCCTTCCTGAAAACAACATCTGGAGTGGAGAAAGAAGACGGGCACCTGGGGCAGAAGTGGAAGGATGGTGTCTCTACCAAGGGAAAACAGCTGAATAATTCATCATAGAAACCACATCTGTTCTCTCAAATGAGAGAAAAACTGAAACATGCCTAATGGCAGCGTGCTATGGATTTTGCCACCAATTATGCCTGGGTACGAGCTGTAGTCACATATATCTGCTCAGTGACCTTAGACAGTTTTCTCAGTCTCTCTGAGCATCTCTAATTTCCTTTATTACATAATAGGTTAAGGGAGACAATTTAGGTAATGCCTAGCATTGTTCATATGTGCTCACATGTCACATCACTGCTTCTCGCTTTTTGCCTTACCAGTGCCATTCAGAGGCAGGTGCTAATAATGATAAACATTGTTTCTATGCAGATGGAGAAATGCTTTTTTTTAAATTATAACTATAATTTCTACCAGCAACAACAATCTTAGGACTCATTCTTCAATTTAACAACTCAGATTTTATCTTTCAGCTGGGGTGACATGATTAACTTTTACTTGGCGTTTTTCTTCCCGAGTCACTCCTTTGAACAGATATTTTAACCGTAGCTGATCCACACAGCAGGATTCTCTGGATCAGCCACCACAAGCAACATAAAAAGGTTAGAAATCATTTCAGATCACGATGCTGCCAGACAGAGTACAGCTCCCAAATAAAACATTTCTGGTATATTTTTCTCCCCAAAACTCCCTGCCCAGCTCCCTTTCCTCTGTCAAAAGATGTCTGGATGTGATGGGATCCTCTTTCTGTCTGAATCTAGAGCACTCCATGAAGACACCAGGTAGAAGGGAAGGCCTCGTTCAGGTTTCAGGCTGACATACTACAACTGCTGTCAAAGTTACGTTACAGCCTGGTGGGAAGACGCTCCTCTCAACTCTCAGCAGTGCCCACTGCAATTATTACATGTGAGTGAATAATAAGTCACTGAATCACTGTGATGACTCATGCACCAAAAGCAAGCCCTGGTCTGAGCTCAGAGGCCAGGAGGCAATCTCCAGGGGAGAACTGGATCTTGCCAGCTAAAAACAGCAGGAAGGATGCATAAGCCCTGCAAATACTTTTTTAATTAAATGGAAGATTTTTTCCCCTACTCTCTTCCCTTGCTCTGCCTGTCTTCCTTCTTCCCTTTTTATCCTGTCTTGCCAGATGCTCTTAGACACTCCTGGTCACATCTGTCAGTTTGAGAACAGTGTGTTAAGGTAAAAACAGACCCAAAGCAAGACATCCCATCAATTAAGAGCAATCAATTCTCAGTAGCAATAATTTTGCAAAAAAGAAACAGTGAAAGCAGTACATTTCAAATTCCTGACCTAAAATTTAATTTAAATCTAACTACCAATTACATTTTATTTATTGCCAAAAATAGATCATTTGCATCCTGAAACAGATCTATATTCTACTTCAAAAAGTAAAAGAGCAGTAATGACCACAACAACCAAATATAATCAGAAAATGTTTTCAGCACGTTGATATTCCTAATATCTTAAAATTCTTCTAAAACCAACCCACCATTTGTCCTGAAAACACATCAAATATATTCTGTTACAAACTAAACTCTCTATCTCTCTCCATAATGGCAACTTCCCTCCACCCTTAAATATGAATACCTTCCTGTTCTTTCAGTCTTGCCAGTTCTCTAAGCTAAAGTCCCTGGGGTATGTTCTCCAGTCCTCTCTGCTTTAAATCTGTAATTAAGATTTTACCTTGTAAATGTCTTTTCAAATTTGTTCTCTTCTCTTCATTACCCTTGCTCTGCCTTGCTTTGGTTACTCAGCTTCCTCCCAGGTGGCCACTATAATGTATGGACCTCCATGCAGTCACACATTGTACTCCTAAAAAATGCATCTAATGATGTCACTCCTCTGCTTAAAACCTCCCCCAATCCTGTTGCATTTAATTTGGCATTTAAGGCTCTTCACAACCCACCATTCTAGCTAACTTACCTCTCTAGCTCCATCTGGCACCAACCCGCGCCTAAGCTCCAGCCCACTGAGCTGATGAATGTTCCATGAACACACTCGTAGCCTTCCCTAATTTCACATACTCTCAAGGTTGTTCCTGAGATGCCCTCCACACTCCTACACTTAGCCTCGCTTCTCTGCACTCTCACTTTATCCTAACCTCTAAGTTTGTACTTAGTTTACATTGCAATTGCATATTGTATGGGAGCACACCTTATTTATCTCTATCACTGATACGTTTATGGAGTTTGCTGTTTAAAAAATAAAAGACCCACTAAAGGAAATTCTAAAGTACATACTTCAGAAAGAAAAAAAAATGATAGGGGATGGAAACTCTGAGATGGAAGAAAATAACAATGAGAGAAGATAATGGTAAGTAGATGGGGAAAAGCAAACATTATTTAAAATTATAAAAAATGTATAATTTGTGGAGGAAAAATAGGGAAGCTAGAGAAATGCAAGTCTTTGAATTTTGGAGCATAAGAAGTAACATATTCATTCAATAGAGACTTTCTGAAGGATTCCTGTTAAGATAGTGAGAGCAGCTACTCAGGGAGTAGACACAGAGCATACAACCTCCAAAAAGGTAGGGGAAACTTGGAGTTAAGGGGAGAAAGAACTACCAGTTCAAAAGATGGCAAGAAGATGGCACGAAGATGGCTGGGTGTAGTGTGGCTCATGCCTGTAATCCTGGCACTTTGGGGGGCCAAGGCAGGAGGACTGTTTGAGGCCAGGAGTTCGAGGTCAGCCTAAACAAGAATGAGACTCTGTCTCTACAAAAAATAGAAAAAATTAGCCAGGTGTGGTAGTGCATGCCTGTAGTTCTAGCTACTTAGGAAGCTGAGGTGGGAGGAGTGCTTGTGCCCAGCAGTATGAGGTGGTACTGAGCTATGATTCCACTGCACTCCAGCCTGGACGGCAGAGAATGACCCTGTCTCAAAAAAAAAAAAAGATGTCAAGAAGAGAGGCAAAAAAAGAAACAGAAAACATTAATAAATAAAAATACATAAGAGTGATAGAATATATCTAAATATTAATTGCAATGAATGCAAATGAACCCAACTCTCCAAAGGTAAAGATTCTTAGACTAAACAAAAATCTGTGTTGCTTGTGAGAGACACACCTAAAACATGAAATAAGACTTAACTATAAATCTGTATTATCCATTGAATATTACCTCAATATATGCAAAAAATGTACATAGTAAAGAAAAAAAATAACTTCTTCCTATATTTTCACAACACTTCTGACATCCAATGTTTGGGTTTGTTTCACCCCAAGCAATTCTCCAATTCTCTGCAGACACCAACTGAGTGTCCTATGATTCAGTTCTATTCTGACACTATCTACCTGGAGTTATTAATAGTTAAAGGGCTCAGTCCCAAAAGACTCCCCTCCACTTCAGATGCCAATCACAAGCCCCAGGTTTCCACATGCACTTCTAACCAATCAGCAGTAAACTGTAGATTCACATGACCCCCTTTCTTCAGGTTGCTTTGCTAGAATGGCTCACAGAATTCAGGAGGCACTTTATTTACCTTTACCAGCTTATAATAAAGGAGGATACAATTCAGGAACAGCCGAATGGAAGAGATGCATAGGGCAACGAAGTCAGGGTGAGGGAAGGGTCCATGTGTGTGGAACTAACACTCTTTTTTGGGGTGTGCCACCCTCCCAGCACCTCAATGTGTTCACCTACCTGGAAGCTCACTGAACTTCATAGTTTAGGGATTTTTATGAAGGCTTCATCACATAGGCATCATCAACTATTAACTCAATCTCCAACTCCTCTCCCCTCCCTGGAGTTTGGGAGGTGAGGCTGAAAGTTCCACTTTCTAATCATGGCTTGGTCTTTTTCTGATGAATAGTCCCCATCCTGAAACTACCCAGCAGCCCACTGAGAGTGGCCTCATTAGAACAAAAGCAGTTTTATCAGCCAGGAGATTTCAAGGGATTTAGGAACTCTGTGTCAGAATCTACTATCACCCCCAATCACTCAGAAAGTTACAAAGATTTTAGGAGCGCTGTGTCAGGAACCAAGGTCAAAGATCCAACGTTAGAACAAAAGATGTTCCTAGCACTCCCAGCACTCAGGAAATTATAAGCATTTTAGGAGCTCTGTGTCAGCAACTGGGGGCAGAGGCCAAATATATATTTCTTATGCCATACATGGCAACTAAAAGAAATGGAGAAATCCATCACTAAAGGGAAAAATTGTAGTACAGCTCTCCTAGTAATTGATAGCTTCAGCAGACAAAAAAATCAGTAAGGATAAAAAAGGCTTAAATAGCATAATTAATAGGCTTTTAGATATACAGAATTCTCAATGCAACAATTAGTGAAATACTAAACTCTGAAACCTGACTAAGTTATAAAGATAACCTTAAATTTCCAAGTAATAGTATACCAACATTCTGTTATGATGCAATATTAGAAATATATTTTTAAAAGATAACAAGAATAAATAAAGAAAATGTGGCATATTTACATAATGGACTACTCAGCCTTCAAACGGATGACAATCCCGTCATTTGCAACAATATGGGTGAACCTAGAGGACATTATGTTAAGGGAAATAAGCTGGGCACAGATAGACAAACACCATGTGATCTCACTTACAAGCATACCTCAAAGATGTTGTGGCTTCGGTTTTAGACCACCATAATAAAGGAAGTATAACAATAGAGTCACACAAGTTTTATACACACAGTGCATATAAAAGTTATGTATACTGTGCACTGTAGTATATTAAGTGTACAATAGCATTTTGTCTAATAAAACAATGTACACTCTTTAATTAAAAATACTTTATTGCTAAAAAATGCTAACAATCATCTAAGCCTTCAGAGAGTTGTAATCATTTCGCTGGTAAATGGTCTTGCCTCAGTGCTGATGGCTGCTGATTGATCAGGGTGGTGGTTTAAGGTTGGGGTGACTGTGGCAATTTCTTAAAATAAGACAACAATGAAATGTGCTGTATCAATTGCCTCCTCCTTTCATGAAATATTTCTCTGTAGCATGCAATGCTATTTGACAGCATTTTACCCACAAGAGAACTTCCTTCAAAATTAGAGTCAATCCTCTCAAACTCTGCCATTGCTTCTAATCTTCTAAATATTTGTTGTCATTTCAACAATATTCTTAGAATCTTCACCAAAAGTAGATTGCATCTCAAGAAACTACTTCCTTTGCTCATCCATACAAAGCAACTCCTCATCCATTCAAGTTTGATCATGAGATTGCAACACTTCAGTCACATCTTCAGGCTCACTTCTAATTCCAGTTGTCTGTCCAGTGACTCCCTCCACTGAAGTCTTGAACCCCTCAAAGTCATCCATGAAGGTTGGAATCAGCTTCTTCCAAATTCCTGTTAATGTTGATATTTTGACCTCCTCCTATGAATCATGAATGTTCTTAATGGCATCTAGAATGGTGACTCCTTTCCAAAAGGGTTTCAATTTACTTTTCCCAGATCCACCAGAGGGATCACCATCTATGGCAGCTACAGTCTTACAAAATGTATTTCTTAAATAATATGACTTGAAAGTCAAAATTACTCCTTGATCCATGAGTTGCCAAATGGATGTTGTGTCAGCAGGCACAAAACCAACATAAATCTCCTTGCACATTTCCATCAGAGCTCTTGGGTGACCAAGTGCACTGTCAACGAGTAATAATATTTTGAAAAGAATCTTTTATTTTGAGCAGCAGGTCTCCACAGTGGGCTAAAAATATTCAGTAAATTATGCTCCAAACAAATGAGCTGTCATCCAGGCTTTGTTGTTGCACTTATAAAGCACAAAGTAGATTAAGCATCATTCTTATTGGCCCTAAGATTTTTTGAAATGGTAAATGAGCATTGGCTTCCACTTAAAGTCACGTGCTGCATTAGTCCCTAGTAAGAGAGTCAGCCTTCCCTTTGAAACTTTGCAGCTAGGCATTGACTTTTCTTTTCCAGCTATGAAAGTCCTAGATGGAATCTTCTTCCAGCTGAAGGCTGTTGTGTCATATTGAAAATTCGTTTAGTGTAGCCACTCTTCATCAATGATCTTAGCTAAATCTTCTTGATAACTTGCTACAACTTCCGCGTCAGCACTTGCTGCTTCACCTTGCACTTTTATGTTACAGAGACAGCTTCTTTCCTTAAACTTCATGAACCAACCTCTGCTAGCTTCAAACTTTCTTCTGCAAGCTGCCTCACCTCTCTCTCAGCCTTCACAGAATTGAAGGAAGATAGGGCCTTGCTCTGGATTAGGCTTCAGCTAAGAGAATGTTGTGGCTGGTTTAATCTTCTGCCCAGATGACTACAACTTCCTATCAGCCATAAGCCTATTTCATTTTCTTATAAGTCGTGTGTTCACTTGAATAGCACTTTTAATTTCCTTTGAAAACGTTTCCTTTTCATTGGTGACTTGGCTAGCTGTTTGATGCATGAGGCCTACCTTTTGGCCAATCTCAGCTTTTGACATGCTTTCCTCACTAAGCTTTACAATTTCTAGCTTTTGATTTAAAGTGAGAGATGTGCAATTCTTCCCTTCACCTGAATATTTAGAGGCCACTGTAGGGTTATTAATTGGCCTAATTTCAATATTGTTGTGTCTCAGGGAATAAGGAGGCCCAAGGAGAGGTAGAGAGATGGGGGAATGGTTGTTTAGTGGAGCAGTCAGAACATGCACATTTATCAATTAAGTTCGCTGTTTTACATGGATGCAATTCACAGTGCCCTAAAACAATTACAACAGTAACATCAAAAGTCACTGATCACAATTCAGCATAAGAAATACTGAAATAATTTGAAGTATTTCTAGAATTACCAAAATTAGATACATAGATATGAAGTGAAAACATGCTGTTGGAAATACGGCACCAATAGACTTGCTCAATGCAGGGTTACCACAAACCTTCAATTTATAAACACCAAATCTGTGAAGCACAATAAAATGAGCTCAGTAAAACGAACTTTGCCTGTACTAATTTTGTAAATTCAAGAAATGTGTCTTGAATAATCATTTCATCTCCAAAAGAGGAGGCGGCAGCTGCTATAAAATGCTGGAACAACTCCTTCAGGAAACATTCAATTTTAAGTGCAATTGTCTTCACTTTTTAGTTTTAAACAGAAAGATTTCTATGCAAAACTGCTTACATAAATATTCAGCTGTTTACCTCTACACACAAGGTAGAAAAGCAGAAACCTGATGTCAATTCAGGAACATTAAACAGGTATCAACTCAAAAATGATGGAAAATTTAGGGAGTCTTAACCATCCACCTCATTAGCCTAATCCACTGGTGTTTTACAAATAATTTGTTTCTAACAGTAGATAGAGGAACAGAAATTTGCAGATGATTTTTTTGAAAAGTGTAAATTATGGTGGGTTAAATTATAATGGAATAAATTATATTCCATTTGCATGCCAATATGCTCCCTTGGGTGGGAGAGAAAGGCCCAGAGATACATTTGGTTGGGGCACCAGTGTGTAACATGCAACCTGGCTTATCTGAGTGGCAGTCTGTATTTTCCAAAAATGGCCATCGCAGGGCTCTTCCAGAAACTTTCCACTTCCCTCTCAAGAGATGGAATCTATTTCTACTTCCATTGAAACTACGAGGCCTTTGTTACTGCTTCATTTAACAGAATGCAGCAGAGTGACGCTATCTGATTTCCTAGGATGGGTCATAAAAGATAAGGTTCCTGCCTGACTTTTTTTTCTCTTGGGTCATGTGCTAAGCACTGAGCTGGTATAGAAGTCTGGATACCCTGAAGCTGTCATGCTGGAGAGACCACAGAGAAACAGAGATGCCTGAGGAGCCCAGTTGTTCCAGTCTTCCCAGCCAGGCTCCAGACATGTGAGTGGGATAGCTTCAGATGAGTCCAGCCTCCAGCCTCCAACAAAGATGAGTTGTCCCTGCTGGGCCTTGTCCAGACTGCAGATTCATGGGCCAAATATACATGGTTCAATAAGAGACTAAGTTTTGGGGCAGTTTGTTATGGAGCAATAGTTAACCAGAACAGTTGTCACATCTATGGGAAGGACACTGAATGCAAATGTCATCCCTTTATCTACCCAAAGGATAGAAGAGAACCAACAGCCCAAACAGCAGGGTTTCTTAAAAACCAAAATGATGGCACAGTATTTTACCTAAAAGGAGGTACCACCCCAAAAGTTAAATCCAATTTAGGATTCATACACATTTTGCCACTGACCAACATGCCAACTAGTAGATATGTTTACACATTTGTTATTTGCAAAAAAATTCAATATTTTTGCTTTTAATATCTTCAAAGGATCTCTGAGATGTAGGTTAACAATCTCTGCTTTATCAACAAAATTTACTCAATTACCATTGCCATATCTACCTTTCATTTTAGTCTATTTATGTTGGTATCTACCATACGATATCAGGTCTCCTCAAATTCATTGGAACCAAAATGAAATCACTGGGGTCTACATATCATCATCTGCTATTGGACGTTAGTGGAAAGCAACCAGTTTGTAAAGCTAAATAAAACCCCTGCTCACTTACTGTGTGACCCTAGACAAGCTACATAACTCGGCAGAGCACTTTTAATGATCTGTTAAATGGAAATAATACCTAACTATCTTTCAGAGTGGTTACAGAATTAAATGAGCCATTATACAAAAAATACTTAGCATGTCTGGTACAGGTAGTCAAAAAGTTTCCCTTCCTTGGTACCTTTGGCTTTTTTCACTGAATGACAGAAAGAAGAGTATGAAGATCCTTGAGTTTGCCACAGCTAAAAGAAGCCTTCCCAAGAAAGCCAGGACCAGCTTCTTATATGTGAGTGATGCTTCAACACTTGGAAGTGGGCCTCCAACTTACACTGGGACTTCAATAAGAGCAGCTACCAGGGCCCTCTGTTTTGCTTAGCTTGTTTATTGCAGTTGTTTTAATGGGCTCTGTTTGAGCAAATATAATATGGCATTCCAGGTACTGCTTTTTCCTTTGTTACCATGAATCTTCACCAGCAAAGAACTAATTTGGTATTTTTTAAATAGCCCACCATTGGAAGACTTTATGCCAGAAAGCTATCTGAGCTGAATTACTGACCAGTTAAATGAAGAAGGCAAAAACAGGTAACCTACGAGTTTCAGAGGTGTGGCCAGCAGCCTCAAAATATGAGCAGACAAAATCAATATTATGGGAAGAACCAGGAAGCAGCTTTCCTTCTAGATAACTGTATTTGGTTCAGGCTTAACCTCTCAGTACATGATGAAGCTCCTTGGGGCAGACAAAGCATGTAACTGAGAACCAGAGACCCGCCTCCCACTTGCTATGGGATCTTAGCAAGTGACTTTGTGTGCTTTGCTCTGAGAAGATAGGGAATTAGACTAGATGATCAACCCATGTGATGACTGAGGCCTCAAGAACACCTGGTCTAATGCTCTTGAAAGGTGAGAGGTGAGGCCCAGAGCAACTCATTGGCTTTCCTGTTATCACACCCCTCGCTGCCGATTGACTTGGGACTGGCATCCAGGTTTACAGGCTGTCACTGGTACTCATTCCATAAAGCCTTAGCTGGCTTTGAAATGATTTGCTTCTGATGGTAATGAAGAAGAGGAACAATGTGCATTTATATCCCCATTAATTTAAAATGACGCAACAGGTCAAACATGTATTTCCTAATTTCCAAGATAACTTTCTTGCCAAGGCAGGACTTGTTACTGTTTTGGACATGAGCCCATTTCTAGGCCATCATTCTCCAGACCTAAAAAAGCTATGTGAGTGCTTTTCACTTGATATATTCCAGAACATGGTGGATAAGTTTTATCACCGGTGATGTCCCTTGCAAGTGGCAGGTACCCAACAGAAAATGATGAATTTCTGTGCTCTATAAACTGGTGACAGGGTCACTATTATACCAGGTGCCAAGCAAGTGTCAAACCCAAGCAAGGTGTGGAACGAAAATTCTGCAAGGCTAAGGGGAGTCTTTACCTTCCAAGTCACTGCCTGCCCATGTACCTGCCCACCTAAGTATTGAATTCCTCCTGTCTAGGGAACAGAGAAATTCTTTAAGGTTCTGACTAATTCACTACAGGCTGACTATACTGAAGAACACTGATTTGCCCAAAGATACCTCCACAGGGGAAGGGAAACAGAGGTTTCTCAGCCCAGCTACCCAGAAATCTAGAGCAAGGGGCTCTAAATTTCAAAGAAGGAAATTTTTCTTATTCAAATTAACATAAATCAACCACATTGACCTTGATATACGTGACCTTAATTAAGAACTAAATTGGAATTTAAACATTTGAATGCTGCACTAAGGTAACAGAAATGAGAGCCAAATGTGGAAACTGAAACAATGAGAAAGATAAAGGGGGCCTATAACCAGGAAATACACTGATGTAATGGAAACGATCCAGCCAGAAGTCAGCACAGGGGAGCCAGAGGGAGGCAAACTGTCATTGCCAGCATGTTTTAATCTGCTGGGAAGACAATGAAGGGTGTATTTAGGAACAAGGGTGGAGATGGTATGGTCTACCAGACAGATAACTCCTTGCCAGGCAGATTATAATACAGCTTGAATAGAAATTTCCTTTTAGGAGTGTAAACTCTTTGTAGTTTTACACTTAAAAAATGAGACTCTCTCTCCATTAGATTTCTCACGTAGGTCTCCTGATCCGAGATACGTGGGAGTAGAGAAAAAGGCTAGAGAAAAGCAGTCCTTTCTGTGCTGTCCAACATGGTAGCCACTTGCCATATGTGGTTACTGAGTGTTTGAAATATGGCTAATGAGACTAAGGAACTGAATTTTAAGATTTATTTTAGTTTTAATTAAAGTTAAATTTTAAATTTAGAAACAGACACTGTTTTTCAGCTATTGGAAAGCTGATATGCATGTTTGGAACAACTTGGGTATGGGAATCTACTTTTTCAACTATAAGGTTAAATCTAAATACAGGCAAGTGTTGCCCATGACTTTTTAGTGTCCAAACTGAGATGTGCTGTAAATATAAAATGTACACTAGATTTCCGAGACTTTGTGTTTAAAAAAGAGTGCAAAATATCTTATTAATAATTAGTTCTATTGGTTATAGTCAGCCTTTCATGTCCGTGGGCTCTGCATCTATAGATGTAACCAACTGTCGGTCAAAAATATTAAAAAAATAAATGAAAAACAATGCAACAAAAAATAATACAAATAAAAAACCAATACAACATAATGACTATTTTCATAGCATTTACATTGTATTAGGTAGATGATTTAAAGTATATAGGAGGATGTGCATAGATTATGGGCAAATACCAGACCATTTTATATAAAAGAATTGAGCACACACAGGATTTGGTATCCTAGGGGAGTCCTGGAACCAGTCCTCCACAAATACCAACGGACAACAGTGTATGTTGAAATAATATATGTAGTTTTTGAGACAGAGTATCACTGTCACCAGGGCTAGAGTACAGTGGCATCATCATAGCTCACTGCAACCTCAAGCTATCACCCTGCCTCAGCCTCCCAAAGTGCTAGGATTACAGGTGTGAGCCACTGTTCCCAGCCTGAAATAATATTTTGAATATATTGGGCTAAATACAATATATCGCTAAAATTAATTTCATGTTTTCTCTTATTTTTTTAATGTGGCTATTAGAAAACTTCAAATTACATGTGAGACTTATATTTGAAGTTCACATTATATTTTTATTGGACAGTGCTGCTCCAGATTCTGGAGGGTCTATATAAGAACACTTTTTAAAGAAATATCATAGCCAGTATATATATTTTGGCTCCTTTGTCAAAATCATACTAGGGTACACCATCTGAAAAGCCCAAGGACAGTCTGTCTTACTTGATTAAACTCTCAGTAAATTAAAGTTTGGCATTTGGTTTACAAATTTGCCTCAGATTAGTTCATTGATGTCAATCGGCCAGCATGTGATCATTTCCAAAGTAAAAATGACCTTGAAGTTCCAGATCAAAGAAACTGACCGAGGGAGCAAACCCTGAAACAAAACGCAGTGACCTCTAATCTGTGTCCCATGGCATCCTTTGTATTTATGCATCACCAGAATTTAAGTATTTGAGAATAAATATCATGTCCCTTTAGTCTTATTTTATATGACCCAAAAAAGAAACCATATAAAAAGAAACAGTGATATATAATTTCAATATATATATATTCTAAAGAAGAAAGTACTTTAAATACCCTCCGAACATGAATCAAATATATGGCAAATGACAAATCTATATATACTTACATACAAATTTATGCATGTAAGTTTATCAGTTAAAAAAGTTCCCTTAAGATTGTGACCTAAAAAGTGGAAAAGCTTTGACCTAAACCATATGGACTGACAACTAAGATTGTCATTACCATCACATATACTCTAGGATCTTACATCACTCCACACCCCCCAAAATTGTATTCAAATGTGAACAGCATCCATGCTCACACCATTCGAATGAGACAAGGGATAGCTATCATCTCCCATTTTCAGCACTGGGTAATTGATTAATCACAGATAAGTTAAACAGCACATTCAAGTCCAACATTTGCTAAAAAACACTTATTTCCCACTCAGACCCTGAGCTGTCATTCTGGAAGCTGCCACCAGATGCACAGGGTGCTTGTTAATGGGGTAGTAAGCTCCTGCCATAGCACCTCTTCAAGGTCCAAAGTTTCACACAATTTGGTCAACTGTGCTTTTTTTCCCTCCTATAAATCAGAACTTAATACAGCAGTACAATTCATTAACAGATCTTTAATTACTACCTCTGCTTTATGAACCAAAATACATAATCTGACATATTACTTAAATAAATACAAATACCTACCTTCAAATTAAGTATCTTTTTCCACTAAATTGCACTGTTTTAAACCTCCACCTAATTTAAATCTGGGTTTATTCCAGAGTCTACTTGGAATTCTTCCTGGCTTAATTCTGAATTGTAAATTCTTCAACATGTTTCAGGTCTTCCGAGAAGCATAAGAGCTCCTCATATCATTTCCCTGACTTAATCTACTCTCTCTTCTCCCCTGTTTTTAGCTTCACATAGAATCCAGGGTCTCATCTACTCCTGCCGCCCATGGCTCGCCTCTGCTCCACTGCCCACTCTGGGCTCACATTCCCAAGCACAGAGAACCATAGATGCTGCCGCCTTGCTTTCCCCACTCTGTGGTCTTGTTCCAATCAGGGATACATTCCTATGGCAACCAACACACACCACCTCACTCCCCCTTCCCTGAAAGTTCTCTATTTGCGTGGCAGACATTTGGCAAGGACGCTGAATTACTTTAACTTGCCTAGCAACTACTGTTCCAGCCCCTTCTAAAGGGGGTTGGCTCCCCCCCCACCCCCGACCCCCACTTATCTTCTAAAACACACTTGAGCGGGCTGGCTGTGGAAAGGGCAGCTGCCAATGCAGCCTCACTGGTGCTGGCCTGGAGCACACACAGCAATTGGGCAAAATGAAGCCTCCTCTGCCCCAAGGTAAAAAAAAAAATGTCCACAGGCTCGAGGCAATGGCCCGAGAGTGGACAGCTCTGAGGAGTTCACCCTGGACTAACTCCAGAGGAACTTTAGTCCTCAGAGAATCTCAGATCTCCACCCCCTCAGCTATAAGAAGAGAATTTAAATTATCAATAGCTGCCTCCATTCAGAAAGCCAGGTTTATCTATCCATGATGTTGTGTACCTTCGGACCCTCCTGTTTTTATTTAACAGGCTGGCAACCAAATATTTTAATTTATAGATTGTTCTTTATTCATTTGGGTTATTTTGGTGTCAGAAACCAACATGACCACAAAGGACCGCTGCTGCTGTCCATATTCTTCCCCTCTCCGTGAATTCTAAAGAAATACTCAGTGTCTATAATCTGAGTGCCCTAAAATGAAATACTTCCTCCGAAAATCCACATAAGGTGGAGAAGCTTGAACAATGACCAGTTTATGGAACTCTCAGGGTACTCTGCTGGTAGGATTCCAGGCTCTCCTGGTGCCCTTTTAGAACAGAAGCCAACCGTGGGCTCTTGCTCCTAAAAGCAACCAGTGAGACCATCAAGCCAGGTCCTGCAGGAAAACAAAAGCTACTGGATAAGCATTTCTACTAGCTGTGGCTAGCTGTCTTCCACAAGGAAAGCAAAGGCCCTGCTGCAAAAGAGGAGAATTGCCAGTTTAGTCCATGGATACAACCAGCAGCAGACATGGGTGGACACTGTTCATCTTTTATGAGACAACTATGTCCGGTGGGGTGTATAAGACCCATTTTTCTATCCTTGCAACTTTGGAATTTATTCTAAAAAGGCTTATTCACTTTCATGGCTCTTCAAGGACAAGAACAATTTTTGATTGCCAGTTCCTATTTCAATGATGACACATAGAAGAGCTCAGTAAGCATTTGCTGAAATGAACCTTAGGTACAGCAGCAACTAAAAATGCCAATTAAAATAAAATGTAATTTTCACCTTTTATTCTTATAAACTAAAATTGTCATATTCAGTGTTGACAAGGGTGTGGAGAAATATGACATTCTGATACAATGTGGATGGAAGTATAGTGCAGTCATTTTGGAGGACAATTTGGTAGCATTTAGTGATGCTAAAAATGTACTTTTTCACCAGTAATTCCCTTGTTTTTAATGTATCCTACAAATATATTTACAAAAATATATGTCCAGGGATATTTATTGCAGCATTATTAGCAACATGATAAAACTAGAAAAACCTAAATGTTGATAAACAGAAGGTAAGTTAAATTATGGCAAGCCAACACAATGGAATACTATTTAGCCATTAAAAATGAGGTGGATCTATATGTACTGATATGGGCAGATATCCAAGATATATTGCTAAGTAAATATATTGCACAACAGAATCCACAGATGTATAAGCACAGATGTGCATTATGTATACCTATGTATGTATGTGTATATATGTATGTGCATGCTTGTATTAGAACATTTCTGGAAGGATTTACAGAAACTTAACCATGGTTACCTTTCAGAAATGATATTTAGGAATGAGACAATAGGAAGGCAGACTTATTTTCACTTTATAGCTTTTTAAAATGTTGGTTAATTTTTAAAACAAGGAATGTTCTACTCACACTTTAATTCATAATTGTATTTTGTATTATTAATTTAAAAAATAGGTTATTTTTAACATTCAGAAATCCCTGTGTAACTAATACAGGGGTCTCTAAAATCACCGACAGCTTTAGTGGCAAGTGAGAAACTACAGCAATGGAAGCAGCAGCTCACACATACTGTTTACAAAGCTTGTACTTTTGAAGTGTTGGACATGGTAAATATATTAAGTCTTATTAGAAATTAAGATATCATATGAGGGCTGAATAGATGAAAATGCACAAAAGCACTAATACTCATTGTAATATACAACAAGCCAAAATAAACACCTTTTTCTAATGCTTGAGTTTTTTCTTTTTTCTTTTGGAGGTGGAGGGAGCAGAGAAATAACTCCTGCTGCTAAAT
Organism: Lemur catta; assembly: GCF_020740605.2. Taxonomy (NCBI): domain Eukaryota; kingdom Metazoa; phylum Chordata; class Mammalia; order Primates; family Lemuridae; genus Lemur; species Lemur catta. Next base: position 166,443,361 of record NC_059128.1, on the reverse strand, counting down.
TAGAAATCATAAGCCCCAGGATGCTCTGTACATACATAAAAAGAAAAAAACCAACAAACTGGATCCAAGAATTCTAAATGATATTTAATCAAAGAAAAAGACAGAAAGCAGAAAATGTGTCTTTTGGGGGGGATTACTTAACCTGCAGAGACGGACAGCCGAAGAGGAATGTCCCTTAGTCGCAGTCAACTCAATAACCATGGTATAAAATTAATCTTTTCTCAACTCCCAAAGGGTAGAAAGAACATTCCATTTAAAAAACAGAGCATTAAAAGGTTCATTTCCACATTATTCCCAGTCTCCCAAATATTCCTAATTTTTTCTTACAAACTCTAGGGGAAAAATTTCCCTTGGTACTCATTATAAAAGCCCAGAATGCTCCTGACATTGACATTTAACTGTCTAGTGTTCTCTTAACTCCAGGAAATCTCTGAAAGCCAGACATGATGACTGTTGTGATGGTTTTCACTAACAAGAAGTGAAGTTTCCTGTCAAAAGTGCTCTCTCCATTTTCATTATATGTAAAACAAGATGCTTCCATGAAGACCTTCACAGACAGATGAGCTTCTTTGAGACTCTGCAAATGTACTACAAAAGGATGAAAGAATGAATCAAAATGACAGATAAATTTGCGGCAGTTTTTCCCTTTTAGCTATAGCAAACTGTGACTTATTTCCCAATTACTACAGCTTCTTTGGTTGTAGACCTGGCTTTTTACTCTAGAGTTGTCAAGGGAAAATTCTAGATATTAATTCCACAAAAGAGCACAAAATAAATTGGGAGTTGGTCATTATTTGGAATACTCCAGATCCTATGACTGAAACGTGTTATAACACTCCTCCAATAACTGTTCAAGGTTCCCAAGATTCCAAATCTCCCACACAGATGGAGAGGCCCACATCTTTAGTATGGATCTAGAGGTCGGACAAACAGAAAGAAGGCAGCTTGTTTCCTGAGGAAGAGTCCTGGACCAGGATTCAGAACCCCTGGGCCCAAGTGCTGTGCAATCCTTAACCTGCAGAGCCATCCAAAGCAGAAACCCACACTTATTTGCCTCATTTCTCCCATATGAACAAATGGGGATGGATGTATCAGATCAAGAGAGAGAACATACTGACACAGTTTGAAAATATGGGATGCCATAAAGGCCTTACTATTGGCAAGAGTAAGAATGTCTTTTTGAAATTGTGTTATACATATTTTCATGTGACTTGGTTTCCTTATCTAGAAAATGGGAATAACAACATTCACTTCATGGACGCTATGAGGATTAAATGAGAGAACATATGATGCAGTGCTCTTTTTTTTTTTTTTTGAGACAGAGTCTCACTCTGTTGCCTGGGCTAGAGTGAGTGCCGTGGCGTCAGCCTAGCTCACAGCAACCTCAGACTCCTGGGCTCAAGTGATCCTCCTGCCTCAGCCTCCCAAGTAGCTGGAACTATAGGCATGCGCCACCATGCCCGGCTAATTTTTCTATATATATTTTTAGCTGTCCGTATAATTTCTTTCTATTTTTAGTAGAGACGGGGTCTCGCTCTTGCTCAGGCTGGTCTCGAACTCCTGAGCTCAAATGATCCGCCCGCCTCGGCCTCCCAGAGGGCTAGGATTACAGGCGTGAGCCACCGCGCCCGGCCTGATGCAGTGCTCTTATGAGTGTGCCTGGCATAGATAGAGCAAATACTCAAAAGAATTAGCTGTTACCTTTGGTACAAAGCTATTTTATTTACTTCAAACTGTGGATCCCTAGTGCCAGAGAGACTCTAGATGTGACGGAATTCTAACATAAAGTGAAAAATTAGACACAAATGTAAGCAGTGATCAGCTATGTCCACAGCACCTGCCCTGTTGTACCCAGTGGCCCCATCAGGCATAAAGCAACGACCACGAGAGGACGGCTGGGATGGGACCTGGGCCAAGCACACAGCAACTCGCAATACAGTAAGAATCAAACACTGTAGACTGTGCCAATCTCTTTTAAAGGCTAAGTGGCTTGAACACTAAATGTGAGAAGTACAGGGGCAAGGGTTTCCTCTATTTTCTAGGCCTGGCTGGTCCATAGTAGGTGCCCCCAAAATATTTGAAAGATGAGTGGTGGATGGATGGCATGAACCCAGGTAGTGCTTTCAATACAATCAATCCTCTTGCAGAGTTCCTATCATAATATGGACTCTTGATATCAAAAGATAGTCTATATGAAAGACAAAGGAAAATCCAAGATATATGCTCATGTCTTACCACATTAAGTATACAGTGTTCACTATATCTTAAGCATGCTATAGAAGTTGTTTTATGAATAAAGTTTAGTTTATGCAGTTATAGGAATTTAATCAAGGTTTTAGGGGAAGAAGTTGGCCTCGATCTTGGACTGAAACCCAGTCATGGTGGAGATAACTAATTACATACTTCTCTAGTTGGTTTCTTACAGGCAATTCTTCTCTGCATCTAAACATCAGTGATGCTATGTAAGTGTCAGGACATTATAATCTTAAGAAACTGAAGGAAAATTGAAAATCTTGTTCAAAAAGATGTAATTGTACCAGATGATACCCAAGGTATTTAGGGGCATGTGATTATAATTACAATAATGCTTTACAACAAATTTATACTTATGGAAGATATGTGTGACAATACTGAATTATGGAAAAGTTTTTAAAAAATGGAGTTTTATTAGAGTGATTCAAATTAAATGCTAATAAAATATCACCAAGCAGAAATCCTCCTAGGACTACCTTAATGACTAGAATTACTCATAATCAGTACATAGTTAGGATGCAAATAGATGCAAGAAAGGCATTTCAAAACAGCCCTTCCTCTCAAGAAGGCTAATGTTTCCTAGCAAACTTATTTACACTACTCATTTGCTCTGTGGGTCCTTTCTTCACAGATAAAACAAAGTAAGCTTCAGACTTACCCTGGAGAAATTATTAAGAACTATGAATGAATGGGGTACAAATGAACAGCATTATTGAAGAGAGAATCAGGGTTCTGTCCAAGGCAGCCAACTACATCTGGATTTATTTTTAAACGAGTGTTTATACTCCACTGTTCATCCAAGTGATCACGAAAGGCACAGTCTTTGCATACAAAGCAGGAAAGAACTGCTGAATGAAGTCAGTGTGCTGAAGGCAGCGGGAGAGTGGGTGGAGGGGAGTGCTTGCTTATTTTCCCTCCTTTTTTTGCTGTGTTGTTTTTTTCCCCTCCTCTCTGGTATTCTGTGATACACTCTGACAGCTTGTTCAAACTGAGAAGCCTAAGAAGGATGTGCCTGACAACCTCTTAGACTCTGGAAAAGCACATGTGGAAACACTTTTTCCAGCCTGTGTACAATCAGATCTCAGTGATTGGAACCAGTACATTTTCAAAGCACCTCAGAGGCTGCAAAGAATGCTGACAAACGTTACCTCATTTGATATAACCACCCGTGACATAGGGAAGGCAGATGTCTTCATGTACAGGTAAGAGAAGTTAATGACATGATCAAGGTCACACTGATAGAGCCCAGCATCAACTCCAGCCTTCCTGCTCTCGGTCTGCGGTGATGTCCCCACACCACAGGCCTAAGTAAATGACAAGGCTTTTTCATATACCCTACAGTAAACTGACAACCCACTGGCATCAGATCCATTAATGTCTATGGGAAGCAGAATCCTCGGTAGGAAAACCACTGGTGGTTCAGCTTTCAGCCTCACTGTGATTTCACAGGGGACTTATTAGGTTCTGGGACAGCAATTTTTCAGGTATCAAGTACAGTGTTATCTGCATCTGCTCCTCTACTAGTGAAGAAAAGTTTGGGGGCAACACTCAAGGTAAATTATTCTGAATTTTTATTTCTTAGTAAATTTGAGATGTTCATGGGGAGGTAGGGTGGCTAGGCTTATAAGACTAAATGAGAGGCAACTAATAAAAAGTATTTTGCAAACATAAAACTTAATACAAATGCTTACATTACCTTTAAAACTCTGGATATTTCCCTTCTTGGAAAGAATGATTGCATTTAAAGGCTTATGGTACTCTATAACCACAGGCATTAACATGGGAGAGATGAGTTTCTCACTGGAGACATAGCAACATCTGAAAAAATGGTATCAATTTAGGTTTGGGGAAATCAAAGGATTGTAAACTCTTAAGATGGTCTTGAGATTATACCACTGAGTATTTCCCACACCAGGATGGGCATTAAAATCCCAAAGAAGGGCTTTACACTAAGCTGGGTGTGGGAACTACTGATCAACCAACCCTCAGAAGCCAGACAACCAAGAGTAAGTAGTCAGACAGCTGTTAAGTCCATGCTACTCCTTCTCCCAGAGAAGCTTAATAATAAACTCTAAAGAATGGCTTCCCCCCTTTCTGGCTTTATGTCAGAAAGTCCACTACAGGACTTTGCAGATTAGAGAGATGCAAACCTTACACATGTGCTGATTACTCCAAAGAGCAACTGGAACTGTTCGAAAGAAAAAGCAGCCAGCAACGGGGGCTTCAAAAACATTTAGAGAATGACTGATACCCTCTGATATTTTTCCAGTGCACCCAATCCAATCACACCAATATTCACATAGCATTTATTATGTGCAAGGCATTGGTGGCTCCTGCCTTTTGACTTTGGATTTAGAGTAAAACGTGACAACTTAGCCACAAGCAAATAGATATAGACATACGTACAAACACACACCTTAGCAAATGCAGTACAAGGGAACCTGTTGAGGAGAATATCATTAGGAGGAACCTGCAAGGTTAGCAGTGATTACCATGGCAACAATAGACAATGGCACTCTGTGATTTTTGGCTCCAAGGTGCAATGATCTGAGTGTTGAGAGGTTTCTCTTGGCTTTTTTAAGGGGCCCAGATAGACTTGCTGTCTTCCATTGGGCAGTTCTGTTTTTGTCTCTGGCAGAAAGGAATGCACTCTTTATTAAGGGTTGTTCACAGGCCAAATAGAAAACAAAGAATAAAGGTTCAGAACTCTCTCACTGACTGACTTGCTTTTGAATAGTCATCATAAACTCTTCAATTCTAGCCTATCAAAGCCTCTAGGTCATTCACATGGGATGGTCCCCTGGTACAGCAGTCCAAGTTTCAACCTCACTTGTTCCATTGGGGACCAACATTTGTTTGATGCTGTACTATATTGTTAAACTATCAATCTGTAAAATGGTCTGAACACACTTAAATGATTTCCAGCATACGAAGTCAAAATGAGTACTATTTGAATTAAATGCAAATAAATCAAAATACAGATACATTTTCCTTTGAATGCACTAGTATCTCATAGTTGACATCAAGAGGCTTAGCAAGATATGTTTTGGGTTATGCTGAACCCAAGTCACTTTATAATTTGACGACCTGGTATTCACCCTCACGGGAGATTGTCTTTGAATTGGAAGGCATCTTACAGATAACTTAGGCTATCTTCACAGGCAGGATACGAAAAGAGCACATGTAGTATGATCCCCATTTATGTAAATACATATATGTATGTGTATATATTTATACATTCATATTCATATAAACACATACAGACACATGTATAAAATACTAGAACTATATGTTGATGTTTTAACACTTAGTAAAATCAGAATTATAGATAAATTTTTTCTGATATATTTTCCAATTTTTTAGGAGGTTGAGTTAATCATCATCCTCAGTTTATGACACATTGTCTTCACTGGTTCTTGCAAGATTCTCTCTAGCTTTATTGGTCTCCACTTCTCCCCCTCATCCTTCATACAGCCCTCATACAATCATTCTCATGTGTTTAACAGGTATTTCTTTCGTGTGTGCTCTTTTTATGTGCATGTATTTTAACTTGGGAAAAAATGTTTCTGTACTGTGTCTCATTGTTTTTTTTGCTATTTTCCCTCAGCACTATGCCCTTAAGATCCATCCATGTTGATAAATGTTCATATAATCAACTGCTTCTGATTGCTGCACAGTACTGTTTCTGTTCCTTCGCCAAATTTTAACTACCTATTTCTTAGTGAAGGGCACCCAGGTTACCTCCAGCTACCTCTTACCACAATAACTTTGTGGGAATATCTTATGTCCTATTTTGTTGTGATACGTACACAAACACACACACACATACCCCAAAGAGACTTTCATACATCTTTAAGAATGTAACTGCTGGGTCCTGGGGATGTGTGTGGCCCTATTTCAAACAAGTGGTGCCAAATAGCTCTTCAAAGTGATACCATCAGCTTACGTTCCCACTATCAATGCATGAGGGTCCCTACAGCACCAGCAACACTTGATATAATGGAGTGCTCTAAAATGCTATACAATATATATCATTATTGATTTGATTTGTATTTCTCTCATTACTAGTGATTTGGAGTTTCCCCCCCAATGCATGATGGCCTTTTGAGTTTCCTTCTCTGTAAACTGCCTATTCAAATCCTTTGCCCAAATTTTCTACAAATAACATGTATTGCTTTCAATATAATCCCCCACCCCCACTGGAATCAGTTGAATAAGCCAAACAACAAGAAAAACCCACACATGAGAACAGATGGCAATGAATCTATCTTCTGAAAATGGCAGTGACTCTAGAATCAACAGTGAATTTGAGAATTCCACAATAACAATAGCAGGGACAGCAACAACCAATGATGTTATGTGAAATATACTTGCTATAGTACCTGGCATATAGTAGATGTTCATTAAACACCACTTCCCTTCTCCCCCCCATCTTCTAAGATTATCACAGCAAATCTACGAGAAAGGGAAAAATGCATTATTTTTCTCTTTAAGGTATAACAAAACTGCTGGGAGGGATGCCTTTTCTTGCCCAATTAGTGAGAGAGGCTGGACTGCTACTAATTCCTCCCTTTCTTTTTACTAGGAGTGTAAGCTTGGAAGCAGAGAGCCTGGCTTTGCATCCCAGCTCCTCAACTTATTAGCTGCTCAGCTTTATGAAATAAAGTCACCTCTCTGAATCTCAGTTTCCCTCCATCAAATGGGGTAACGATGATGGTATTTTCCACATGGGGTTGTAGCAAGGATTAAAAGATTCCCTGGAATCCATGCAGAATAGTGCCTGACACTTAGTAAGTGCTCAGTGAGTTTTAGCTGATGTTATTATATCCAGCTTGTCTTTGGGGTATGGAAATTGTACTAAATGGACAGTGTAAACAGTCTTATGAACAATCACATGATTGTTTCCAATCACATGATTTTTATAATTCATTTTGAAAGGTTAAAGGTAACACAACAGCAATATGAACCCTTAATATCTTAAATATTGTATTTAATTCTAAACATTTTTCATAAACCATTTTTCCCCAATTTGTTTTAAGAAAAATTTTGAGGAGATAAACATCATTTGCCTGAAATTTTCTGGGGTGTTTTTTCCTGTGTCCTTCTCATATCTCTAACACATCTGAGGACGTCATTGACTACACAAAACAAAACTGTCAGAAAATGGGCCTCCATACAAAGTAGGCTTGCACTGTTTTTCTCCTTGTACAAGGATTATTCCTGTTCATATTTCTATGAGGGGATATCAGCCAAAGAAATATAGCAACTGGTGGTAACTGTGGCCTGAATACAAGCAATCTCTTTTTTCTCAGCTGGAAAAAATAAAATCCAACAGAGGTAGCGGGCAGGGGAATCAAATCAGGCAGGTGTGACAAATGCTGGGGTAGAGGAGAGCAGGGACACAGGGCTGTCAGGAATCTTAAGTAAGTAGCAAAACTTACTGAGTTACAAAAATCAATACTATGCTGCAAAGGAAACATCCAGGAATCCTCATGTTTATGTACTTGTTAAGTTACATTATAACTACCCAGGATCTCCTAGTCACTGTTGCTTCTGTAGGCCTACATTTTTCCTTATGTTAAAAATGAGGCATGGGACAAAATATCCTCTCCATGTTTCCTCCTGTGTCTAAATTCTAGGGTTTTACAATTGATTACTAAATCTAGATTTAAAAAAAATCCTACATGCTTATATTGATACTACCACATTCACCTTAGTGGTGCAATTTATTATTTTATACCATCCTAGCAGTTACATAATTGGAGCAGTGCTCATCTCTTTGCAACTTGAACGCACACATGAGAATCTAGCTGCCACATCTAATTAGAAGGTAAGGATTCCACCTATTGAAAATAGCCAGGTGCTCCCTCCTAGGACATCACTTTGACTATGCTTTTTCTAGACATGCTCCCTTGGGCAATGTAGGCTGAAAAATATAGAGCTGTTTTTTTCTCTATGTGTATTTTCTCTTTTTCCCCAAAGTGTAGCTAAAAAGGGCAGAACATCCAGAGAGCCCCAGAATTAAACATTCCGCATGCAGAATCTGCTGAGAAATGTCCAGCCATATCCTGAAGTCAACAAACAAGATCCTGGGACCTGCCTTGAGACCTAGAACAAATGAATATGCATATACTTCATTAAACAATACAGAAACAACCAATTCAACAGTTGTTTCCTCAGTCAAGGAAAATAATCAGTGAGAAAATGAACAACATCCAGCCATGGGTGACTCAGCCCCCGCTTGTCTCAGCTCAAGGACAGGGGTGGGGTAAGAACAAGTCACCTTGACAAGGCCATCTTGATATATGGGATTCTTTTTTATGTGGTCTAAAAAATAACATTTGTTTGTCCTGTGGATTTGGGAGGGGGACTTTATTTGTTACTTTGTTTTTTAGTATTATTTTAAATTTTAAAAGTGATAGGATATAAATATGTATAACAGAGTTATCTTCATATGGTTCCTCACCTCATAGATGGTCATTAGGTATTAAAAAAGGTGGGGGCAGGGTTCCATTTACCCTCTGAGAATTGACTTGTAAAGTCAATTCTGCTATAATGTTTGTTGTGAAAACACAAATTTGTTTCAATGCAACTGATATATTAGGGAACACTAAGTATAATGCAAATGTCGTTTACAAGTGTTACTAAGGGACTGAAGAAAACCAAACCCTGCTGAACCAAAGCAGGTGCACATGCTTCTAACACCTACCAGCTACCTAGTTCACTGAGAGTTGTGAGCCACTCTTCCATAACTGTGGTTACAACCTTTCTTCCAATTTCAGAAAACCCTCTTTCCACCACTTCACAATAACTTACAAGCTGTAATCTTTCCAATGCCTATTTCCACAAGCAAAGTTAAAGTTTTTTTTTTTTTGAAGGAAAAGTGCCATACTTTTTTTTAATATTTATGTATTCCATAACTGTTTAATCATGTTAACAGTGTTACCATTTTTATTAGGTTTCTTTTTGTTTTAACTGATATTTTAAATATTATGCCACTAATCTCATTTTCCCCATAAATCCAGTGGTTTTTGTTGCACAATTTTGTATAGCATGGTGACAGGAACACTTACGTTGCTTTATAGAAGAACTGACCATATCTTTCTGCAACTTAAATTCTGATTTCTCCCTTAAGGATGTAATGGTCACATTAGTTTACTATCAATTAATAAACAGATTTGGCTGCTTAATCATGGACCCAATTCTGCTTCCCACTGGAATAGGAAGGTGCTGGACAGCTCTGATTGTTATAGGTCCCTAAATACATTAATATTGTTTGATTAGTCACTGTGTGTAAGTTGGGGTTGAGGGAAGAGGGAAAAATACTTGACTCAATGTGATGATCCTTATTCTCAGCTCCAGATGGGACAAGATTTCTAACACTCTTTCTAGTATTCCTTATACGTTATTAAATATCAAAGTTTACTATAACAGCATAGATTGGCATAACTGAACCCCCTCAGAAGCTACTGAGTTGTCACAGTTTTTAACAAATATCTTTATTATGTTTTTCTGATAGTAAAGGTGGTACATACTCACAAAACATGAGTCAGAGGAAAAGTAAAAAAAAAAAAAAAAATCATCTAACCAGGAAGCAGATTCAGGGATGGGGTAAGATTCATTGATACATTCTGCCATATTACTTGGTAATTAAAAAACAAAAACAAGTGATTTTATATTTTCCCAGAGTCATTTTGTTCCTGGGGGTATCTACAACTACCATTTTCCTCTTCTTATTACTATTCCTCCTGCGATCCAGCTCCTTGGCTCACTACAACAGCCTTCAACAACAGATGCCAGGATGGCGGAGTGGAGGTGACCTCCTGAATTTGTGCTCCCGGAGAGGAAGGCATGGATCTTGACCTGCCACAACACTAGAGGATCGCTCCCCCGCAAGAACAGTGGTGTGAACCCACAGAGAATCAACGTGGGACACAGAGAACAAGAAAAAACAGATGCGAATGGGAAACAGAACTGAGAAAATCTGGGGAGTGCAGGACGGCTGTACCCGCCTCACCAACGAGTGAGGCGGGTTCAGCCCCACAGCAAAGTGGCTTGATCTCCCCACTGACCTCCATACCCACTCAATCAGGGATCTGACTGAAGTCGGTGCAGAATCACTGCGGGAGACGTGGAGCTCTGAGGACAGGTGACATAAGAGGGAAGGAGCTTAGACTCTGGGGGATTTCTGCAGCAACGCAACGCTTAAACGAATAGGTGCGGAACCACGCTAAGGCGAGGGGCCATGAAGGATCGAGGAATTATAGAGAGTTTTTTTTTTCTTTTTCTTCATCGGCGGCCCTGTAGCCAGGGAGCTGCCGTGGGCTCTGGCACTTGCCGAGCTCTTGACATTCTCCCCCAGCACCTGCGATCCGCGGGCGCACGGTCGCCATCTTGGGGTCCACAGCCTAGCCGCTGGGGAACTATAGGGTGATGATGGCTCCCTCCCCTAGTCCGTGAACCCACCCCAAGAGCTCTGGCTTTGTATGAACTCTGTGGATAGAAGACATCAGCGGGAAAGAGCTAAGACTCTAAGGGATCTCCGCAGGGATGCAGCAATTAAAGGGAAAGGGGTGGAACTGCGCTAAGGCGAAAAGCCACGAAGGGTCGTGGAATTAGTTTTTTTAATTTTTAATTTTATTATTTATTTTTTTTATTTTCTTTTTCTTTTTGTATTATTATTTTTTTTTCTTTTTTTTTTTCTTCTTTCTTTTCTTTTTTCCTCTTCGGTGGCCCTCTAGCTGGGGAACTACTGTGGGCTCCAGTGCTCACTAGGCCCCCGGCCCTGGTGCCTGCCGGACTCCGCACATTCTCCCCCAGCGCTGGCGATCAGAGGGCACGCGGTCGCCATCTTGGGGTCCACAGCCTAGCCACTGCAGAACCATAGGCTGCCGGGCGGCTCCCCAGGGGGCTCCCTCCCCTGGCCTGTGAACCCATGCCAAGAGCTCTGGCTTTGTGTGAACTCTGTGGACAGGAGACATCAGCGGGAAACAGCTTAGTCTCTAGGGGATCTCCGCAGGGACGCGGCTCTCAAAGGGAGAGGGATGGAACAGAGCTAAGGCGAAAAGCAGGAAAGGGTCACCGAATTACAGATGTTTTTTTTTCTTTTCTTTTTTCTTCTTTTCTTCTTTTCGGCAGCCCTCTAGCTGGGGAGCTACTGTATACTCCTGAGCTCACCAGGCCCCCAGTTCTGGTGCCTGCCAGACCCTGAACATTCATCCCCAGTGCCGGTGATCTGCAGGTGGGCAGTCGCCATTGTAGGGTCCAAGGCCTAGCTGCTGCAGAGCCATAAGGTGCCATGCGGCTCCCCAGGCGGCTCCCTCCCCTGGTCCGTGGACCCTCTCCAGGTCCGATGCCTGTGTGTGAACACTGAGGGCTTCCCCAGAAGCAAGAATGTGGAGCCTGGACCTTGGAGACATTGGGACAGGGTAGACCTTTGCCCGTGGGAGCTGTAGCAGCTGGTGCACTGAGCGAGCGAGGGCACCACCTCCTCCCCCTAGCCAGTGTTTTTCCTGCAGAAAGAGACAGAAACCACCCCTCTAGAGGAAGAACCAAAAGACAGGAAAAAAAAAAAAAAAAAGAGAGAGAGAGAGAGAGAGACTTTCTGATTGCAAATAGTGTGAATCCTGCCTGCTAACTGAAAGTCCACAACACAGTGACTTAACTTGCTGAATCGGTCTTAGGTCAAACGAATCCTCTGGGGCTGGACCCATCAGAAGCAGCCCCCCAACTGAGATAGAAAAAACTCTAAACAACACACAATAGTCTCCCCCTCTGGACAAAGGAAGCAACATACCTAGATTGTTTCACAGCCTAAGAACAGAGTACAAGGCGTACTTGTTAGCCACACTAAAGCTGTGAGAAAAGATCTAACAATAGATCCAGATGGGAAGGGTTCAGCGGAAAACTATGGGGAGCACAAAGAACCAAACGGAAACCTCGCCCCCAAAGAGAAATACCAGCTCTCTACCAATTGACACAAACCAGATTCAAAATACGAACATGTCACAGGAAGAATTTCAGTTATGGATTATAAATAAGCTGAATAATATACAAGAAAAAATGGATAACCAGCACAAAGAAACCACAAAAAAAAAAAAAAAAAAAATTCCAGGATTTGGAAGAAAAATTCACTAAGGAAATTGAAATATTGAAGAAAAACCAAACTGAACTCCTAGAAATGAAGAATTTATTCAGGGAGCTACAAAACACAGTGGAAAGTCTCAAGAGCAGGGTAGATCAAACAGAAGAAAGAATCTCAGAGATTGAAGATAACTCTTTCCAATTAAATAAGTCAGTCACAGAGATAGAGCAAAGAAATAAGAAAAAAGATCAGAGTCTACAAGAAATCTGGGATTATGTGAAGAAGCCTAACATGAGAGTTATCGGCATCCCTGAGGGTGAAGAAGATAATAAGCAAGGGCTGGATAAGCTATTTGAAGGCATAATAGAGGAAAATTTCCTAGGCCTTGCTAAAACTCTAGATATGCAGGTTCAAGAAGCCCAAAGAACCCCTGGGAGATTCATAGCAAATAGGAAAACACCATGCCACGTAGTCATCAGACTGACCAAAATAGCCACTAAAGAGACCCTTCTTCGAGCTGTAAGGACAAAGAAACAAGTAACATACAAAGGAAAGCCCATTAGAATTACGCCAGATTTCTCAACTGAAACCTTATAAGCAAGAAGAAGCTGGGGCTCCATTCTCACTCTTCTGAAACAGAATAATGCCCAGCCTGGAATCTTGTACCCAGCTAAACTAAGTTTTCTATATGAAGGAGAAATTAAGACATTCTCAGATAAACAAGGACTCAGGGAATTCACCAAGACAAGACCAGCTCTCCAAGAAGTACTCAAAAGAGAGTTACACACAGATCAGCACAACAAAGACCCACAAATGTAAAACCACTCAAGAGCTAAAGATCAAATTCCAGCCACTACGATGGCTCAAGAGAGAAAACATAGCAATGAAGTTCTACTCAACAAGACGAACAGAAATCTGTCCCACTTATCAGTTCTCTCAATAAATGTCAATGGCCTGAATTCCCCAATCAAGAGACATAGGCTGGCCCAATGGATAAAAAAAAGCACAAACCAAGTATCTGCTGTCTTCAGGAAACTCACCTAACCTGCAAAGATGCATTTAGACTGAAAATAAAAGGATGGAAATCGATATTTCAAGCTAACAGTAGCCAAAAGAAAGCTGGTGTGGCAGTTTTAATTTCCAATAACTTAGTTTTTAAACCAACAAACGTAATAAAAGACAAAGATGGTTACTACATACTAGTGAAAGGCACAATTCAACAAGAAGACATAACCATACTTAATATATATGCACCCAACTTAGGCACACCCAGATTCATAAAGCAAACCCTACTTGATCTGAACCAAATGATAGACAACAATACTGTATTAGCTGGAGACTTTAACACCCCACTGACAGTACAGGACAGATCCTCCAAACAGAAAAATAAGCAAAGAAATAATGGACTTAAATAGAATGCTAGAACAAATGGGCCTGACTGACATCTACAGGACATTCTACCCGAAATCCACTGAATATACATTCTTCTCATCAGCTCACGGGACATTCTCTAAGATTGACCATATCCTAGGACATAAAGCATGTCTTAAAAAATGTAAAAAAATAGAAATCATACCATGCATCTTCTCAGATCACAGTGGAATAAAAGTAATAATGAACCCTAACAGAAACTCTCATTCCTACTCAAAGTCATGGAAGCTAAACAACCTTCTCCTGAACGATTATTTTATAAAGGAAGAAATCAAGTCAGAAATCAAAAGTTTCTTTGAATTAAATGACAAAGGAGACACAACTTATCAAAATCTATGGGACACAGCTAAAGCAGTCCTGAGAGGAAAATTGATTTCCATAAATGCCTATATCAAAAAGACAGAAAACCTACAAATAGACAACTTAATGAATAGACTCAAACAGCTAGAGAAAGAAGAACAGAATGACCCCAAACCCAGCAGAAGGCAAGAAATTATTAAGATCAAATCAGAATTAAAAGAACAAAAATACCGTAAGGGAAATTAATAAAACAAAAAGTTGGTTCTCTGAAAAGATAAACAAAATAGACACAACACTGGCTAGACTAACCAAGAGCAGAAAAGAAAAATTTCTAATAACTTCCATCAGGAACATGAAAGGAGAAGCCACAACCGATGCCACAGAGATACACGATATCATCTATGAATTCTACAAAAATCTTTATGCACACAAACTGGAAAATGTGGAGGAAATGGACAATTTTTTAGAAACACATAGCCTTCCCAAGCTCAATCAGGAAGAAATAGAATTCCTGAAGAGACCAATATCAAGAACTGAAATTGAAACAGCAATAAAAAACCTTCCCAAAAGGAAAAGCCCTGGTCCAGATGGGTTCACACCCAAATTTTACCACACATACAAAGATGAACTGGTGCCCATCCTACATAAACTATTCTCCACTATCGAGAAGGATGGAATTCTCCCCGACACATTTTACCAAGCCAATATAACATTGATACCAAAACCAGGAAAGGATGCAACAAAAAAAGAAACCTACAGACCAATTTCTCTCATGAATGTAGATGCAAAAATTCTCAATAAAATCCTAGCAAATCGTATCCAAGTGCTTATTAAAAAAATAATTCATCACGACCAAGTAGGCTTCATCCCAGAGATGCAGGGGTGGTTCAACATACGAAAATCTATAAATGTAATTCACCACATAAGTAGAAGCAAAAATAAAGACCATATGATCCTCTCAATAGATGCAGAAAAAGCATTTGACAAAATTCAACACCCTTTATGATAAGAACACTTAACAAAATAGGCATAAATGGGACCTACCTAAAAATGATACAAGCCATGTATGACAAACCCACAGCCAACATCATACTGAACGGGGAAAAATTGAAAGCATTCCCACTCAGAACTGAAACCAGACAAGGCTGCCCACTGTCCCCATTACTTTTCAACATAGTATTGGAAGTCCTTGCGAGAGCTATCAGGCAAGAGAGCAGAATCAAGGGTGTCCAAATAGGGAAAGAAGAGATCAAACTCTCACTCTTCGCTGATGATATGATGTTATATCTGGAAAACCCCAAGGACTCAACCAAGAAACTCCTGAAATTAATTAATGAATTCAGTAAAGTCTCAGGTTATAAAATCAATACACACAAATCAGAGGCATTCATATATGCCAATAACATTCAATCGGAGAACCAAATTAAGGACTCAATACCCTTCAAAATAGCAACAAAGAAAATAAAATATCTAGGAATATATTTAACTAAAGACGTAAAGGACCTCTATAGAGAGAACTATGAAACTCTGAGGAAGGAATTGCAGAACATGCAAATAGGTAGAAAACCATACCATGCTCATGGATCAGAAGAATCAACATTGTTAAAATGTCTATACTACCCAAAGTAATCTACAGATTCAATGCAATCCCTATTAAATTACCAACATCATTTTTCACAGATTTAGAAAAAATAATTATACACTTTGTATGGAATCAGAGAAGACCCCGTATAGCAAAAGCAATTTTAAGCAATAAAAACAAAATGGGAGGTATTAATTTGCCAGACTTCAAACTATACTACAAGGCTGTGGTTCTTAAAACTGCCTGGTATTGGCACAAGTGCAGGGACACAGACCCAGTGGAACAGAACAGAAAATCCAAATATAAAACCATCCTAATATAGCCATCTAATCTTTGACAAAATAGACAAAAACATACTCTGGGGACAAGAATTCCTATTCAATAAAT
This sequence comes from Lemur catta, assembly GCF_020740605.2. Classification (NCBI taxonomy): domain Eukaryota; kingdom Metazoa; phylum Chordata; class Mammalia; order Primates; family Lemuridae; genus Lemur; species Lemur catta. The sequence goes on along the minus strand of NC_059128.1, from coordinate 166,427,324 downwards.
GGTGCTGGGAAAACTGGATAGCCACATGTAGAAGACTGAAACAGGACCCACAGATTTCACCTCTCACAAAAATCAAATCACGGTGGATAACAGATTTAAACCTTAAATGGGAAATGATTAGAATTCTAGAAGAAAATGTAGGAAAGACTCTTACAGACATTGGTCTAGGCAAAGAATTTATGAAGAAAACCCCTAAGGCGGTTACAGCAACAATAAAAATAAACGAATGGGACCCGATTAAATTAAAAAGCTTCTGCACAGCCAAAGAAACAGTCACAAAAATAAACAGCCTACAGAATGGGAAAAAATTTTCGCATACTACACATCAGATAAAGGACTGATAACAAAAATCTATTTAGAACTCAGGAAAATCAGCAAGAAAAAAATCAAACAACCCTATCAAAAAGTGGGCAAACGACATGAATAGAAATTTTTCAAAAGAAGATATAAAAATGGCTAACAAACATATGAAAAAATGCTCAACATCCCTAATTATCAAGGAAATGCAAATCAAAACCACAATGAGATATCACTTAACTCTGGTGAGAATGGCCTTTATCAAAAACTCCCAAAACAACACATGTTGGCGTGGATGCGGAGAGACAGGAACACTCATACACTGCTGGTGGGACTGCAAACTAGTGCAATCCCTGTGGAAAGCATTATGGAGATACCTTAAACAGATTCAAGTAGACCTACCATTCGATCCAGCAATCCCATTATTGGGCATCTACCGAAAGGAACAGAAGTCATTCTATAACAAAGACACCTGTACCCGAATATTTATAGCAGCACAATTCACAATTGCAAAGATGTGGAAACAACCCAAATGCCCATCAATCCACGAATGGATTAGGAAACTGTGGTATATGTATACCATCGAGTATTACTCAGCTATAAGAAATAACAGTGATACGACATCTCTTTGGTTCTCCTGGAGAGAGTTGGAACCCATTATATTAAGTGAAGTATTCCAAGAATGGAAAAACAAGCATCATATGTACTCACCAGAAAATTGGTTTCCCTGATCATCACCTAAATGCACATCGGGGAAGGATACCAATTGGATATCAGACTGAGATGGGGTGGGGGGGGTGTGTGCCTACATGATGAGTGCGTTGCGCACCCTCTGGGGAATGGTCATGCTTGAAGGAGCTGACTGGGGGAGGTGGGGGGAGGGGGGAGGGGATGGAGGTATGACTACATGGTGAGTTCCAGGCGCACTGTCTGGAGAATGGACACGCTTGAGGCTCTGACTCAGGGGGATGGGCGGGACATGGACAATGTATATAACCTGAGCTTTTGTACCCCCAGGATGAGCTGAAATAAAAATAAAAAATAAATTAAAAAAAAAAAAAACAGATGCCAGAATTTGTGTTTTTGTTTTTCAGGTTTTTTCCCCCCAGTGGAAAAAAGAGCTGTTTCCTTTAGGAAGGAAAGAAAAAAACAAACTGCATTGCCATTAATGTGGACCAAGTATATATAAACCCTCATGGCAGAATATACTTTCAAAGCCCTCAGGGCTTGTTCTTGTTTTGCAGCAGATGAATATGTCAATACGGACCTGCCAACAGTCTCCCTTTCCCAGAACTATATAAATGCCCTGATCTCTTCCTTTATGGAGAGGTACTAGGTGGAGGCAAGGTAAGCAAAGGCACTTTTCAAGTCCATTTACTGATGACAGTAATGGGTACAGCTGAAACCCAGTACAAGTTCTTAGCCACCAAAGACATTTTCTTAGACTTAAAATGTATATGATGGAAAATCCAGTTTGTGGATGGATGAATAATGTCTGTGTGTATGTGTTTACTATACTTGAGGGTCTAAATGTATTCCTTGCCCTGTTTCTAACTGCTTTAGGGCAGCATACAAAGATGTATATTATATAATATGATAAATACATGCAAAATATTAAAAAAGAAGTGCGTGCACACTCATATATATGAATACACACATATGTATATTGAAGTCTCTAATTAAAGAGAGTCTTCATAATGAGGTGGGAGGGTGGTGAAAATCCTCAGTTCAAAAAGAACTCAGGAAAGAGAAACTTAAGTCAAGAAAGATCAGGCACTGAAGCCAGAGTCCTGGGTTCAAACAGGAGCTCTGCCATTTACTTCCTGAGCAAGTGATTTAAACTCTGAGTTTCAATTCCTCATCTATGCTGGGCCAGCAGCATCAACATCACCTGGGAACTTGTTAAAATGCACATCATTGGGCCCTACTGCACTTTACTGAATCAGGAACTCTGGGAGCAGAGGCAAAATAGATTTTAACAAACCCTCCAGCAGATTCTAATGCACACACAGGTTTAAAACCCACAGCCTTAGAAGACAGTTTTGGTTCAGTAATTTCAGCAGTTTTCATCTGTTTCATGTATGAGTTTAGAAAAGGTTTGACTGAGTTGAAGACTCTGGGTTATCCCTCTGGCCCTGTGGTGTGACCTAGATTAGCAATGGCTTCTTACTAACCTCCGACTATGTAAGAGCAAGATGCAGGTCACCCAGCAATTTGACACTTTCTTAGAACATCACAGGTCATGGTCCATTCCTGATTCAACTAGAAATGTCACATGCCTTTCTCAGATGGAATTGAAGAAGTCATGGATGGAAAGCAATGGAGGATGTAATCCTCTTAGAATGAAATGAGTGTAGAAAAAGAAGGAAAATAACTTATTGGAGTGTGTAAACAAGGTCTCCAGTGGAAGGACTGATGTAGAACTACACCCTTCACAGAGCTAGCACCAGCTCCTTATTTCTCCTAAGCTTTAACTGCGTGCTCAGACAGGACAAGCTGCTGCACCTGGTGACTACCTCCCCCCTCCCTCCCCCACTCACACATTCAGGTGCAACCCTGGAAGCACCCGAGTTCGAATTTATGTAGCTCTCTCCATACCTAGGCCCCTTAATTTTCTTCACTTTTACTTCTCTGCTGGCTTATCTGACTGCAGTTTCACCAATCCTCTGAGGGAAGGAAAAAAACTAGGCAAAATAATCAGGCTTGGTAAGGAAGAGATGCAATTGCATGGAAGCCAAAATAGAAAATTTGTGATTAGTGGATTTCAGTTATCCTGTAGGGGTTCTAAAAGGGTCTGTGTCTATACTTATCAATCTTGCAAAGGAAATCTATAATCACTACAAATCACAATTCCGAGTACCCTATTATATACTAATGTTGTACCAAAACTAAGGTCATAATGATTAGTCATGAGGCTACACCCCCCGCAAGCTGTTAAGATGCTATAACTCATAATACTTGATTGCAATTGCAATTATTAAACAGAATATAAAACACACTGAACAATATCCATGGCATAGACTCGCTTACTCATGCACCATTAATGCATGCAATAGCAGGCTTTCTAATTTTTTCCACCATACCCTTATGAGTTTGAGAGATTAAATAATTATTACAATTACAAAGGAATACCCATTTTACACAAAAACCTTGAGAAACTAAGTCAACAAAGATATTTAATAGCAGTCTAATAACAGTGCATAAGATTTCCAAGGAACATCTTTGGTTGTAATACTTGTCCTCTTCCCTTTATAAATAGCTTATCACTTTAAACTCTCCCCAGAGATATTTGGTACCTTAATTTTGATGAAGATATTCTATAAAAGGAATCACAAGTCATGGAATGTTGTAATTATATTGAAACTTAAGAAGCAACCAACCCTTCCTCACTTCATGGGCAAAAAACCTGTGACCCAGGAGAATACAATGACTTGCCCAGGGCCACACAGCTAGTTAGGGGCACAGTGAGAACTAGCACTTTCATCTCTGGACTCTCCCACGTACTATTCTTTCCACTGTATTGTTCTGCCTCTGAACTCCAAGCAAAGCCAACAAGGCATGACAGTCTCTGAGGTCACTTGCAGGACCAAGTGCACCCATGATATAGAAAGGTCATCTTCAGAGATACAGTTTCTATAGAAGATCTATCAGTCTGGACAAGGTTCAAGCAAAATCCAAAGATGTGAGGCCACGTTAGACCACCTTCTCCAAACCTGAATTTTATTTCACTTAAAAGAAAAGCATTCACTCCACCCAGCTCATGCTCCTGAAAAGACTGGTTTAGAGGCCATGGCTGTTCAGTGACAAGGTTCAGGCAGAAGTCTTCTAAGCCTTAAGGGTCTCAGAATGCATCATCAACTCCTCCCAGGTATCCCAGCAAATCATAAGCAATCACTCTTTTGGCAACTGAGATCAAGGTCTTGCTAGCAATTAAAGCCCCTTTGTAATCTGACTCTATTAGAAGGCTGGAGAACACGGGCTCCAGATCAGAGTTTTCCTACTGTACACTTTTCCGCTATGTCCGTGCTTGCCTGAAATCTAATCATCACATACTTATAACACCATATTCACTTCATCCTGGTGGTAACCCACAGATTTGTCCCTGGCATACTCTTGGAACAAGCCATTTTATCCTTCAGAGGCTCATGCTAGTCTTATAGGAATTCTAAAAGTAGGAAGATCTCCACTAATTAAAAGAAAAAGAAAATATGATTCCTAGGACTGTAAAAAGAAAAGGCAGATACATATTTTAAGATTTTGAGACTCAAAAAAAAAAAAAAAAGGCAGAAGTATTTGGAGGGTACTTAATTTCTTAGTGACTGCTCTCCAGGCCCAAATGACATGGAATTCAGTTAATTTGTAAATACACCACATGCGAGACTTTCCAATAGTCTATTTTTCTAAGCACTCTACTGTGTAAAACCTTTCAGTGCTCCCTTATGCCTATAGAATAAAAAATACGGTTTTTAGACCAGCAGGAAAGATTTTACAATCTGTGCAACACCATTTAAATATGATTTAATTACTTACTCTTTAAAAACTCATGCTGTATTAGCTGTCTATTACTGTGAAACAAATTAGCCCAAAATTTAGTGGCTTAAAACGATAATGGACATTGATTAGCTCACATATTTTCTGTGGGTCAGGAATCTGGGTGGTTCTAGCTCAGGGTCTCCCATTGGAGTGCAGTTTGATGTTGTCCAGGACTGCAATCACTTGAAGGCTTGACTGAAAATGGAAGAGCTGCTTCCGAGATGCCTCTCACATAGCCTTGCCACATGGACTTCCCCTAAAGGCATGCTCGAGTGTCCTCACAACACAGCAGCTGTTTTCCCTCAGAGCAAGGGGTCCAGTAAAGCAAGCTGCAATGTCTATTATGACCTAGCCTCAGAATCACACATCATTATTTCTACAATGTCCTATGGGTTATGCAGGCTAGTCTTAATTTGGGAAAGAACTACACAAAGGTGTGAACACCAGTAGCTGGGGACCAGGGGCCATCTTGGAGGCTAGCTACTATACATACTACACTAGCCCACCTCACTGCCTTTACTCATGCAGTTCTCTCTGCTTAACAATAATATCATAATAATATACAATAATATATCTAGTGTTGGTAAAACTGGGTTCAATCTCAGTTGATTGCAATCTGATTTTGAGCAAGTCCGTTAGCCTTAGCTCCCAGATCTGTAACACAAGTATTATAATTCCCACCACAAAAAGTAGCTGAGTACTAAATGAATTCTGGTATATAATGTACTTTGCAGATTGTGAATATATAAAATTATTTCTCAAAAACCACCTGTTCTTCAAAGTGTATTCTGCATGTCATTTTTTGAAGCTTCAACCTCTCAACTGGAAGTCCCAGCCTCTTCTTCTGGGTTCTGACACCACTATGTGTATTCCTACATAGCCTTCTTATATTATGCATTCCTTTTAAGTATTTATTTAAATGACATTCACCCCTACTGGGTTATAAATTCCATGATAGCAGAATCTCCCACAGCACTATCTACAGAATAGTTAATACATGTTTGATTAACTGAACTGGCATGCCACTAGGTCCCCTTTAACTGCCACCCAACAGAGACATGGGAGCCTTTTGGTGCATATTGCCCATGGGGTACACATGCTGTAACAGAGAAAATGATTAATTTTAATTCTAGATGTCAAAAGCATTTTGAGGCCTGTGGTAGATAAAATAGTTTGACACTTTTAAAAGTTCTTGGGTTCAAAAGCTGAGGTTCTAGCATAGGCAATGGTTTTTGAGGAATGTATGCCTAACCAGTTTATCCCTCTACTTATATAGAGGAGAGAAAGTCATGGGAGGTTTGGGTAAGAGTGTGACAGGCAGAATTCTACAGATTTGCACACGTGTGCGTGCACACGTACTCCAAGCTTCCTTGGTTATTCAATCAACCACTAACGTAGGTACTATTGTGAAGGAACTTTGCAGATAGAATTAAGGTTACTAATGAGTTGACATTAACACAGGGAAATTATCTGGGTGGGCTCAATGTAATTACGTGGGTCCTTAAAAGAGAAGAGGAAGGGCAGAAGAATTAGAGAAATGCATTGGAAGAGGAAGGCAAGAAAAAAATGAGGCAGAAGGGGAGGTTGGATATTCACAACGTGAAGATTCAGCCTGCCGTAGCTGACTTTGCAGATGGAGGAAGGGAGCCACAAGCCAAGGATTGAGGGTAGCCTCTAGCAGCTGAGAACGACCCTGAGCCAACAGCCAGGAAAGAATCGAGGATTTCAGTTCCACAAAGGCAAGAAACTGGATTCTGACAGCCACCTGGTGAGCTTGGAAGCAGACCTTGGTTTTGACCTCGTGAAACCTACGACAGATGTCAGCAGAGTAAAGCTGGACTTCTGATCTACAGAACTGTGAGATAACAAATTTATGGTGTTTTATACCTCTAAATGTGGTAATTTATTATTGGCAGCAACAGAAAACTAACACAAAGAATAATGGTTATATGCTATTGTGGGTTTCTGAGAAGGAAATAGAGCCCTTCTCTCCCCATCCACACTCTGTGCCAAGCCTAGGTAGGCAGGGGATGAATCCTCAGGTAACAAGCCCCAGGTAAAAGTTTAGGCAGATGCCTGGGAAATCCAGGAAAGCAGCAGCTCTGAGAAAAGCTCAGCACCCAGTAGGGTCCTGAGGGGCGGAGGGGCCATGGCTGCACAGGGTGAGCATGGAAATGAGTGGAGGTCATCTTACAGGTCCTGGGGTCTCCTGTGAAGTGCCAGCCACAGAACACTGAGAATGTCCCCCCCAAAGTGGCACAAATGGAGCAGGTAGACTAGGCTCTAGGAAACCAAAAAGACCTGTGGGACCTTGTTGGAGCCCAGGAGCCAGAAGGGGAATGAAAACTGTCATCTGCATGCTCAGCAGGGCCAAAGACCACAGGGGACCCTTCATCTAACATAAATGTCATGGGTATCAGAGTAATACCCACTTCCTAGAAGTTCACCCTTAGGACAGAGGCAAAAGGAAAGAATTCCAAATCAACTGAATATTTATTCAAAGTGGAGATTAAGATAAAAGGCTGAAAGTCAATGAATTTATCATAAATTGGCAAGATTTAGTTTTCTACCATCGGTGGAGATGGAAGCTCAAGAGGTGAGAAAAATTCAGTTCTAGACAAATAAAGCTTTGTTTTGCATACCCAAGTCTGTGACTGCCAGAGTTAGATAACATTGAACAGTTATCGTCTGCCAGGAGCCATACTTTACATGCATTCTAAAATTTAATATTCTTAATAACCCCCTGAATCTTTTGTTATTATTATCCCATTTTACAAGTGGAGAAATCAAGGCTAAGAGAAGAAAATAGCTCATAATATTAGAGCTGGCAAATGGTAGGTTCCAGAATCAAATAGCTACCCACTAGCACTTTCTCCATGAATTCTTTGCAATGAGTACATGACACGAATGATACTATTTATAGAATCATGTTATGAATCCTTCTGTGGTTATATTATTAATGTGGATAACCTTTATGGACTCTTTGGTTTCACAATAGCAATATAAACTGCTAACATATATTGAAGGCATACTGTGTGCCAAGCAGTTCTAAGAGGTTCTCATGAATCACCTCAAACTTACGACTTCCTCCATTTTACACATGAGAAAAGTGAGGACCTGACTTGCCTAAGGGCAAGAGCAAGAGGCAGGGCCCACATCTGAACTCAGGCACCGTGACTCCAGTCTTCATGCTGTTAACCATGAGGCTACACAATCTCCCTACCCTGAGCCACTCTTAGGACTTAGAAGTCAAGAAATGCTGCCCTGGCTGCTTGAGGCCCAGAACAGAGATTCTGACCAGGAGCATGGAGGGATGTTTATGGAAGAACACTGTCACTCATGACGAGTATGCTCATTAAGATTTAGCTGTCCCTGAAGTGATCTAACATTTCTTAACCCAATCTCATTTCTTTGATTTTTAAGACATACCATCAATTCAGTAATAGCTAGTGAGAAAAGGAACACATTTACTATAATTCTAATTTCAGGAACATTAAATGTCTTAGAATATTAGATATTTATATTTTCAGCTTATACCACTTGGTAAAGAAATTCAAGTTCGTTTACTCAACACTTTTTAAGAGCCAAGACTGTTTCACATACTAGGGAATTAGACATAGAGGACATGGCCCCTGGCATCACTGGGCTCACAGTCTAATCTAAGGAAACCTTAAGTAAATTCCAGTAAGCACTTTAATAGAAAAAAAGCATATGGTATTAAGTGAGCATACAGAAGGAACAGCTAGCTGGAAAGAGAGGGCTGTGAAAGAACTTTGTGGAGGAAGTCACGATGCCAGAGTTCAACTTTGCAAGGATCTCAGAGCAAGCAGTGGGCTAAAGATATGGGAGAGACCATGACATATTTAAGGGGCTGTAAACAACAGAAACACCTTTCACTGACCTCCACTGAACAAACTCCTGAATTAATACTCTCCATTCCTGAAAGACATGCTCACTGGCACCCATGCCAAGCCGACTGCTCTTGGCCTAGACGCTTCTCTACAGTATCTGGGGGACTTATGCTTCCCCCAGTTGAGGGACATGCTTGCCAAGAGTCACTTATGTTGGTTCCCAACATACTTAATACCAGTTGTGCTTGGTATTATAATTATGCATTTTAATTATGTGTTATAGAAACCAATGAAATCTGAGTGTTAACCAGAGTTATTGTTTCAATGAAAACTAGGTTGAATACTTTAGACTCAAAAAGACTAGCTTCCATAAAATTACTGTCAAATTAGGAGATAGCCATACAAGATTGGAAAATACATCACATCACAACCTAGAAGAATTCTGCCCTTGTGTTCACTCTGCTTGAAAGACTCCCAAACTGGAACTCATAAGTTACATCTTATGGGTGTGGTTACACAAGAAAAATGATTCAGGACTCCAATGGGTGGAGCCCACATTCAAGGAAAGGGTCTTGTCCCTACATCAAAAGATTGGTGAGCAACGTCCTGCTACATGTTATAAGTTAAAACATTTTAAGACATGTATCAGTTTTTATGTTGTACTATTTTAACCAATTTTTTAAATAAAAAATCATGCCTCAGATCAGAGGGCTTCTATCACAATTTAACAGGACTGAAGCCCAGTCTGGAGGTGAGCAAGTATCTCCAAATGAGGCTGAAGAGGTCAGAACTGCTCAAATCCCCAAAAGTTCTGCATACATGCTAAGATGTGCGGGTTCATCCGAAGACCACGGAGGAGACCCGAAGTGATAAGATTCCTAGGTGAAAAAGATCATGTCAGAAACATGGAGAATGCTGTAGAGAAAGTCAAGACTAGAAGCTACTAAACTAGTGAAAAAATGATGAGACTTTAACTGAAGGTAGGATGGTGAAAGAAACATGATTTATAGCAGAAGTGCCTAATGTAAACAGCACCTGGTGAGCTGGTAAGACAATTGAAGCTCTCACTGTACTCTTCTGGAGGACAATCTGGCAGGATGTTTAAAAAAATCCTTAGAACTATGGGTACCTTTCACCCAGATATCCCATTTTTAGGCACTGTCTGTAATAAGGTAACTAGAAAATTTCACATAAATTTTTACATACAAGTTTCTTATTGCTCCATTATGTATTAATGTAAGAGCAAAAACTAGGAGATAACCTTAAATGTCCAAAAATAGGGCAGAGAAATTATGGTTTATCTAAATAAGGGGTATTTCACACGTGTATGTGACAATGAGAAAATGTTCTTAATTTAGGTAATAAAAGCAATACGATTTCAATTTTGAAAATCAAAAATTATATACACAACTGGGTACAGATATATGGATATAAACATGCAAATCAAAGCTTGAAAAGCTATTCACAGTCATTGTGGTTATGATTACGATTAACAATTATCTCTATGATGTAGGGTTACAGATTTTTTCTTTACTGTGCTCAACAATATTAGAAAAGAATTAGAAAAAAATTGCTTCCAGGTTTCCGATTTGATGAAATTGATGATAGAATCAAAGTTCCAATGCTTATTTCAAGTTGTAAAGAGTGCTCTTTTGGAGGTACCCAAAAAACCCTTAACTCTTCACCATCTTTTGGATTTAGATCATGTATCCTATTGCCAATATGTATCCAGGCTGTACAATTCTCAGTTTTGTAATGTATCCTCACAAAGTAGCCCCTCTCTTTCCTTGATTTACTGGGCCTTTCTAAGACTGAATTAAACTAAAACTAGAAGGCTGAGGTATATTTACCATTATACAGCTGTTTCTTTATAAAGTGATGGAGCATATTGCAGCGTGTGTGTATACAGTAATGGGTACAATAACACACATCTCTCTTTACTAATAGATCTAGTCCTGAAAAGTAACAGTAAACCACATTTCTATGTCTCTATGCATAATTATTAAACCAATCCAAACTACAAGTGAATTTTACATTGAAGTCTCACGTTCAGATAGAATAGTAGTCAATGTAATACATACTAATAACATAATAGGTAATTTTAAAACAACCTTCTCAGTGCCACCTATATGCATATGTAATTACTAGCTAGAAAAGCAAAGTGACAAAAACTGGAGATGACAGGACATTTCTATTTTATCATGAGGAAGAACATAATAAATTTATAAGGCAGTTTATAATTTACAAAGTGGCTTTGCATATGTTATTAGCTCATTTAGCTCTTACAATGAAGGTATTTTTCAGGTAAAAAGAAAATTCTCTAAAGTCTACAGTATTTTCTAATTTTATCCTTTCAAATGCCACTAGTATTTTTCTAGTTCTTTCAAAAATGACAGATTGTGAGGGGTATGGGTGGTCATGAACACGCAGAGAGCCTGCAACTGAAAATCAACTCATAGGCTTGGTAAAAGTGCTCAGGTTAGGTTATTGTCAACAACTCCTTTGTGCCTATATACTTACAGCATAGAACCATAATACATACATTCTGGAATCACCACAGGAAGAACATTAAAATATTAGAAAATGGTTGTGTTTTCACCACCAGAAGTCTAAACCATGAGAAATTTAATTCTTTTACTTTTTGTCTACTCCTTAAATCTTAAGTATACTTGGAACGCATTAACCACCAAGGAACACTAAGGTTTTTCTTTTAATAAAAGATGTTTAAATTGATTCTTTAAATACCAAACACCACAGATGGAGAGCTATTAACCTCAAGTGACTGCTTTTATAAACACACTGCATTCTGGAGACAGATCAAAGACTATTCCCTACACCCACAATGACCCTTTACATAACTTCAGTAATATTATTAGGAATGACCAATTCAACCAAGTTTTAGCATCCCCCTCCATCATGCAAGGGGGCTGACAGAGGGGAAAAAAGGGAGGCGATACTTGTGGTACAAACGTAGACAACTGGCTCTCTTTCACCAATACACCTAGATACTTCTTCTTGGGGCCAACTGTTAAAGTTAAGTTTTGCCCTAGTTCCTTGACTGCCACATTTGCAAACCTCCATTCTCTCATCAGAAGTCATTTATTCCATGTCAGTTCACTCATACTCTGCTGGGCATGACACCAAATTATTCAGGCATATTTGGTCTTCTAGAATATGTGAAATATAATTCACAGAAAACTATACAGTGACTGAAATAAAAGAGCAAACACACACAAAACAAGGCTTTCAGAGTTTGCATTGTTCTTTACCATCTGTCATCTTACAAGAAAGGCACAGTGCACAGTGGTAGGTGAGACAGAGCCACCAGAATTGTGTTTGGGTGAGGTGAGCCTTTTCAGCCTACAGTCCGATGAGATAAGAAAGCCTGTGTGGCTCATTAGTAGAGACATCCTAAGAGTCCCCCTCGACTCCATGTCTCATTAAGAAATAACCACCACACTCCACACTCAAGAGTGAATATAAGCGAGCCTTTAAACACTGCCCCACTGTGCTCCAGGAAGATTCTATGAAAGATGTTAAGACAACACAATCTTCATTGTTTGGGAGAACCTCAGTCTTCCTTGACTGTAGCTTAGATTCACGGCCAAGACAGCAAAAGTTAAAACTCTGCAGTTGAGTGGAAACAGTATTTGCAAGGCAACAAAGTGATGGTAGCTGACTGTCAGATTTGCCACAATTAAGTATTCTATGGAGAATTTTTGTTTTGTATAGTAAATTAAAAGTTAATACATGTAACTCAGACCGGCTTTCTACACAAGCTGAGAGGCTATCACCTCACGGTAGATAGAACTTCCTGTCCCTGACTACATGCATCCACACATCCTATAACCTTCTTCTAGTCCATTATCTGAAAGGTAAAACCATGAAAGAGCTATGTTTTTTAATGTGCTATTAAGATATAAATTTTTTTTGAGCAACATACCAGATTATCAGCCATTAATAACCTCTTCATTGATTAATCACAAATTAAGCCAGTTATCTAAAAAGGGCCTAAGGGAAAATGAGAAGAACAACATTTATTTATTGAGGGTCTGCTACCTTAATGGCATAGTACAAAGTGGGAATACAACGAATTAACTCACTAATTTCTTCCCTTGTTCATTTGTTTACTCACTCAACAGATATACTAGACATTGGGATACAAATTATACCCTCAGAGGGACTACAATCAGTGGAAATAATATTTGTGTCTACAAAAAAGTAACAAATACCCTGCATTTAAAAAACAGGACAAGTGCTATGGAAGTTAGTAGGGTAGAAGAGATTAAGGTTGGATGAGGGATCAAGGTGGCTCATGGACAAGGCATTTAACCTGGGTGTTGAAGGATGGTTGGAACCTGAACATGACAAGTGGGAGAGATGGCTGAGGAATTGTCACACAACTGCAAACCTACTGCTGGAAGGGGTCAGGTCAGCAGGAGCAACAGGAGTCTACTGGGCACCAGACACTGGGGGGTCGGGGTGGAAGGAAGGAGAATAAATGGATGAGGTGTGCAGAAAAGGAGAAGGGAATTCCACAAGCAAGTGGCATGCCTTGCTTTACCAGTGTGCCCAGGGCCAGGCCTGGATTTATTTACTTTCAGGCCTTACTCTTTTGATATCTATACAATAGCTGGTCTATGAACTATGACTCAAGCTTCTGAGATCCTGTTTACCCACATGCCTGCTTCACACATCAACACCCCTAACTGTCATCACTGAGGTTATAAAAGCAAATGACAGGTCCTGGGTGGCCAAGGGTTGACTTCTCAGCAGGATAAAATGAAACCAGAAGAAAAAAAGTCACAGCCATCCACTAAGACATCACTCGAGTTTCCAGTGAACTAAAAGCATTCTAATTATAGCTAGATTTCCAATTCAGAAAGATATGCTATCTTAACAGTAACATGAAATGTCGGGAACAGCATAAAAATGTCTTAAAGCAACATTAAATGTTGGGCCTTCTGTCCATCTCTGCCCCTATCAGAATTAAATTTCTTCCACCAAATCATGTTCATTTCCCATAATTCCACACCACTCAGTTTTGAGTAGACAGCTATCTACAAATCACAAAATTAGAGAATGTCAACAAGTATCTCAGACATTATCTGATATGCCTCTATTTTCACGTAACATAGAACTAGCTCAGAGAAATACAGTGACTTGGCCAAGATCATACACATTATAAAGATGGAGAACCAGTACTAGAAGCAGATCTTCCTCTGGACTTTTTGTTTGCTCACCTCGGGCCTGAGGGACAAGCCAGGTGGGAGGAGACTCCTACTCCCCCTACCAAGAGTGCAGTGTGCCCACAGGTCTAACTTTACTCAGGAACAGTTCCAGCTCCCCCCTTCTAGTGGGGCATACTGACTATAACCTATGATCATACTTTGTAAAACCATTCCTTTTTTTTTTTTAAAAAAAAAAAAAGGGTTAAAAATCAAAGTAACAATAATGGCCATTGCATCACAGTTGTAGAGTTACAGAGGAATAAAAAATTCTAAAATTCTAAAAAGCTTTATGATATTTTAACACATTTTAAATTTCCCAACTAAAAATTATAAATTTCAAATTTGACCAAAAGAAACTTTTAAATATCACTTGGGTGAAAGAAGTGAGGGGAAAATATCAGCTGCAGTTATTAGACTCTGTAGTTTGGGAAACACTGGAGATGTTTCAGATCACTCTGGGTATGCCAACTAATGAATGTGGAAGAATATTCTAGAATTTGCCTTTTCATAGCTGGTCCCTCGTCAGTCTCGATCTGAAATGAAGTTGAATTGTATGTATTGTTTATAAATTCAAGTTTCAAACGATGGATTGTTTCCTCTCGGCTATCTCCCTCACCATTTCAACAGATTATCAGAGGAGAGTGCCTCAGTTTGGTTAGAAGAAGAAAAAGCTGTAGTCTTCCTCCCAAGGGAAGCCTTGCAATTCTTCCAAGTATTACTGAATTCATCATACTTTATAGACTCAGAATTTTATTAGACAGGGACAGACCACTGAAGGTTAGTAAGAGCAAGTACTAAATAATGCATATTCCCAGAGAGGCTCAAAATAATGATACGTTCACAGTCTTTTGCTACCATGGTGGTTTTTAGAAGCTTCTCAAATCAGAGAAGTATCAGTTCATTGTCTGCCCTAAGTCGAAGCCCAAACTAGGCTGGGAAAGGTAATACTTTACATTTCTCTACTGCCTCTTCCAGCCTAGTTTTGTTAGGCTTTGCCTAGGAGCGGCAGAAAAATAAACTTGGTAACCACTCAGTCTTCCTCAGGCCAAAGAATTTGAATAGGGAGCTGGTGGATAAGTAGAGAATAGTATTTACAAAAAATGCAAAGTTTTGAAGTATGACACTAATGAATTCATAAATTCATGTTAAGAAAAACTATTCTACCCATCAGAGAAGCTTTCTTAATGGCTTGCTAAACCATATTATGCACCACAATCAATAAGTGTCAAGGAAAGAATTAATAAGGAACAGAAAGTTATGACAGATGTGCATTAAGTAGACATAAAAGCCACTGATGTAATCAACAAATCCATAAGAATGGCTGTCCCTGTGCCTGGTTTGCGGTTAGTTATAAAGTATGATTGCTCCATTATTCGTGCTCATTGGGGGAGCCTATTTGTGAAGAGGATCACTTTCCCGAGTGCAGAGTAAGTCAGAATAATAATAAATACAAGTAACAAATATAAAGGAAAGTTCAATTTCTCAGGTAATCAAATAAAAATTAAGGTATGTTTTATCTCAATCTAGAAAATAATTTTTAACAATAACAGTGTTGGTAGAGAACATTGATACAGGTGCTTTCACATACTTCTAGAGGAATTATAAACTGCAGTCAGCATTTTGGAAGGATTCTAGCAATGTACAATGTATATATTTAACCCAACAAATTTACTTACAGTACTTTCACCCTAAAAATTCAAAAACACTAGTCTAACGTGCAAAGATGATCATCACCATTGTTTTATAAAAGTAAAAAACATCAGATAATCATTTACCAAAAGGGGGCCATAAATAAATTCTGGGGCCACCATTCAACAGAATACTATTCATTAAAAATTCATGTTCTCACAGAATATTTAGTGATATGGTAAATTATAAAATGTGTGAATACAGATTTAGTATGCATGCTTAAGTAAAAAAATGAATCATTACCTGAGAGGGAGATCATTGTTTTTTAAAAATAGATATGATATATATTCATATATACAGTGTAATACCAGTTTTATAAAATCAAAATTATATCCCTATATGCATATAAATTATATTGGAAAGAAAAACTCCAAACTTTTAACCAGCGGATTTCTCTGGATGCTGACTGCATGGGAGATTGCCTCATTCTTACAGTGCAACTTTGGAATTTCTTACAGACCAATATAAGAATGGTAGTACATTGAATTCTCAAGCTTTATTTGGCAATATATGAATATATAATTTCTTTATAGTGGTAGGAAATTACTTATTGATGCTTATGAAAGGCTTTATCCCAAAGGCATCCTGTCCACAGCTGAGATGGGAAGAAATCCTAATGATACATGGACCTCAAGCCCCATATACTGGACCCAACAAAACAGCAGCTATGTAATAGAGTTCCTTTTAAATAGGGGGAGAAAAACCCTCCTGAAGGATTGTTATATTTATCAAGCAATAATAATGACATCACTCCCTTAAAATGCAAGAGAGTTCAGAAATGCTCCCTGATAGCCTTTTGCCAGGCTCCAAGTATTTTATATGAAGAACTTCAGGGAGGTTTTTTGTTTTGTTTTGTTTAGTGAGAAAGACTACAGACCACATAGTGAGAATCCATATATGTATTTTTAATGATCTCTCTTCATTTTGTACTTAAGCATATGCCACAAGTTCTTCAGTAACATACCTCAAGACCCATTGGCCACCACCTTTCATCCCTACAGTTTTCTTCATCCTACTGGTCTCATTTTAATCTGCTACTTACACTCAACCCACACAACTGACAGAGTAAGAACTTGCCTCTAAATTCCGTTAACTGAGGCTTTCATTTTTGAGTAGTTTGATTCAGGAATTCTACGTATTGAACACAAGCTAAACTGACATTTAATTGAACTTGGAACTTTTGCCAAATGCTGGTACGCAGCCAGCCAACAAATCCATTTGCATTCTATTTAAGATAGTCAGACCTACCTTCAGCAGGTCAGCTTACTAATTGAACAAGATTTTCAACCACACCATTAGCATTTTTCTTAAGAGTCAGGAAACAAGAGACAGCTTGTGCCTCTGAACCATGTGGCTGGTACAAATCTGGGATTAAGGAAGGTGGACATTCATTGAGCCAGCCTCTTTCCTACTCCTGAACATCTTTCCTCTCCTTCCTTGTCAAATTCACTGCATGTTCAGTCACTACCCATATGAAGTGACAATCTATATTAGTGTCACCAGCCATACCTGACCACAGAGCACCACAGGAGTCCATGAGGCACATTCAGAATAAAATGGACTAAAAAACATCTAAAGTGGATTAATTTGCAGCAAAAAATATTCACATGCATTTTTTAAAGACACAATAAAATTTGTTTTAATTAAAAAACACCACATTTAATGATATGTTTAAATTATAGAAAAGCTACAGAACTGGCAGGCTGACTGGACAACTGACGTCATTGTGATGGTGATCCTCCCAGGCATCAAGGCGTAGTGACCTGGTCCTCATGCACTGGATGACTGTTCATGCCATTTGTGGCCACGGCACAGTCAACCCCAATATGACAGAGTAAGCTTCCTCATTGGTCCCACACTACAATGCCAAGGGCTGTTATAATGCCACAGCTCTTGGAGTCACCTAGCAAGCAGCTATTCAAATGTCTATTATCAATCAGAAATGTCCTTAAAGAGTTATTAATGCCAATACTTATTCCAAGTCAAACATTCAAACATAGTATGAATACACTGTTTGGCACTAAGAATCGGTCAAAATCCTTCTTTGTGTGATGAACTGCTAGCACAGATCTATAAAAATGAAAATGAATTAGGTTTAGGAGGTGAACACAGTGGCCTAAGCTTCGCAACTCAAAAGGGGCAGCCCCAGCAGCAATCTTCCCCACAACTACCCTTTTCAACATTGCTCTATTCCTGCTACCCCACCTACCCTTTCAAGGTTATATCACCTTCACTAGAACACTCTTTCTCACCTCCAAACCTCTTAGGCTAGCATTTATTGTCACCTAAGATGGTATAACAAACCAACACTTCTCAATTTATCCACCATTATTTCTTTGTCTCATCCTCTTTCCACTCCATCCTAACTTTCCTATTTAGTTCCCTTAAACACATCCTGTGCATTAGCTTTGCTCAGGCCTTGGTCTCCTCTTCCAAAGCCCTCTTCTCTGCCCTTATGACTCCTCCCATTTGTGAAGGTCCAACTCACAACCTTTCTATTCCCCCACATCTGCAAGGCCTTTCCTGCCTTTCTATCAATCTCACACCCACACTGCCCATCCCAGTTCACTTCTGAGGCTCCCTGGCACTACTGGTTAGGTGCTCTGGGCCTTGTCTACCAGGAACAGTTCTAGAAGATTCATCCTACAGGGTTATCACATTTCAATAGGGCAGAACAAGAGAGATGAATGGGTGTAGAATGGTAAGGTATAAAGGAACTCCCAGAGGTAGTGTTCAGAACTCACCAAGGCTTCCTATCCAGTCCCAGTAACCTGGAGAATGGGGAGGAGTTCAAGGAGATACCCAGCAGAGTCACAGTGGGAGGACACAAGGGAGAAGTCCAGAAAAGAGGAAGCCGGGCTGAGATACCTTCACCTTTGTCAGGACTGTGGCCAATGGCTGGTGACCACTTCCACCAGAAGCCAAGGTCCTAAAATTGATTGTTCCTCCTCAGGGATTCCTGAATTTCCTTTTCAAGTGGGAGTTTAAGGTTTCTGGGACAAGTTCAGGATTTCTAAGCATCTACATTTTTCCTAGTCATTTTGTGATTTAAAAACTACAAAGAAAGCCAGTCCTTCTGTAGCAATAGAAGGGGGACATGGAATTATGTGGTTAATCCTAGCAATACCCAAACAAACCACACTGTAGTGGACAAGGTGTTCTACCTTCTGCTAAGAAGGTCTTCTGCTGAGTTTGGGCCAATGTTAATTTAGCCAACTGAAATGTCATCTCCCATTCCTACGTCTGGTCTCTGGCAGTACAGAAGCTACAGAATCAGCAGCGAAAGCAGGACCGTGCCTTGTTCACCACATACTGTACATCTTCTAATGGAGGGAGACGGGTTTGTTTCACATGGATAGTATCTAAAAGAATGTTCATCTTATAATAGTTCATTAAGCTCTTCAATTATTTTTTTTATTTCTGGATATAATGGGGATATAAACATTTTGATTACATGTTATGACTTTGCCTCACCCAAGCCAGGATTGGAGGCGTGCCCTTTCCCCCATACAACGCTAACCGCGTCCATTAGTTGTGAGTTTACCTCTACTCCCATCCCCCAACCCCCAATGAATATTACTACCGTGTGAGCACCTTAGTGTTGATCAGTTAGTGCCAATTTGATGGCGAGTACATGTGGTGCCTATTCCTCCATTCTGGTGATACCTCAATTTGGAGGATGGACTCAAGCTCTATCCAGGAAAATATAAGAGGTGCTAGATAACCATTGTTTTTTGTAATTGAGTAGTATTCCATTGTATACATATACCATGTTTTGTTAATCCACTCATGGATTGATGGGCACTTGGGTTGTTTCCACATCCTTGCAATAGTGAATTGTGCTGTCATAAACATTTGAGTGCAGATGTCTTTATTATAGACTATCTTTTGTTTGTATTTGTCTTACATTTAACAATAAAAAAGTTTATAGAAATGAGAGGCACTATATCCTGCATGTGTAAGTAAATACAAGGAAGAAGGAATTCAATAAGTATTGAACCCTCACCATGCCTCAAATCCTTTATTTATAGTGTACAGAATTGTTCATTTAGTGCTCATATTAGACTTACAAGGTTTGCTTCACTTTACAGACAGAAAAAAAAAAAAAAAAAGAAAAAAAAAACCAAAACAAAAAAACAACCTCAAATGCTCCAGAGATTAAGAACTAAGAAGTGACTCCAGACAAATCTGGTGCTGAACTGACTAAGTTGCTTTTCCCTCTAGCCAACATCAGACAGGTCAAGGGGGTGTCCTCTGGGCCACAAAGGACAGCTAACATCTGGGATGCCATCCCTTTCACCCCTCCATGGACAAGGTCAGGATCTGAGAATTCTTCACATTTCTTTTCATATGGTATCTCTCTCCTTAGTAAGCAATATTGGTGTTTTCTTCCTTGCCCTCTTTTTTTAATGTGGCTCAGCAGTCAAAGGAAGAAATTAGTGGGATTGCTGAACAAGATGAAATCAGTAAAAAATAGAAAGCCTTGATTTAGAAAACGTATAAATTTCATTTCCAAAATAAGGATCCACTCTAAAAATGTTGCTCTTGAAGGGCTCAAATGTTTTTTAAAAGTCACAAGTGGTACATTGATCTAACTAATGGGTTTCAAATTTTTTCAAGGAGTCCCAAAATCTATATAATATAAACTACTTATACTCTTTCACAAAAGAAAGAGTAATTATTTTTTTAAAAAAGTGCAAGAAGATACAACATGACATCTTATCAGGATGTCATTATCACAGAATGCAAGAAAGGATTCAAAGATTAATGGGGTTCTGCCAAAACACAGGAATCTGATGAAGAGGCTTCCAGTGGCCAAATTTAGTCCAAAATAATGATAATTGATTGTAACATACTGAATAGATAAAATCCCATGAGTATACAGCAATATGCATTAAAGAATAAAAAAGAAAAAATCTTTATAATGCAATTATATAATATATTCACATCTTTTGCTATAGCTTGGGAATCAGTGATGTTTCAGTGTTCCTTTCTTATTGAATTTTTGCTTTGTTATAACCTTTTTCCATTACAAAAGTAAAATAAGAAAGTGAATAAGCACCACAGTGGGTAAGGCCTTTTGGTGGCAGAGAAAGAAATTATCCTTTAGACACCCATCATTTTTTTGAGGCTGTAAGGAGGAGGAAATAGAAAAAAGAAATGAAAACATTCATATTTGGAATTTCAGATAAAGAGGCAAGAGACTCTTCCCCTAACTTTGTCTTTGCACCATGATTGGAACAGGCTATATTCTCTAAATGTTTACGAAGTTCAATAATTTGCAGAATTAAGAGAAATAAAACAAGAAATATTCCTGAAAGGAAGAAACAGCAAAAGAAGAGCCAATCCTAACCAAAGCTGAAAGGCAGAGAACTACAGTGAGGCCTCACGAGGTGCTTTCTGTAGTGAAGACGACTGCATGGTATAACTGGAAACAAGGCTCAAGTCGGGGTTCCTGGAGAAGAGTCTCAAATCTGCCACCTGCTAGCTGGGTCCTGGACGGAGCCCCTTTATCCCTTGCACTATGGCTTTCTTAATAAAGGAGTTGGTCTTGATGACCTTCACTCCCATTCTTTGATCCCAAGAATATATGAACTTCCCACTATCTCCTTACGCTGTGTGCCCCTGTGGGAATTAACTGTCTTGTGCCCTGCGTTCTTTATCTATAAATGGGGATGTTAATGGTTCCTGCACCTGGGAACACTGCCTGGCCCACAGTAAACATGCCAAAAATGTTAGTTGTTGTAACAATTAAAAATTATATTACCATCATCTGTTCAAAAGTTTTTCCAAAAGCTAGTAGTCCTTCAAGGACCAGCTCTGCTGACTTAATTACTCCAACAGGAATCATCTCTGCCTCCTTCGTTTTCCTATGATGCTGTCTTTCGATAGTGCCTGAATATCTGTCATTTCAGAATGAGGTATGTGCATATCACCCCACTCCAAACCACAAAATGAGGCCATTTCTTCTCTAGAGTGGGAGAGAGAAAGGAAGAACAGCTGGAATAGGTCTAACATTGATTTTTTTTCAGCAAGAGAAGCCTATTTAAAGGGGAAAAAAAAAAATCAAGCCCTTGAAAGAAGACCCGATTGACAGGAGCCTAGCGCTCATAACTTGTATAGGCAAGTCTGGTTGTGAGATTGATAGAATGTGCATAAAGGTTGAAGCTGGGTATACGGGGTTCGTGATACTGTTTCTCCACAATTTCATCTCATTGAATATTTCCTAATCACTTTTTAAGAAAAAAGAATGATTGAAAATAAAAATCTGATCCTTAAAGCTCCCCATTTGACAAGTAACCTTCTTAGATGCCTTTTCTCTGTTCCCTATAACCATGTCAATAGGTTCATCCTCAATATCTTAAGAAATTTAGATGAAAGGTCTCAGCTATGATTAGAGAGGGGGCATGAAGTTTTCCTAATAGATTACTAAATGCCTCCTTTTTACGTCAGGTCCAGACCAGCCCCTATGCAAGGAGCAAAAGCAAAGCAATAGAATCAAGGTGGAAAAAGTCACCTTCGTCTCCCAATTACTCAACTGTCCTGTCCCTTTGGAAGTCCCTTAACAAACTGCAAGTTGTGCTTTAAAAAATTACATACTCCGTTATTTTTAAAAACCCAGAAATATCATTGTCTTTGGACTGCCCTCAGGGTTAGAACTGTCTAAAAATAAAACATTACTTCAAGGACATGAAAAGAAATGAATTGCCCAATGAATGTGACACAAAATGAATTAAACAAAAAACTATATGAGATACACTTCTTTCAAAGATGCTCCCCTTTTAGTCCACAGTCCTTATAAATTCGGTAGGTCTGAGGACAGTATTAAGCCAGGGAGAAGTAAACTCTGAAGTTGGACAAAAGCAAAAACATCTGAAAAGGAACAAAGTAACTTATCCCAGGTCCTGTTCCAGCTTAATAGTCCATGTGACACATGAGCAACTTTCTCCTCCATCTCCATTCATTCAATGGATTTACTGAACTCTCAGGATGTGCAAGGTGCTGGGGGAGAGGGGTCGAGGAGTGAGGGACAGCCTCCGGTGCCCTCACAATGTGCAGTAACCGACGCATGCGCAGGATACCGAGGGATCACACAGGACGCAGTCAAGCCAGCCTGCAGGTTGGGGCAGGACAGGAGAGAAGGGCTTCTCAAGTAATGCCTCACAAGGCAAAAGAGCCTGGCAGTGGAAAGCACAGGCTCAGGGGCAGACTGCCTGGGTTCAAATCCCAGTACCATGGCTCAATGACCATGAGAGGGTTATTTAACCTCTGGCTTACTTTTCACACTGTAAATTTGGTTTTTTTAATCAGTTACTGTTTTGAGTGAGTATTTTGTAGAAAAAGCTTAGACTAGTACTCAAACAAGTGAGTCTAAACTGGGACATTATGAACATGAAAGAGGGCAATACTAATAATTACACTGAGACAAAAGGAGTCAATCAGAAGTGTCCAAGGCAAATTGGAACATGAGATCACCCTACATGTGTGCTCATGGTTGTTATTAATGAAAGATATTGGCCAAGCAAAGCAGAGAAAGAATGTTATGGCAGAAGGCACAACACATGCGACAACAGACAGGCAAGAGACTGTGCAATGAGTTCAAGGAATTCAGGTTCCTTTGCCACCTGGCTCCCATAGAATGAGCTTCCTTTCCTGCAGAGCACTCAGTGCAGGTTGTATAGTGTTACTATCATTGTGAATATATGACTAGCGTTGATTTCCCCCAATAGACTAGAAGCTCCAGAGAAGCCTGGTTTTGCTTGGCAAGCTTAGTTACTGGCACAATGCAGGCACTCAAATATCTGTTGAATGGCTGAAGGAACTTGGCATCCCAGAGACGAGAACACAAAGCAGATTGCCAAGGTCATGAGGTATGCTGCTCAGGTGTATTTTCAAGGGAGAACCTGCCATGGGGAGTAGAGTTAGCCGACAGCTCCTAGCTGTGGGGTGTCTAGGATCTGCCTCAGCTTTCAAGCTAAGGATATGCTCTCCTCAGGTAGTTCTAGGCAATAACTGAGCAAGGCCCACCATTCCTCATCAGTGGTGACTCCTCTATAGGTGATCTTTGCACCAAAGCTTCCTGTTGGAGTGGACAAGACTTACTCAGAGCAGCACTGCAGTCCAAGGCTCTTCCTCCATTTTCCTTCACTCCTTTTTCACAGGCTGGCATCACAATCTAAAGTTTCCCTGCCTGCTCCTTCTCCCTCTCCCCATTATCTTTCAGTGAATCTTTAGCCCTTCTAATGCCATGTTGGTGTCTGCTTCCTAGAAACACTAACCAACGTGAAAGCAGAGAGATACGATGCTGAAGCATTAAACAAGAATCATTCTCAAGTATTATGCAAAGAAATTTTAATTTTATTCTGGTCTGCTGGGAAATGATGACAGATATATATTCCATAAAGAAGAGTCTAGAGAATGGCCTGAAAGAATGGCACAATTATTTCTGTGGACTGAATTGGGTCCTCCCCCACCCCCAAATTCATATGTTGAAGCCCTAATGTGGTAGGTATTTGGAGCTGGGGCCTTTTGGAGGTAATTAGGTTTAGACGAGGTCATGAGGGTGAGGACCTAGTGATGGAACTGGTGCCTTTGTAAGAAAAACACCAGGGATCTTGTTCTCGCTCCCTTTCTACCATGTGAGGACACATCAAGAAGGTGGTCGTCTGAACGCCAGGAAGAGAAGCCTCACCAGAACACGCCCGTGCCGGTGTCCTGATCTCAGCCTTCCAGCATCCAGAACTGGAAGAAATTTGTTTTCAAGCCACCCAGCCTGTCGTATTTCACAATGGCAGCCCAAGCTGACTAATACAATCACCTTCCAGTGAAACATCCAGATGAGAAATGATGAAGTTATGGATAAAGGCATGAGAAGGAACAAAGCTAAATCACTGATGCTGCCACATGATGCCTGTGTGTGGAACTGTGCAAGGAAACTGTAATTATCCCAGTTATACACCTGAAAAATTGGTGTATGGAGAGGTAGAGTAACTCACCCAAGATTACCCACCTGGTTAAAGTTCACGTTCCTCTCATCAGACCACTCTGCACCCAGAGGAAAAGCTTGAAGGAATTTACAGAGGAAGAGGATGAGTTCCATTTCACTTGATGAGGCCCTGCTTAGTATCTACCTGGAGACTAAACTTTCACTCACATAGGCATTAGGTCCTAGTATTTTGACAGAAACTGAGAAAATATCCAAATATTCCACGCGAGGGTGATAGTATGTCACAATGGCAACACTGAACTGTGGGGATTTCCTCTATGTAGACACTTTTCAATCAGCACACAGCACTGAGCGCCTACTCACTTTAGCTTCAGAAGGCAAAAAACAATATACGAATTGAATGGAGGAAGTGGACACACAGGTGAGTACCCAAATATGTGCTCATAAGAAATATGAGCAAAGCTATGGGAAGATGTATGAAACTAAGGAGCACAGGGAAGGATGAGAAGGGAGAAATTATTTGAATTGGGCCTTAAAGAAGGAGCAAGGATTGGACAACGGTTCCCCTTCTCTGAAGTTACTGACAGGTACCAAAGGTGCCCACACATGCCCTTACATGGAGAAAATATGGCAAAGATGCCAATGAGTAGCTTAGTTTCAGCACCACACTTTACATAAATTAGTTCTTTAGAAGCCCCTGGAAATTAATCACAAACCAAAGAGTTCAAAATTCACCATCACGTAGTCTCAGATTCTTATTCCTACTTACTCCTTTACTGCTATAATGAATGAGTAGGAATGGCCGGGACAGGAGCAGTGGACAGCGGACACCCTGCCACTATGTTCTGACTGTTGTCACAGCTCTTGGGAATGTAGTTCAACAGTTCCCAACCCGGGCTCTCCTCCAGGCCTTTTTTTTTTTTTTTTTTTTTTGGATGTGCAGGGAACCTCAGACAACTCACTTTAGCACAAACACTGTTTTATCAACTAAATACCTTGGATGAGAGGACAAATGAGTAGGCAGAGAGAATCCACTTCTGATTATATGTGGTCTTGGCCTGCAGCAAGACGACACCTCTGCAAAACTCAGGGCTCACACCCCGAACACTAGGGTGAGGCTTCTGGTTGTACAGAGAAAGCATTCAGAGGCTCCTCTACATCTCTAGTGAGGCCCTGCCTTGGAAAGAAGGCTTACCTACCACCTGTCTCAACAGGTGGGCAAGAAGGCAGCTGTAGACAAGCACTCTTGCCCACTTTCAAGCTTTATGGCTGTCCCTTCTGTCATTCATTTCAGAATGATGCTTTGCTGGGGCCCTTCTGACATGCAGTTCCTTCCCTGATGCTGTAGACTGAATGTTTGTGTCCCCTGCAAAATTCATATGCTGAAACCTAATGCCCAATATGACGGCATTTGGATATGGGGCCTTTGGGAGGCGATTAGATCATAAGCTATCCTGAAGCATAAGCTATACTAGTGCCCTCATAACAGAGACTCCAAAGAACACTCTTGCTCCCTTCCACCATGTGAGAACACAGCAAAAAGACAGCCAGCCATATATGAGCCAGGAAGCAGGCCTTCACCAGATATCAAATCTGCTGCTGCCTTGATCTTGGACTTCCAGCCTCCAGAACTATGAGAAATAAATTTCTGTTATTTATAAGCCACCCAGGTCTATGGTATTCTGTTACAGTAATCCAAATGGACTAAGGCACTTGCAAAGTAAAGATAATGGTTAGCATCTCAACGACCCCCAAAAGAATCAATGAGAGGATGTGCTTGACTCTGCTTTGGGAAAGTCCATTCTTTGGACAGAGTACCAGATAAATGCAGTATTTCATCTCTCCTGACCAGAGTTAAAGGCCCCTCTTACACATAAGGAACAAATCCAGGGGAAAAGAAATGATTCGGTAAAATGGAGGCACCAAGTATCTCTTCCTCTTTATAAATCACAGCTTTGTCTGTGCCATTCTTCTAGAGCCTAACTATTATTTTATTTTGCAAGTTTATCTTCTCAACTGAAATTTTCTGAAAATCAAGAACTATATCTTCAGCATCTTAATAGCTTTACACAGTTTTGAACAGAGAACTACACACACAAAAAGATTTCAGTATCTATTTTTTGGATAAATGATTTAAAAATGATCAGTCCAGTTCCTCATGCAGTTTTTTCTGCAAGATCCAAGTGTGATAAAATATAACTGTGTATATGTGAGAGAAGAGAAACATTTCACATTTGGTAAATGAATACTTTGGTCTTACTTAGTGCAATTATTTTGACTGAATGGATAAATTCCAATCTTAAAACTCCTCCAGTTAAACATCTCAAAATTACTTCCTACGAAGTTGTATTTATGTTTCAGTTGATTAACCACTTAAAATTATTGAGTTGCTATCATTAAAATATCACTAATAATTCTGTGGCTTTTCTGAGGGGCACAGTCCTGTAACTTGTTAATTTTTCTTGGGCCTCTCTGAACCTTGCTTAATCTAACCCTAGCCTAACTCAGCTCAGTTCTACACAGCAGCTTTGCAGAGCATCACTTGATTGCTTCAAGGGTATGGGACACTGCTTTATTTGGGGGTAACCTGTCTTCAAACACTTAAAAATTGGGTAAGGCGGCTGGAGTGATCCCTTGGTGATGTAAAATGAGTAGGTATCCCAAAGGATTGAGAAGGAAGTGTTATGTGTCCTGTCATCCACAGAAAGCAACTCAGGAGTGTATATATGGGTAGCTAAAAACAAAGACCCGAGATTAAAAAAACACACAGGTGAGCTCTACAAACTCCAACATGCTTAGCCAAGATACACAGGTGAGACTGCTTCACACCACTCCACTGCCCACTTCTGCTACATGTTTTTGTTCAGGGAGCTCTTTGTCCTCAAAAGCTGATGTTAACTTGAATAAAAGTCTTGGTTTAGAAGACACACAAAGACGGCAGCTTCCAGGGTAATTGCTCTGAATGTCCCTAAAGCTACCCCAGAAGGACACCCCCCTTTCCCACAGAACAGAGGCAAACTAAGTTAGCCTGGGAGCAAGAGCTTAGGAATCCTGCCAGGTTCTTGTTCACTCAATACACAGAAGACAGGGATTAGAGACCCTCCTTGAGTGACGAGCCATCTCTCCGGTAACCTCAAAAGCAGTAGGCAAGTGGGCCTGACTGGACAGGAAGTCAGCTGGTTGCAGGAATACTGGAGATTCAGGGATATTTGGGGCACAAACAGAAAAGGTGAAGTGTTTTCATTTCTGCCTTCTCATTTTGAGAACTTCAGAAGCTGCCCTCAGAGAGGAAATGTTACCCAAACATCCTCTTGGGGACAGAGTTTGCCTTTGTTTTCACTCAGGATTTCACAAGACCCATCCCCCAACCCAAAGAGGAACTGGGGAGAACAGAGTGCCAACCTTTCCAGATCAGACAACTTACTGGAATTGGTGTTCCAGGACTGCCTTCCTGCTCTGTGCTGTGGGGGCACACACAGGAAGTCTGGATGTCCTGCCTCACCCCTGCTGCCTGGCTCTTCCTCTGGGCAGAGCCCTACCTCACCTGGGAAGCTCCTTAGCTAAATACCACTGCAATCAGGACAATAAAAAAGAAAAAAATGAGTAGGGGAAACAAAAAGGACAATTAAATGGGCACTTTTTCTCTATGCAAAAATAAAGTCTAAGCCTTAGATTTCAGTTTCTTAATCTTACAATTTATAAAACATCAACTGCCTCCCCTGCTCAGTCCCAAATGGCCAAGCGCCCACTTCTTCACTTCTCTTACCCTTTGAGTCTTGGTCTCGCCTAGACAAAGAGTGATGAACCATACCGTCCCCCACATACATCCTGGTCTCCTTGCCATGGATCTATCTGCTTCTTGGGCTCTAGAATGACCATCTCATATAAGGAATGGAGGCAGTGCCCCCCCCCAGCCCTTCCTGCTCTGAATGCTGTCATTCCTGGCTCTGATGTGGAAACTTGGCCCTGGCCTTGAATTCTCTTCATCAGAGTCTCCCTGGATCACTATCTGTGACCCAGGCCTGACTCCAACTAGCCCTGTGGAGGTGGCACAGCCCACAGAGGCTGAAGCCCTCCCCTTTGCAGAGGATGAGCCGAGTGGCGCTGCCACCCACCGCCAAAGCCCTCCTACAACTCAACCTGGAAAAATGAGCATGGCTGGATGAGAGAACTGGAAAAGTAATCAGCACTAACATTCTGATTCTATTTGGACTAGAAAAACCCAAGGGAACAACTTAAACTGCGAGCTCACAGGACATAAACTTTAGGGCAGAGTAGCTTACTTTTTATACACACTCTGCCTCTGCAGTTTTGCTGTTCCTTTCACCTCCTTTCCCTTTCTGCCTCCCTGTTTACAATCAACTGCTTCTCCCAAACACTCCCACCCCAATCTCCAGCATTTTGTCACAGAAATAGGCAGTAAGCTACTCCAAACTCAAGGCCCAATATCAGCCTCCAGAGGAAGTCCCTCTCCCCATCTGGATCTCAGCCGCCTCCTCATAAGCATAATAAGGATGGCAGTGGCATCTTTGATGCCTCAAAATGTAAACAGACGCTAAGCTGCGAAACAACAGACACATGTAAGGGCTTATTGTTACTATTAACTATTATCAGTGTCATTACCTGCCTTTATGGAAAGTTCCTTGCATCTTTTAGTTTATCAAGGCATAATTGATATATAAAATTGCACATTGACTGCATATGTTTACGGAGTTTGCACATATTAAAAAGATTGAAAAATCTAGACCTTTAAATCCTCTTTATGCCTCCCTCTCTCTTTATGGCACACATCACCCAGAGTTACATTCTTTTGTGATCATTTCCTCCTGCCTCTGGAATGTGGGGGTCCTCCAGCTACTGCCCGACCCCTCCCCCTAGCAATCTGTCTCATGCTTCCTCAATCCTTCAGTCTCCTTTACTTGCTTCTCCTTGGACACCGTTTATTAAAGGAACATCATTCACTCATGGCGTGACGCCTTTGTCCGCATCCTTCAAACCATCTGCTACTTCCTCTGTGACTCACAGCTGGTACAAAGCAGGAGAAATCTTGTTTCCCACAGCAACAAAACATAGGGTGGGCTAAATAATTTCACACCATCTTACAAAGGATAAGTGAAAGGCAGGGGGGATCACGGCCAGAAAAGGAACCACCATGGGGATGTGCTAGGTAGGAGGGGTGATGAACAACAGAGACATAGTGATGAGGTGGACTCCTTGAGGATCCTTACTATTAAGATTGTTTCAACTTGCTAGAAATCACAGTGAAATTGCAAGAGATGTTCCAATCCCTGGTGATTAAAGAAATGCAAAAAAACAAAACAAAGAAAACCAAGATTTCGCTTTACACGTATTAGCCTAGCAAAAGTTAGAAAGTTGGATAATGCCAAGCATAGGTAAAGATTTGGGGAAACAGGAAACCTTCAAGAATGCTAGTGGAAGGACAGTCTGGTAGAGCCATTTGGGAGAACAATCCAGTACTACTTAGGGAAATTAAGCATGACCCAGTAACTTCATTCCCATGTAAGTATTCCAGAGGAATGCTGTTGATAGCAGTATTGTTTGTGGGGAAGGGAAGCTGGAGCAAGTCAGGGTGAGCATCACACCTTGGATTAATGGGTAAAATGTGGTGGATGCTCCATGGAGAAGCAGAACAAAGAAAAGCAGCGGGTATGATGTACCCATAGCAACATGGATAGATCCAAAAATTGCAAGGCTTAGTGGATAAAAAAATGAGGTGATCTGTTATAATACATGGGTACAAAATAATACAAATTTTATAATACACGCAAATAAAGATATGCAGATGGTTCCCAGCTCATGACGGTTCCATTTATAGTTTTTCAACTTTATGATGGTGCAAAAACAATACATTCAATAGAAACCATACTTCAAATTTTGGATTTTGATTCAAAATTCTTTATAATAACTATTATAAAATAGGCTTTGTATTAGATTATTTTGTCCAACTGTAGGCTAATATAAGTGTTCTGAGCACTTAACGTAGGCTAGGCTATGATGTTCAGTAGGTTAGGTGTACTAAATACATTTTGAGACAGTCTCACTGTCACCCTGGGTTGAGTGTAGTAGTGTCATCATAGCTCACAGCAACCTCAAACTCCTGGGCTCCAGTGATCCTCCTGCCTTAGCCTCTCAAGTAGCTGGGACTACAGGTGCATGCCATCACACCTGGATGATTTTTTCTATTTTTGGTACAGACAGGGTCTCGCTCTTGCTCAGGCTGGTCTTGAACTCCTGAGCTCAAGCAATCTTCCTGCCTTGGCCTCCCAGAGTGCTAGGATTACAGGTGTGAGCCACCATGCCTGGCTGACTTTCAATATTTTTAACTTCAGTTTATCGAGACATAACCCCATCATTAAGTTGAGAAGCATCTGTACATTAAAGCAAATTAAAATGACTCTGCTTGTGGGGGAAGGAGAATTAAATGAGGTATGAGAATGAAAGGAAATAAATACTTAAGTAAATATCACGAGGGGGGTCTTATATGATAATGTGCCATGTACCAAGGAGTAGGATTAACGCAACTCTCTGTACTTGTGATTTAAAATAAAACAACAAAACACAAAAATCCCTCAACTTTGGAAGTATAAGGAACTTGAAACCCCAGCTTTACTACTTTCTAATTATATAGCCTGGACAGGTTAATTAATCTTTATGAACCTCAGCAAATAACCCAATTAAAACATGGGCAAAGGACCTGAATGGGCATATCTCAAGACATACAAATGGCTGTTAAATAAACAAGAATTAGAGAAAACACTCACTGCAAAGAGTTTACTGTACTCAGAGCAACAAAATGCTTTCTCTGTGCTTCACGTGCCAGGATATGGATATTACTTTGTTACAGAGAATGAGTCCTTGTAATGACATATTACAATGAACTTTAAATCAGCTCTCTTTTTAACATTCTTCAGAGTTTCTTATGTGTTTCTTTTATATGTGTATTCATAGAACTTGTTCACAAATTATCCCAGAGTTCTAAGGCTTTTCCAGAGGAGAACCCACCTTTAAATTTCCCCAGCATCCCCAGCTTATTGCCCACAAGTTGAGAAGAGAGGAGGAAAGAGGGAGCAGGTTCCCCACAACCCTGCCACTGCTGAGGCTGAGCTGCCCAGTGTCGGAGAAGACCTGTCTGTGCATCCATTCACTCCTCACTGTGAGAGTCCCCATCTCCCAGAGGACAGGCACAAGATCTCACATACACTGGGCACTCTGAAGGTCTCGCTGAATCTGTGTCTGTCTCAGGCTATCCAAAATGGTTTGATCACCTGAAAAGAGGTGTAGGAAGGTTGGCAATGACCCACGATGGTTATCATCCTGGTGAGTCCCTCAATGCCCCCAGGGGGAAAAAGGAGAAGACTCTGTTAGGGCCATCACTGCTACTTCCTTACCACGTAATGGGGTATGATGGGTGGTATTGAGCCATGAGAGAATGGGAAAAAAAATTCAGCAATGGGCAAAAATTCAGCAATGGGCTTTTCTAGGAAGATAGGAAATTTAGAGAGACATGTTAAAGGTAGGGGGAGCTGGGTAGCATAAAACAAAAAGGCATTTGTTTTCCTAGAAGAGGGAGATTTATCAGGTTCTGTGAGTAAAAATAGGATATATTAAATCAACAAATTCAAGAGACTGTGTATAAGTATACAAAATACTGTGGGGAAAGCAGACAAGATAAGGAGACTGAACAATGTACACATTTTTGGGTGCATACAAGTGAGGTGAAGCAATTGCGGTTGGACTTTGACCAAACAGACAGACAAGCCTAGACAAACCATGCACCAATCCAGGCTGCAGGTATGACGTGGTAAAGGGAAAGCCTACGGAAGTGCAGGAAACCAGCAGGTTGGGTGGATATCACATGGTGTCACTACTTCACCTGAAGGGCAGGCCTAGGGAGGAGTTTGGGCATTAAAGGATGAGACAGAAAGGAAGGGACTGGATTATAAATAAAAAGACTTGAACTGAACCTCAAGTTCCTGCAGGACCAATAATGGACATGACTTGATCTTAGCCGATCAAAATAAATCTATCCTCCAGATGTAGATTGCCTCAACCATTTCCCTCACACTATTGCTAACATGAAGGAGTCTTGGGGGAGCAAGACTAAGTGCCCTTATTTTATTAGCTAGATATGCATTTGTCTAATTTCTTCTTAGGTTATTTAAAAAGGAACTGGTTCCTCTTATGTAAAGATCCAATGTCAAACTAAAAATCAACCATGTGACTTTATACAGACCCATGAGAAATTAATCCAGGACCAACAAAATAAGTCTGTAATCATAAATACAACAGTATCATTTATAAAGAAATTATATTGCTAGTGACGTCTAAACCAGAACTTTCAGCTCCATCCTCACAAAGATGTGAAGAGTGTGTCAGTTCTCTGCTCTTCTAGTTGTGCCATCTTCAGGGAATAAAGGTTATTCAAGGTCCCTCATAATCTGGCAACAGGTTTCCCTCTTTCTAAATTCACCTCCCAGCCTTCTTCTGTTCTAACCAAACAGAAGTGTTCACCATTTTATCCTGCTCAGAATACCTTGCCTTTTCCCTGCTATCTAATTTCTCCCCATCCTTCCGGGCCCACATTGGCCCAGGAAACCCTGTCTGATTGTTCCTGTCCACAGTGACCTCTCCCTTTTCTGAGCCTCTAACACATGCCTTCTTTGCACAGCTCACTTAGCATTTAGTACTATCAGTTTTCTTACGTGCTTCACCACCCCAAATAATTGTGAACAACTTCTAAGAGGGTAGAAACCCCCACCTTGTATCCTCACAGATAATGGGTGCCATGAATGTTTATAATTTCGTGATTTTTTTGGACAAAAATCCATTCAATCCATGTTCCTCAATCCAGTCACATATCAGCAAAAAGAGCTTAAAATTTCAACTAGATGATGTCTTTCTCCCTCTCCCCCATTTCAAATCCTCCATCAGCTTTCTATTGCACTTAAGTGTGACTCTATATGCCTTACCCTGCTTAGAAGGTTCTGCAAAATCTCTTTCTTAATCTCTAATCTCATCTCTTGCCATAGTCTTCCAAACCAGAGTCTGTCTTCTAGCCATATCTGCACTCTTACCACTCCTAAACGTGCCAGTTTTATCCTGCCTCAAGCTCCTTTTGTTCCCTCTAGGCCTGAAGTGCTGCCTCCGTCTCCACCTCCCCACAACCTTTCCCCAGCACAGCAGTCACACAGCACGGCCAGGCCCTCGCCACTCATGGCGTCTCAGCTAAGTTCACCTGCCTGAGAGGACTTCCTCAACCACACCACTTGGCTAGGGTCTGAACGTGGTCCCCCAAAGTGCTGGAAACTTAATCCCTAATGCAACATGTTGGGAGGTGGGCCCTTTAAGAGGTAATTAAGTCATGAGGGCCCTGCCCTCTTGAAGGATTAAAGCTGTTATCTTGGGAGTGAAGTAGTTGTGGAGGGAGCAGGCTCCTGATAGAGCATGGGCTTGGCTCAATTTCCTTTCTATGTCTCATGCCCTCGCTTCCACCTTCCTCCATGGATGACCCTCGCCAGATGCTGATACCACATTCTTGGACTTCCCAGTCTCTAGATGGGCAAGCCAGATAAACTTCTGTTCCTTATGAACTACCCAGTCTATTTTGTTGCAGCAGGACAAAGCGGACTGAGGCACCAGCTGAAGTACATTTCCACACTACTCGCCATCTCAGCACCTGATGTTTCCTTCATAGCACTTTATCACGTACGTGTTTCCAGTCCTATCGGCCCTCACCGCCCTCACAAGACAAAGGTCTCTGAGAGCAAAGCACTTATATTAGCACAAACCAGGTGCAGTGTCAATTATTTGATTTATGTAAATTAATAGAAAAACCTGTAACTGAAGACATTTGAAAAACGTGTTCTAAATTCATAATGTAAGCAGGTAGTAGCATATGAACGTTAGTAATTCAGAATCTAAAGCAGGTGAGATGCAGTCAAGCTCTAGATGGATAGCACGAAGGAAAACTTCAGGGACACGAGAGAAGTTGTCAAGAAAGGTCTAGTGGACAAGATGAACAGGAAATTTATTTCTGGTACCAGGCTTCTGGCCTGACAATACCTTTATAAAGAATACTATCACCTACCAGATGGACACATATTAAAAAGTCAGACAATACACCTAATATTATGACGCTATGGAGTACAAGGGCTCCCATTACACTAGTGGGAGCATAAAGTGGTATAACCACTTGGAAAACAATTTGGCACTAGCTAGCAAAGGTAAATTTGCACAGTACCTGTTGATAACTATAAAAAACCTAGAAAAAGTCTCACATGCACGTACCTATGTAAGAGATACACAAGGGGAACATACTAGGAGACATAAGAATACGGACAGCACTGTTCATCGTTCATCAGGGAATGGATAAACAGTACACATTCATGTAAGTGAAAATGACTAAACTGTAGGTAAAAACTTCAACATGGATGAATCTCAATGTTGAGCACAAGAAGCAAAGATCACAGAAAAATATGCACATTGTGGATTCATTTTTGCTTAAGGACATATAAATAGATGTTAAAACTCAACAATGGTAAAGTAACTGAATTTTAGGGTACTAGTTACATCTAGTAGACAGGGAAATGCAATTGAAAAATGGCATGTTAGGGGCTTCAAAGGAAGCGGTAATGTTCGTTTTAAGCTAGGCAGAAGGTACACATTTTTTATACTTAACATATACATTATAATTGCTCTTTTATGTGTGATGAATTAACTTTTTAAATATTAACACTGATCAAACTATGGAAGAAGGAAAGTATATGGTTTGTTTTTACAATAAAGATACCGTGCAATGGGGTAGAGACCCCTTCAAACTGCCTATGAAGCCCACAGCTCCACATATGTGCCCACTCAAAAGCACAATAGCTGTGAAAGTTCCAATAGCCTGCTATTTTCTCAGCCTCATTCCAGGTTCTATTCTTAGTACTTTACCTTTTCTTTTTTCTTTCACTTTCACTCTTAAATTTTAAGTTGATGTATTTTATCTTTGTAAACCATCCTAAATCCTTTATAGAACAAGATGTGATATAAAATAAATGAGATATACATTTAGAAATAATGTTAACATATAACAGATAGAAGAGATCTTGTAACCAGATACAACACTAAAGGGACTGGTACCCAACAGCAATGGGAATGAAGTTGGTGGTTATCCAAGTGTAACACCAATTAAATTTAAAGCTCCAGCAAAGTCCTTACTTTACAGGAAAGATGAGTGTAAGTAAGTCATTGGGAATCTAGTAAGGAATGTCATGTTTGGGCTGACAAGTAAAGTAACTGGAATATAAGCACATGTGTAGAATTATGATCACAGTAAAAACTCAAAGAACACACACTAATGAAGCAAAGAGGAACAGCTTTACATAGCTGTTAGGAGACTTTGAATTCTTAAGCTTAAAAATATATTTCCCATTATAGAAGAACCTCCAGAACAGTCTATTTCCTTGTTTATAGAACCAAAATTGCCATACATTAATAAACACAATTATACTGAAAAATTCAGATGAGTGATTCCTACCCACTTTAAGTTATTTTTGTTTGTCTAAAAAAAAAAAAAAAAAAAAAAAAAAAACCCACTCAGAGTCTCACTTTGTTGTCCTGGCTACAGTTCCATGGCGTCAGCCTAGTTCACAGCAACCTCAAACTCCGGGGCTCAAACAATCCATCTGCCTCAGCCTCCCGAGTAGCCGGGACTACAGGCATGCACCACTATGCCCGGCTAATTTTTTCTATGTATTTTTAGTTGTCCAGCTAATTTCTTTCTATTTTTAGTAGAGACAGGGCCTCGCTCT
The DNA here is from genome assembly GCF_020740605.2 of Lemur catta. Lineage (NCBI taxonomy): Eukaryota > Metazoa > Chordata > Mammalia > Primates > Lemuridae > Lemur > Lemur catta. Next base: position 166,390,960 of record NC_059128.1, on the reverse strand, counting down.
TGGCTCAGGCTGGTCTCGAACTCCTGACCTCGAACGATCCTCCTGCCTCGGCCACACAGAGTGCTAGGATTACAGGCATGAGCCACTGTGCCCGGCCCCACTTAAAGCTTTCATAACAACTGAACTATGTAGAAATAGGCACATGCTGGTATTGCGATTTTCGTTTTAAGATGTTTTTATTCCTAAACAGCTATGTACAAATATTTATAACCACAAGAATGCTATATGGACATAATTTTTAATTTAAAAAAGAATTGGCCAAGTTATAAGACAACTTGTTGAAAATAAGGTCGAGAAGCTATCAATTAAAGGCAGCATAGAAGTGCTTAATTAAGGAACATGCATCCTATGTTGAGGTCCTTTCATTTTTTCAGGAGAGAACCTATTTCTAGAGCATAGAAAAGATGGGTACTAACTGTACTAACTAGAGCTAAAAACAAAAAAGTCAAAACTAGGTCAGAGTTGGGGAGACTAGAGTTAAGCCACAAGGAAAAAAAAAAACCAAGATGCCACAACCACTCCTTCAAGAACACTGTGATTTTATGATTTACTAAGAAAAATTTGGTTGTTTCCTCTATAAGGAAAAAGATGATCTGGCAAAATACAATTGCATTGCAGTAAATCTGCCACAGCTAGGAAATGCAACATCTTGGGTTAATTGCAAACCATTAACCAAGAGTTAGGGAGTCTCTCCACATACAGGAGTATCTCTGTACCTTAGTGTGTGCATACCTGTATATACTTTTATACATCCTTACACATAACCACACTTTTAGATTCCACAGAATTAAACACAGTACTAAAAAAAAAAAAAATGCAGTGGTAATTTAATCCACTCAACAAATATACATCGAATACATCTATATTCAAGGATCACATCATTGTGGCTTTAGCAGGCCATCCCAAAGAGTAAGATCATTTCCCCAAAGTTACCGTGTAAAAACATAAAAGGCCTTGTTCTGCCTTTGAAAAGTTTACATCCTGGCAGGGATATGATTTCACTTTGCTATCTCAGGACTTTCAGGATCTTCCAAGGGACTGCATGATCACGACTGTATCACAGATGGAGGAAGTGTCAGTCCTGGAACAAAAGGCCAGTAAACCACCTTTGGCTGTGTTTATTATTTACATACTGTGCAAATGATCTCTAGAATAGCTTTCTTTTGTAAGGAAGGAAGGGGCACCTTTAAAAACCATGGTTTCATCAACACCATCTTCCCTTGCTTCAAGCCACCTCTGAAACCTCTACCACATTCTGTAATTGTCCCTAAGAAGGATTCCTTTCTCTAACCAACCTTTATATTCAAATTTATTCTTTCCCTTTGTTTTGAAAAGTACAATTTGTATCTAAAATGTCCCCTTATACACAAAGTGGACCTTTAAAAGTGAAGTGTTAAAATAACTCGTATGTTTCACGAAATGACATTTCTGTGCAATATCCTTGTAAAAGGAAGGATTCCAGAAACAGAAATTAGAATTAAAATTAGGTCCTTTTCGCAAATCTTTCTTGAATCTATTTATGCAAGTGTGTTTAGGGCTCAACAGACTGACAGAGAATAAGGACACTAGCATCTGTCCATAGGGAGACAGTAGGGACTTATCACGGCTTTCATCTGTCCAGACACCCAAAAACACGGAGAGGCAACTGGGAAGGAAAGAAGAAATGAAGGAAGGCTCTTTATTAGGCACAAAATAATCGGCAGAAATATGGCATAGTCAAAGGGAATGCTGTCTATGTGGTAAAATATGTGAAGTGATCCACAAAGTTGAATAAGAGCATTCCATGACCTCTACTGTTCCTTGTACTTCCCCAGGCAGGATGAGCTCCGAGTGCTTACCATTAAGACAACCCCTCCTCTGGCTGGGGTTAAACGGGAGCCCTGTGCACTCTGTATAAAGACCACTCACCCCTCAAGCAGGAGTCCAGTGGGAGACCCAAAACCCTGGGTGCTGCCCTTCCCCCATCCCACTCCCTCTACCCATAGGCTTGGGAATATTGGGACCAATTTAATCACACCTTTTACACCTGTTAACAAGAGATGAGAAAGCCCATGACTCCCAGGCCACTTTTTGTCCCTCAACTTTTATTGCCATGTGGTCCCCTTCCATTCCATTCCTTTTCCTGAGCCTATCTCCCCACCCTTCCCCAATGGCTGAACCCCTTTCTCCTGTGCTCTCTTGGACATACATCAGCAAGATTCCCTGTACTCCAGCTTCTTCTGACTGTTCCCTGAGGACATTGCTTGCCTGCCCCCCAGCCTTCTTCTGTGGTTACTATTTTCTCCCGACATTCTCTGAACTTTAAGGCTTAGGGGTGGAGTGGGTATCCTCATGGCTTCTATTTACCACATCTAGACCATTGTCCCTCCTTTCCTTTCCTATAAAACCCAGAGCTCTGAATCACACACACACACACACAAAAAAAAAAAAAAAAAAAAATCAAATTATACCACCTACTCCCCCCTCAATTCTGGGAGGATCAGGGCTCTTGGCCCTCTGCCACTCTCCATCACTTCTATGGCCATGACTCTAGCTGAATTCGGTATCCACACAGACCATCCTTCCAATCCTCTGGCTTCTCAGTCCCTATCCTCCACCCTAATGCCGTGAAACTCCTCCATGCTACTTCTCCAACCACCACCTCCCTCTTCTCTCTATTCCCCACCTTGGTACCCCAAACTTCTGCCAATCTGACCCCAGTGAGACCTGTGACCCATTGGATTCTACCACTTTCCATGGTCCGTCACCCTCCTTATGTCCAACCTTATCTCCTTAACCATTTTAAATTCTAGTCAATTGTCATAACTACTCCCTTCCACATATGCTGAACTCTTCCCCAATTCCAGCAAAACCATGACCTGGTTAACTTTAACACTCCACTCATCCTCATGAGGGATCAGAGGGAGGAAAAAACCACAACCCCTTTGAATGGTTTCACTCTAAATCCAGGATCTGGAACCTCAAGTGGGCCCTTAACATTATCCAGCTAACTGGCAAAAGTCCTCAGAAGTGTTGTCTCCAATCTTCTCCTCCCATTCTCTTGAATCCACAAGAACTTGATCAATCTTTGTAGAAATGATGACATTAAATATCACCACCAGATATTAGACTAAAACAAATTTAATTCTGTGAAAGTAAATTTTATCTGAGATTTACTTCAAATTTCTAAGTGGTATAGTGGTATATATGTCCTGAGACTAATTGTCCAAAGATTTCTCTTGTCACAAAATTCTTATGAAACTAAAACAGGAGAATGTATGGCAGAGTATATTAAAGATTTTAAGCTCACTAACCATCTTCCTTTAAACCTACCCCGATTCTTCAGACCCCGGGCTTATGTCCTACTGGACCAAAAGAATGTCCATTAACTAGAGACATAATTTTCTTTCGACTCAGAATAAAAACAAGACAATTTTTAAAAGGGGGATGTTAATAGAGAACAAAGTTATCAAAAACTCTAAAAGGCTTTCCCGACTATTGTTTACGCATTAGGTTAACAGACTATGATTTTCCAATGTCAAAAAATAGTACGATTTCCTGCTAGAGGAAAACATCCACATCAGAAAAACAAAAACTGGATTAAGGAATGACTAAGCATTGATTTTATTTGCAAAGTTTTCTCCTAGAAAACGCATTCTCTGACTCTCTCTCCAGCACTGCCACACAGAAGACTCAGCGTCCACACCATCAGATTTAAACTGCAGGTTTTTAGGATACCTAATGAATTGCCTATGAATGATACTGATATTTCCTTTTAAAAATAAGTGCCAAAACTGGTAGCAATACTCAGTTAAATGGAACTGTAGCTCTATAAACTGTGCCAAAGTTCTTCCTTCAGCGTGAAGCACTCGCTGATTTTCCTTTCATTTTTGGGTAAACATTCACGCTAAAGAGATAAATTTGAATATACATGCCATCATAAAATCTCCCCTTGGCAGGTATTTGCATATTCCACATGACAGAGCTATATGCCTACTTAGTAACATATTGCCTTGGAATTATTCTGAACTTTAAGCTTCTAGGGAACAAGGACACTCCTTTGTATTCATATCACCCAGTGTCATAGTGTATATGCAGTTGAATTTAACAGATGCTCCATGAATATATCCAGTCCCCTTCACCCATTTAACGCTCTGCCTTAGATGATGCTATGAACATTTGAGTCAGTAGCACCATGTATGTTTTAAATATTGTTGTGACTGAGCATTACAAAAGTCACCCATGTAACCTAAAACATTTGTACCTCTTTAATATTTTGAAATTCTAAAAAAAAAAAAAAATGATATCATTGGATGAGGTCTCCAAAGATGGAGCAGCAGAAAAAAAAAATGAAATATCCTCATTGTACAAACATTCAACCTAAACAGCAAAATGCCAAAAGAAAACTAGAAGTCACTTGGAAAAAATCACTAAGATTTTATGGAATTTCCCTTATATGTTCACATATATGCATTTATAATTTTATATACATGGGTAATATTTATGTTGTTCTATGATTAGAATTATTTTGACTTATAAATGTCATGGATATCTTTCCATTAAAAGCAAATGAACTACTATATCATTTTTAACAGCCATGTAGTATTGTACAGTCAACATGTACCATTATATTTAACAATTCTACTATTGGATATTTCGGTTACTTCTAGTTTTTTCTTGCAAACACAAACCTGTAACGGGTATCTCTGTGCATGCATCTTTTTACAACTGTGCAATTAGACAAATACCAGAAGTTGAATTACTGGGCCAAAGTGTATACATATTTTACATTTTTATATATATTCCCAAACTGCCCTCCAGAAAGGTTGTAACAACACAGAAAGATACTAGAAGTTGGGCAATTACTAAAAGTTGAATATCTGGGTAAATTCTAGCAGGAATTTCTACCTTCATGACCTATTTCCCAAAAGGCTCCACCTGCAAATATTATCACATTAGGTAGATATTAGATTAAAACATGAATTTAGGGGGGACACAAACAGTCCATACAATTATCAAAAATGTAAGCTATTCCTGGAATAGCTCAGCCATGTGCCCCAGTGAAATTCAAGAAGATCAAAGTACTTTAACAATGAGCATTTGCACAGCATCTCCACAAAACTCAAATGAATAAACCCAGGGCAGGGTAGAAATCTGGGTTATAGGCCATGCTCTGCTACACAAGCTACTGACTGACCTTGGGCAAGTCATTTCCCTTCTCTAGGTGGATAATTCCTCAGCTTAAACATCACATCCTCATAAGAGTCTTCTTGGACCCTAAAGCAGCAGCTCCCCATTATGAGCTTCTACAGCTCTCGGTACTTAAAGCTCTCAGACTTTTAATTTGTCCAATGTATATCTCTCCCTGCCTGATTGCAAGCTCCATGTCTATGCTCACATCATATCCCCTGGTCCTTAAACAGTGCCTGGCCAAAGGAGGGGGAAAAAAAAAGGAGGGAAAGAGGGAGGAATGAAATCATGGAATCACTAGATTGATGATCAAAAATGAGGTGGTAAACCAGATGACCTCTGTATTAAGGGCATTTCTTCCTCTTGAATTCTATAAATGCTTGTGTCTAATTAGGTTAAAACATTTATGGATCACCTACTTTGCATGGAACCTTCACGCTTGGCCTACAGGGAGAAAAAGGATAGCCAAGGATATGTGAGAATTAGGTCTCGTCCTGGCCCCTCAAAGAAATGGGTCTGGCTATGGGAAAAAAAAAAAAATGCATGAAACGAGGGCAAAGGAACAGAACAACTTTAATAAAAAACAATGGCTTCACCAGCTCTCCACATCTCCAGTGTGATGGAGAACCCAAGGAGTTACACACTACACTCTTTCTGATTATGAGCCTAACTCATGTCATGTCAGTGCAAATACACCACAGAGAGGTGATCCGACTCCTCTGCAGTCACACAGCCAATTAAGTGAGACCCGAGGGAAAAGAACCCAGGCCCCTCTCATCTGCTGGTAGTGAAGGGGAAAGGAAGCTCCTTAAATCAAAAGTGGGGATGTTTCCCGAGACTGCAGGCTCTTCACAGGGTTACAAGAGAGGGAGAAGTTAGGATTCAACTCAACAAATAAAGTCAGATATGGCCAAATCCATCTTAAGGCAGACTGCTTTGGAGGCATGCAGAATTTGGACCCTTCCAAACAAATGTCACTCCAGGGAGAAGTAGGCAAGTAGTTATTAAATATATAGATAGATATAGCAAAAATGTAAGAATGGAAAATAAGTGAAAGCAAAGGGAATGAGTAAGACAGATTACTGCAATGGACCAAATGTTTGACCCCCCCCCTACCAAGTTCATATGTTGAAGTCCTAACCCCCCACTGTGATGGTATTAGGAGGTGAGGTCTTTGGCAGATAATTAGGTAACAAAGGTAAAGCCCTCATAAATGGCATTAGTGCCCCTATGATCAGGGGCCAGAGAGCTAGTTTGCCCTCCTTCTGCCATATGAGGACACAATGGGATGTCAGCAGTCTGCTACCTGAAAGCGGTCCCTCACCAGAACCTGACCATGCTGGCACCTCATCTCAGACTTCTAGTCTCTGGACTGTGAGAAATAAACTTCTCGTTTAAGCCGCCCAGTCTTTGTTATCATAGCCCTAACTAAGACAACTACAAAGAGAAAGTATTAATGCAATGAAACTCCCATATTCAGAGCTCCTGCTGTGTGCCTCCCACCATGCAGGCAATGCAAAGAATGCCAGAATAGCACATGGCATGGTCTGTATCTGTAGAGGCTTCATCCTCCAATTGTGGAGACAAAATACAGAATTGAGGGAAAAAAAAAAAAAAAAAGTTCTAGTAAGTAATGAAGACCCCCAGCCTAAGAAGCAAAGCTAAACAAGGAGCCTGGGGGCAGAATTATGAAATGGAGCTTTACCCTTAGCACCTCTTGGTCTCCCCACTGTGGGCCTTTCCCAGTCAGGCACATTCTTCCCCATCCCTCCCCAGCCTAGGGAAGAGGGCCTGTAGGGACCAGAGAGTAGCCAAAGCACTGAACCGCCTGTCTCACAGCCAAACAGAAGACAGGAAAGGGCACCCCAGACTGAAAAGATGGGGCAGAGAGAACACACCTGGCTGCAGTGGCCCTTTTGACTGCTGAGCTGGGTGTGAGCCTCAGCCTGAGATTTGAACAGGAGCAAGAGGTAGGTCACTTTTCTCTCCTTAGTAGCAAACGCATAGGCTGTCAATCTTGCCTAGGCAGAGCCCAAGCCCATCAGTTCTTTTCCTGAATTCTGAGAGAACAGAGGGCTTTTAGGAGTAGGGGAAAGTTCAGATTAATGGGGGAGGGGGTGGAAAGAGACAGGTTTACTTAAAAACTGAAGGTAGAGTAGGATATCAGACCTTACACAAGTCAGCAAAGCAGCCACGTATTTGATCTGCTATACACCTCTCCTCCTCTTTACTTTTCTTTATGTACCCATAGTTGCCAAAAAAATTTCAAAGTTTTAAAAAAAAAAAAAACTCAATTTACTCAGAGGCTACATTTCTTGCTTCCTCCCACTATGAATGCATCCAGTGAGGAAGGACACATGGCAGAGGCCTGGTATCCCCCCTTCAGAAGCATTAAGAAGTTAGAGTACAACCCAGTTTCAGTTTGTTACCAGGCTCCCCTTCCTCTAACTCTAAAACACACCCAGATGCAGGCACTCCCTCTTATCAGTGCTCATGGAGAGCAAAGGCTGGAAGTTCCTGTTGCCTGCCTATAAAATCTCTCCACTCAAAGAAACACTACATAGATTGTTTTTTTTTAGATTCATAATCAGAAAAGTTATCTTAATTTTTTTCCAAAAGAAGTATCTGAAAAGATAGTGATGGATTTCTTATACCACCAATATCCCATGGCCTTTTATCTATTTTCCTTAAGAGCCTGAGGTCAAAACAAAACCACAAAATTTAGACAACCAGTAACAGTTCAACTAGAAACATACGTGAATACCCAAAATATGAAGAATCTAAGCAGTTGTACTCACATCTTCTCACCAATTCATGAGAAACAAATTCAATGAAAATCACACATATGTGAAATTACCAGCCCATGTCAATGACTTAAAAAATAGATCAAAAATAGAAAAAGAATATAGGTATTGAAGTTTTTCTTCCCTTGAGTAGAAAAAAAATTTGAAATCCTTATGTAGGTATATGAGACAATAAGGAAAAGGGAAATGGGAGGAGTAAAGATAGGGAGAAGGGGCAGAAGGTGATAGTTTGAGAAACCAAAATTTACAGACCTCACGTATGACCGAAATCATTTGAGCGAGAGGTTGAGAATTTATGTTTTAAACAGAATGAACAAAAACACTGATACGCTCCCAGCTGACAGCGAAGGGCAGAGCTGCAGGGAGAACATCACCATTGTTTGGGAACACTGGCAGGATTATCCACGTTAAGCGTGTTATAATTGAGGATCAATATGGGGCAGACTCTGCTTAAATAAACTCCAAGGGCTTGTCTAGGCAACCTTGCTAATGTCATGTTACATTTTATTAAACAATGTTTAGAATAAAAAGCCTGTGGGTTGGGCCTTGAAAAACTCTGTATTAAAAAGGGATTCTTTGTGATCACAGCATTTGAGCTTCTTGATAAATCTCACTTTACATGAGAGGAAACAAATGGTGAGAAAATGAATCAGTGCTTAAGGTTGTAGAAAGGTGCTGTGAAACCACTGTCAATTCTGATGTGGGCAGATATAACAGGATGTTCTGAGTATCTGTGAGCATAATTTTCATGATCACAGGTAGAGGGAGGAGACTATGTCTTCAGGTGCTTACTAACAGGGTTAGGATACTGGGGCCCTTTCAAAGGAAGACACAGTTAGAGGAGGTGTACAAGTGGCAAGGGGAGGATGGCTAATCAAGAACTGTGATGCAGGCCATCTCTGGAATTCTCATTCAGAAACTTTATCAGCAAGCACGTATGCAGAGCACTGGGCCAGAGAGGACCAGGGCAGGAGAGTACCCCAAGTACCATGCTCACACAAGCATTCTGTAAGGTAGGTATTATGATTCCCATCCTAAAAACTAAAAAAAAAAATTGAGGTTGAGAGAAATTAAGTATTTTGTCCAAAGTCACATTTCTAAAAACTGACAGGATAGAAATGCAGATCTGGCTAAGCCCAAGGTCTGTCAATGCTACCAAATGGTCACTGAAAAGAAAAAGAACATTCTGTGCATGGAGGAGAGTATGGGACCAAGGGCCAGTTTGGATAGATAAAGGAGAAGTTTGTGCATAAAAAGAGGAGAAATTCAGAATGGGAAGTTGGAGTCAGCCTGTGGCCAGGCTTTATACATAGTTAAGTACCTTGTCCTATATAGCCAGCTGGGAACCACAGAACTCTGGAAATAAGAGAAAGCTACAACAAAGGAGGCAAAGAGACCGCAGAACTTAAACAAGGTAACAGGGTTAATGGGAGGAAGAAAAAAAAATGGAGTAGTATGTGGAGAAACACCAGAAGGAACCATAAGGTAAAATCCAGAACTGCACTAACATGGAATTCTGGTCTCTCGAAGTAAAAACATTTTCTAAGTTGGGGGTCTCTAAATGTCTAACATTTAATGCCTGGCAAATATTGTACTAACGCCAGTAATTTAAAATTTCAGAAGTAACCTCATAAGTTCTTTCCAGTGAAAAAGGAAGAGCTTTCAATAGCCAGGGGCCATGCACTCCTCCCCGTCTGTCCTCTTCCTTATCTGTGATAGACCCTCTAAAGAAGAGAGTGTGCCGATAGGACAGGGTCATGTTTCAGGACACTGCATCAGGAATAGCTTTACTCCTTTGAGAGGGGGAGGCCAAGATTCAATGGCGGGCTTGGGAGGGAAAGGGCTGAGAAGGCTTGCCCTTTCCTGTGGCTCATAGGGAGGACAGGACAGCTTAGGGCTGGGAGTGATCCTGGCCCTTAAGCATCTATACCCAAAGTCCTCCCTCTGCCCCCATGCACAGGTCTGCCCAGAGACCTCTCAGGGAGTGGCATATGGCAGGACAGGAATCAAGGATTCAGAATCCCTGGCTCTCAGCCCTCTTTCAGAATCTCTTTATACCCTGGAGAGAGATGTCTTTACTGTTGCTATAGAATCTTCACTGAGGGCTGCAAATTAATTCCCGATTCTATGCAAACACAATTTTGTTTTATTTTTGTAAAAAAATTGCATATGCACAAATTTGAGTTACTTTATCTTTAGTTTATACTGTCAGATGAGTGCTTCTTTAAAATTAAAATTGAAGATTTTAATTTTCTAGCAACATGTGGTTTTTATATATATATATATGTGTATATATATTACACACAAACCTTCCTGTTCAGAAGAAACATGGATATATGTTAAAATTAATAGGATACCTTTCTACATTTTTTTAATTCAGTAGAGGGGGAATAGGGATCTTCAGAGTCAGAAGAAAAACTGGAGCAAATGCTTTATCTGTTCTTTTTCAGCAGTCAGCAGCTGGGATGAGAGAGCCGATTCCCCATCACCCTTCAGTAAGAAACTATATTCTTTCCTCAATCAGAAGTTGAAGAAGCCCTGCTGAACCCCTTTCTCTTCAGACTTTCAACAAAAGCTGCATCCCTCTAAGGAAATACTAACTTATTCTCTATATGTGGTGCCACCGTGATCCAGTTACTTGAAGAGAAGTGTAAGAGCCTTAAACGAATTCAATGAAATGAAGGGCTATTTGTGCTGCCATGGGTCACCCCACACACAGCTGTGTGGGACCAAATGGAGCTAGGACCATCAGTCTTACCCTGACACAGAATCCTAAATAAAGATGGAGCCTTCTGCAATATCAGAATGTACTCCCTTGTAAAGTCACCCTCAGTCATTGGCGCAAATGAAACTAACACTCCAAGATGGGAGGCAAGTGAGTAAAACACACTACACAAAAGAAATTTAAGTCCAATTTGTAAGGCACTAATCCCCAAGATTCCAACATTTAAGTTTTTAGAGTAATAAGCTGAGTTACCTTCCCTTGTCAGAACTAGAATGTTACAAACCCAGCTGTTGAACAACCCTTGTCAAAGATTTCAAAATGTCCTTCAATATTTAGACAGTCACCTAACCGTTATTCCTGTGGGATACAAGGGTGACTGAGAGAATCACATTTGATAGATACGAAAAATAAGATACCTGTATGGGAAATACAACTCCCATTTCTCAAGCATCCAACCCAGCAGTTTCCCTACCATTCTGCACTAAGATACAGCCAGACTTCTCAAATAAGTACGTAGATTCATGCTTTCACACAATTGCTACTAAACACGTATGCTTTGTGAATTTATCTTCCAATTCTTTATTACACACGTAACTCAGAATACTCTTTTATATCAATTCCAGGAGTTAAGCATTCAGAGTTCTCATACTAGAGGGGAATAGAAGGGGAGTATGGCTCCCTTCTAGGGAAACTGCCAGGGCCACACAGCCCTTACACTAAGGCAAGTATCCCCATGCTATAGCTGTTTGGGCCAGGAGAGAGCATCAACACTTCTAAGACTGCCCGATATAAGAACTTTTACCAGAAGGCATGGTAGTTACTAAAGAACCTATCAACACTCCTTTTCTTCTTTCGGAGTTTATTCTAGATACAGATCATCAATTAGGCTGTGGAGATGATAAAAGGAGGCAGGAACAGAAGGCCCCAAAGAGAGAAGCCCAAATGGAAATGTGGAACCATAGTAATGGTCTAGAAGTATAATATGGACTCACCAACTACTATTAGCACAGATACATCCTGGAGTTATAACAGATCGAAACAATCTTCCTGCTCCCGAGTTCATTCCTGTCTCCACAAGGTCTGTCCAGACTACTCTCTCATCCTAAAAGGCTCCTGGGCTTCTTTGCAGACTTACCATATGACAGATTCTATTTTATTTTTTTGTGCATCCTTACTTAACCTTTCCATTTTTTAAAGTAACTTGAGTCAGTTGTCATTCTTGTGATCAAAACAGTTACATGGGCCCCACGACAAGATGTCCGAAAGTGTTCCCTTTCTCTTTGCTAACTGTAGAACAATCCCAGATCTTCCAGTACTCTACATTTAACCTCACAAATTTAGGGGCTACTATGCCAATGTTGGCAATCAAAGAGAAAGAAAGGAAATGTACAGCAAAGCCTATCTCTCCCTTGGATTGTCTTCAAATTGGTCTTGTTGCATTTTTCCTCTTAGTAGATCACCAACATGTAAACCACAATCTATTTTCAAGTAGATGTGGGAATTTTAACTGCAGTAAGTCAAGAATGAAAATGCAGCACCTTGTGGGAGCCTCAGTAGTTTCTACTCTCTGGGGCACTGATAGCCTCCTATGACTTCTGGGTTGATATTGAGCCTCTAGGGACAAGTCTTGGAATAGCAGAACTGGATTCTTATGGTCCCAAAAGAATAATATTGGCTCCTAACAGTAGTTCTAGCATTGGGGAAAGGTCAGGGTCATATGTAGAAATGAATGAGTCAGACCCTTAGAGTACAAGCACCTTTTCCAACTCTAATTATTCCTCCCTCCACATCCCCCTCAAAACCCAACAGATTCGTTTCTCTAGCAATCAGCGATTCTCACTCACAAGGTATTTTGAAATGTGAGGGGACACACGGGTTGACACAATGACTTGCTTAGAGTAATATGGCATTTAGTGAACAAAGACTAAATATCCTACAGAGGACTGGAAAGTTCTACACAATGAATCATTGTATATCATCAAAAGGCTAACAGCACCCCCCCTTCAGAAAAGTGAGACCCCTCCAACATTCAGGACACACAAAAGTGGGTAATGAAGGCAAACTGAAGAGAAGAGGACATACAAAAAAAAAAAAAAACCACAAATATGGCTAACAAATGCTTAATGTTGAGAAACCCCAATCTTTCCCACCGAGATCATGAACAAGGCTAGGAAGCCCCCTATCATTTCTTCCCAACATTGTACTACAAGTCCTACATAATGCAATAAGACAAAAGATATACAGGTTGGGAAGGAAGAAATAAAACTATCTGTTCACAGATGACATGATCACTTATGTAGAAAATCTAGAAGGATCAACAAGAAAAAACTCTTGGAACTAATAAGCAATTATAGCAAGGTTGCAGGATATAAGGTTAATATATAAAATTGTTTTCCTCTATTCCAATAAATGAAATTTGAAATTAAAAACAATACCATTTACATTGGCACCTCCAAAAATGAAATACTTAGATATAAATCATCTAACACAATATGTACAAGATCCATATGAGGAAAAGTAAAAACAAAAACTTTGATGAAAGAAGTCAAAGAGCTACTAAATAAATGGAGCAATGTTCCATGCTCATGGACAGAAAAGTACAATATTGTCAAGATGTCAGTTCTTCCCAACTTCATCTATAGATTCAATGAAATCCCAATCAAAATCCAAGTTATTTTGTGGCTATCAACAAACTTATTCTAATGTTTTTATGGAGAGGCAAAAGACCCAGAATAGCCAACACAATATCAAAGGAAAAGAACAAAGCTGGAAGACTAACACTACCTGACCTCAAGGCTTACTATAAACCTACAGTAATGCAGACGGTATAGCACTAATAAAAGAATAGACCAACAGATCAATGGAACAGAAAAGAGAACCTAGAAATATGCCTACATCAAGATATTCAACTGATCTTTAACCAAGGAGTAAAGGCAATATAGTGGATCAAAGATCATCTTTTCAACAAATGGTGCTGGAACTGGATGCACACACACAAAAAAAAAAATTAATCTTGACACAGATCTTATATCTTTCAACTCAAACTCAAAATGGATCACAGGTCTAAATGCAAAACACAGAACTATAAAACTCCTAAGATATAACATAGTAGTATACCTAGATGATCTTGAGTAAGGCAATGACTTTTTAGACATAACATCAAAGGTATGAAAAGAAAATTGATAACCTGAACTTTTCTAATTAAAGAAGTCTCTCTGAAAGACAATGTCAAGAGAATGAAAAGATAACTGACAGATTGGGAGAAAATATTTGCAAAAGAGACACCTGACAAAGGACTACTATGCAAAATATACAAAGAACTCCTAAAAGTTAACAACCTAATTAAAAAAAAGTCAGCCAAAAACTTCAACAGCTACCTCATCAAAGAGGATATATAGATGGCAAATATGCATATGAAAAGATGTTCTATGTCATATGCTATCAGGGAAATGCAAAGTAAAACAATGAGGTATCATTACACACCTATTAGAATGGCTAAAATCTGTAACACTGACACCACCAAATGCTGGTGTGGATATGGAGCAACAGGAATTCTCACTTATTGCTGGTGGGAATGCAAAATAACAGTGGCCATTTTTAAAGACAATTTGGCAGTTTCTTATAAAAGAAGACATGCTCTTACCATATAATGCAGCAATCATGCCCCTTGGTATTTATCCAAAGGAGTTGAGAACTTATATCCACACAATATTTATAGCAGCTGCACATGGATATAGCAGCTTTATTCATAATTGGCAAAGCCTAGAAGCAACCAAGGCATGCTTTGGTAGGTGAATGGATAAATAAGTTATTCATTGCTAAAAATAAATGAGCTATCAAACCATGAAAGACATGGAGAAAACTTAAATACATACTACTAAGTGAAAAGTCAATCTGAAAAGGCTAAATACTGTATGATTCCAATATGACATTTTGGAAAAGGCAAAACTATGGAGACAGTAAAAAGATCAATGGTTGCTAGGGCTTGGGGTGGGGGGTGTTGGAGGGGAAGAAGATATGAAAAGGCAGAGCAGAGGATTTTTTAGGGCAGTGAAAATACATTGGTCCAAACCCAAAGAACGCACCACACCAAGAGTGAATCCTAATGTAAACTATGGACTTTGGGTTATAATGATGTATCACAATGTAGGTTCCTCAGTTGTAACAAATGTGCCATTCTGGTGGGTAATGTTGATAACGAGAGGAGCCGTATGCGTGTGTGGAAGCAGGGGTGTATATGAAAAATCTATACCTCCCTCTCAAGTTTTGCTTGAACCTAAAACTGTTCAAACAAATGAAGTCTTTTTAAGAAAGAGAAAGGAAGGCAGGAAGAAAACAAGCAATGCACACCATCAGAAGTCAATCAGTAGAATTAAGGCTCCTCAAGAAATCCAGGCTCCCTCCACTTTCTTCTCCTCACTTCAACAAAATACTAACTGCTACAAAGTCCTCATGCTCATTCCTTCTACCATGCAGAACATCCTTGGGCTCAGTTAACTTTAAGGTAACATCTTTTAAAACTTGTTTATATTTTTTTTTGCTAGAAAAATATTTAATAAGAATGATTTTTTAAATTTTCTTAGAGTATTATGGGGTACAAATGCTTTGGTTACATAAATTGCCTTTGCACTGCCTGACACATCTTTTCATTGTTCTAATTATGATAATTTCTGAGCAACTAATATTGTTAATAGATAATATCAACTGAAAATTCTTCCATGTTGCTAAAGGGCTTAATTACCAATCTGTGCTGTAATATGTCTGTTGGAAAATTTGCTTTAGAGACTAATCCTTCAGCGGATAACTCCTCAGAGGTTAAGCTTGTGAATTAATACCCTGTTATGAAACACTTTTTTGAGCCAAGCTGGGGCTTGGAAAATAAGGAGGTGAAAATTCTCTTGCCACCTCTTCCAAACTCTTTGCAAAACTCTAGGCAGTATCAAAAGAGACATCTTGCACAAACAAGCCTCACCACCGAGGGCCAGGGCAGAGAAAAACCACATAGAGACAGCTCAGCAGCCTTGGATTAAAGGCCAAATATTTTAGAGACAGTATTTGATAATGTAAGAGATGGACCTGTGGCAGACAGACGCCACAGCAAGGTAAAAAGTTCAGCAAGATATACTCAGACTGAAAGCCTCCCCAGGATGGTAAAGCCCAAAATTCAATTCTATTTTAAATGAGTTGAGGCCTTGTTATATTAACAACAAGAACACACTGTTACTACAACTGTGGGTTTCTAACGAACAGGGGTCTTCATAGGCAAAAGCAGTGCTATCCAATAGAACTTTCTCTGATGATGGACATGCACTGTATCTGCACTGTCCAATACAGTAGTCATTAAGAACATGTAGCTATAGAGCACTTGAATGTGGCTAGTGTAAATGAAGAACTGAATTTTTATTTAGTGGTAATTAAGTAAAAATAGCCACATGTGGCTAATGGCTACTGTATTGGACAATGCAGGAAAAGGCTTAGACCATGGTTTGGGAAAATGGATCCAGGAGGTTATCAAAGGAAATCTTATGTATATTCTGATCACCTGGAAAAATAGTTTCTCAGTGCTCTCCCCACCACAAACACACACATACAATCTGTAAGATGGCACTACATTAGAAACCACTAGATATAGCAATGCTTTGCAAATTTTAGCATCCATCAGGATCACCTGGGGAGTCTTGTTAAAACACAGATTACTAGGCCCAATCCCAGAAATCTGATTCAGTAGATCTGTACATTTCTAACAAGTACAAATGATTCTGATGCTGCCAGTATGGGAGCCACACTCTGAATAGCACTAGAATAAAAACTTCAGCATTCAAACACCAGCCTTACTCCTAACCAAAGTGGAGCTTCTTTCACTTGTTGCCTTTCTTCTGCACTGAAGTGCCACTTTCTTCACAGTACATAGAATCCCTCTCAAACATTCTTACAAGTTTTGCTTAACATCTAGGACTATAGATGTGTGACAGAAGGCAAATAAACAAGGCAAACTATGATGGATTCTCCACATGTTAGATCCAAGATAGAGGATATTTGTTGTAAAATTTGTGAGTCTAATAGTCACAGGACCAGAAACACAGCAAGAGGTAACTCAAACCTGCCAGGACAGTTTATATCTAATCCCTGCACTGGCCCCATTTTCGAGTTGAACTGAACTGAGGCTTTCTATTAAAATAATGTAGATTATTTCAGGTCTAGGTCAGTTATGGCCTATTTTAACCATCCCAACACATAGTACTAGCGTATTAAAAGAACACATGTCATATTAAAACATCTTATTTATAACTCAACAGGCATATATTGAAGATAATCCCTTTCCATATTCCCAAAGAGAAAAATATAGGAATGTAAAGGTTTTAGAATAAAAGCATATTTCTCCAAACATTCTCTGATCTCTATTGTATTTTCTGCAAAAAGTGATCTAGACCAGCACTCGTTTGGGAGGATATTTTTCTTTCAGGAGCTACTTCTTTATGTCCTTTGGTCTAATTATACACAAGTCATTTTAACATTAAAAGACCACCCCTTAATCACCCAAATGCAATTTTTTTTACTGCTCTTATGAACAGCCTTCATTCTGCCTCATCCACTCTTCCCTTTCTTAACTCTGCAAAGAAAAGCCTTCATCCAGAATATACTGTCACAATGAATCAGAACATGATGCCTTTGAATGAACTCAAACTCCAGTACTGTTCATTATTTCCCATATCATTAAACCTTTGCCGTTATTGCAAACTCCCACTGCTCCTCCGTTATTGCCAAAGATCAAGAGCGATCTTAGAAATTTGGGAGCACAGGTTCTAGATATCTGGGGGACAAACACTGTTTCTCAGCATTTATAGAGTCCCCAGGTAGTCACACAGTATTGTGTACATAGTTCCTTTACGCTGAGTTATTAGTGTGTCTTCTGTACAGGTAGGGAAACTGAAGCAAGATGAGGTTAAATGATTAAAATTCAGTACCAGAGAAACTCACAAGATTCAATCACAGTATTCCTTCAGCAGAGGTTCTTAACCAGGGACAATTTTGCTGCTCCCTAGGAGTCATTTGGCAATGTCTGGAGACATTTTTGATTGTCACAACTGTAGGGGGAGGTACTGGCATTTGTGCATAGAGGCCAAGGACACTGCTGAACATACTATTATATAATGCACAGGACAGTCTACACAAGAATATCCTGACTCAATATCAGGAGTGCAAGGTTAAGAAGCCTTGGTCCACTGGCATCTCCATTATTACTTTCTTTGGCCCCTAATCAATAGTTAAAGAATGGTTCTCTCTACCATTTAATCCTTGTACAGTCTTTACACAAAAAATATGCCAGTCAAGTGCTATTTCCTGTCATGCTATGCTTTTTAGTTACTTTTAAAACAGAATATACGGGATCTACAGAGGAAATTGAGGCCAGTTAGCAAAACCCAGGTTTTTTTTTTTTTTTTTTTTTTTAATGAAAAAACCTGGCAAAGGCCAGCTCTTTCCTTAGCAACCTCCAGGCCCAAGTCTGTACACCTGGCAGTGGTAGACTCTACCACTGTTGACATGCTTTAGAGCTGTCCTTTCCCTGCTTTGATTACCTCCAAGTACCTCACAGCAATAATGACATACACTTACTGGAATCTCCAGAGATCTGCATCCCTCAATTGCCTATTTTGTTCAGTAAACTATACTCACTACTGACCATGTGAGGCACCCAAGGATATCAGCCTTTCTGGGTGGCCTCTGACTATGCCTGGGTAATGAGAAGTTATCTAGCAAGGGTTCAATGGCATTGAGCCAAATTGCTTAAACTAACCCTCCAGTTTTCAGCTGAGTACTTTTTTTTTTTTTTAAACCTCCCGTCCCTCTTTTTCCTAACTATCCTTAGCTCTGCTTAGATTTATATTAATCACAGCTTTGGTTATGATGTTCCTGATGCCTATTATGCCTTGCACTAGGGGCTGCAAATAGATGAGGAGAGAATGGGCATATGATTTCTAGTTATGCTGGATAAAATAAAATGGAATAGGCAGAACCATGTGTTTTGCTAGTGCCATTATCCACCAAACTGGGAATTTTCAACTCCAAGGAGTTACTTCCTTAAAGAAGTGATTAATGAAGGAAAAGTTAAGCAGAGTGACTAATGAAGGAGGAAGATGGTGGGGGAGGGAAATATGAGCTAGCAGAGCCCCAGTTTCCTTCTCTACTGCGTACTACAAGGCGGCTTAACAGCCCTTTCCATATAAATCACATCCTATACAAACTCTCCAGCAATTCCTGTGTTGAGGTATTTCCATGCACAGATCCCATCCCATCACCTTGGTCGTGGTTTTCTCTTTGTAATTGGATTTGCATGGTGTCTATGACTTGAATCAACAATAAAGGCTCAGGGAGAACAGTTCTCATTGCACTGACTCCAAGAGACTGGCAAGACAAAAGCCTCTAGGACTTGGCAAAGCCAGAAAAACAATGGCAGAGAATGCCTTTGCCTTACCCTGGAGTAGAGGGTGTGGAAGCCTTCAAACCCACTCACATCCTCATGACCCATCTGGCTCTGCTGCTTTTCACCGCTTGCTCACTTGCACGTTGGACCCACCACCAATCGATCAGCAACTGCCAAGGACAAAAATGAATGAATGCACCAGGCTAAAGGACCACAACTTCAAGGCCCAAGACACTCCTTGAGTTTGTTAGAGTAGGCTAAGTGCTTAATGCATAGATCCAAACACGTATAATGGCTCAAGCTCAATTCAAGTTTATTTCTGGTTCCCGTTTGCATACTGGACAGGTAGACATGTCAGTCAGTGACAGCCCTGAGGCAGTGATCAAGGCACCCAGGCTGCCATCTTTCAAATATAATTTCCAAGGATGCCCTGAGGATCCTCTCCATTCCAGCCAGCTGGGAATGGAAAATAGCATGGAGGAGCTTGCATGGGTGCTGTGTGTACACTGTTGTTTTCCGAGAAGTGGATTATGATTTTTCTACTTTCACTTTGTTGGTTGGCTAAAACTCAATCATATATAGCTGTACCTGATCCCATGAGCTACAGGGCAGCAAGTAATCTCTATTGTACAAAGCTGACTCCAGACCAACCAAGGAGGCAACATTAGGTTTAGAGTACAGCATTTTGGATGAGACATTAGCACAGTAACCTTAACTTAACTACTTTGAGTCTCAGTTTCACCATCTGTAAAATACCCTGCCCCTCCCTCCAGAGTCAATCTAAGAGTCAAAAATGAAAAGTATTTCCCAGACATGAATGTGCAAGCATATCCTCCATGCATCTTGGGGAAAAAAAAAATGCAGATTCTGATTTGGTAGGTCATGGGTGAGGCGTAAGATTCTGCATTTCCAACAAGCTCCCCGGCGATACTGATGCACCTGCCTACTGGCCATGCTTTGAGTAGAAAAGCAGTAAAGG
Organism: Lemur catta; assembly: GCF_020740605.2. Classification (NCBI taxonomy): domain Eukaryota; kingdom Metazoa; phylum Chordata; class Mammalia; order Primates; family Lemuridae; genus Lemur; species Lemur catta. The sequence goes on along the minus strand of NC_059128.1, from coordinate 166,370,861 downwards.
GTTAGAGAATACTGCATAAACCACAAAATGATTTGCAGAAATAAAGTATTATCCTGGCACCAACCTTGACTGATTATAAATGAATTCCCAAATAGACTAACTATATCCTAAATTCAACCTGAGTATCAAGAGTTTCATGGTCACCCAATTTCAGAACACGAAAGAATTTAATCTGTCACTACTCTTCCCCCCTTATTTTCCAGCCAAGGAAACAAACTCAGAAGTCAGTGATGCCCCTAAAATCTCGCAACTCAGAGTGCTTGGATTAGAATGTAGAAATTTGACTTATTACCTAACATAATATCATAAACCCAGTTATAACCTTATTGCTAAGGAACAAATATTACTCTGGCCCACCCAAAAATGTACCAGAAAGTGATTCACCAGCATGGGTCACCATGGTACCAAATGTAGGCAAGGTGTCACAGGACACAAAGCAAGAGATTTCAAGCAAAATGTTCTTCAAAATGCAGTAATACCCAAAGTTATGTCTCACATGTCAAAAATGTGACTTGAATACAGAAAACAACTTCTGTATACCTTCTGTCAAAAATAATTTTAAAAAACAAGAATTTTTATTTTAGACGTATGCAAACTAAGTCACTCCTATTTGGGGACAATTAGAGAACTTGGGGTTGCAAATGGAAAAAGAAAATAATTAGCTGAGGAGAAGCAGTAACTTACACGGTGAACCCTGGGTACAAGTAAAGGAATAAAGATTTTTTTTTAAATCCCTGGCATATGAAGTATTTTGCATTTCTGGGAGGATCATGGTGGGACGTAGGAGCATATAATTAACACAAGATGTAGTGCCCTCAGAAGTTAATGACAGAAGTCATAAATCAGAAAGGCAATGAATATCTGGAAGTCAGATCAGATTAGGGTAACAAGAGCCCCTTGGTATGCACATCACCACCAAGAAAGCAACATGAATTTGAAAGTGTTTTGGTAAAATTAGGAGAGTACTTATTGAGTAAGAAATGATAAATGGAAATCAATTCTTGCATATCCATTAAGATGGATTAAATGCTATCGGCATCTTCATTTAGTGAGCAATTTTTAAAACGTAGAAATGTTCCTAAGAACCTCCACAGGTTTACTGCTGTACTCCCCTCTTCCACCATAACATTTTTTGCTCTTCAGTCAAGAGCACTCTCATCCTGGCAATTTTCCAGAACCAAGTCTAGAATTCTTATCCTTTTTTGTGATATAGTCCCCTTTGGTAGTCTGTTGAAGCCTAAGGACTCCTTCCCTCAGAATATATTAAATGTATTAAATATATTACAAAGGAAGTGAATTATTTGGAAATACTCAATCCACACAGACCCAATTTAAGAACATGCAATAGGGAGATGACTCTTATAGGACGATGAATGTTTCTTCTTACGGGAAATGGTATACACAGAAAAGTTTTAAAAACTCTAACATGCACAGTAAAGAATCCTGCTCAGAGTCAGTTAATGAAGAAAATGTGCTGCAAAGAGAAGCCTGACCTTGAATTTCTGCCAAAACTCAAAGCAATTCATGCTGTGGCTTTAAAATCCTACATTAAGGAATCACTCAGAAAATGTTCTTGGCCACAGCCCTGTAGACACAGCACATTCTATGGCATAATGGCAGGTGAAAAATGGAAGCATTGGAAAAGGGAAGACTGTAGAATCCTGAGCTTTGGTCCTAGTCTTCTAACTAGCTCTGTTAGGTTGGTCTAGTCACTCAGCTCTAAGCTCAAACTCCCTGTCTATATATTGAGAAAGTTAAGTTAAACCATAAAGGGTTTTTTCCTACTCTGAACTGTTAGGACTCTAAGACAATACATAATCATTTTTCTGGGAAGAAACATTAGCAAGATTTCTTTTTGACTTAGGCTCACACAGCGAAAATACCTTTTTTTTCTTGGACACAGTCTCACTTTGTTGCCCAGGCTAGAGTGCCATGGCATCAGCCTAGCTCACAGCAACCTCAAACTCCTGGGGGCTCAAGCAATCCTCCCGCCTCAGCCTCCTGAGTACCTGGGACTACAGGCACGTGCCACCATTCCTGGCTTTCTCTATGTATTTTTATGTGTCCATGTAATTTTTTTCTATTTTTAGTAGAGACGGCATTCTCGCTCTTGCTCAGGCTGGTCTCAAACTTCTGAGCTCAAGCTATCTGCCCGCCTACGGCCTCCCAGAGTGCCAGGATTATAGGCATGAGCCACCGCACCTGGCCCCAAAATACCTCCTAAATGAGAATTCATCAGAGGCTTTAGAAATACCTTATGAGAATCACCTGATCATAGAACTTCAAACTTGGAAGAGATTTTAACAGACACCTATCTCAGTAATCCCAGTGAATAGGCAAGAAACGTAAGGTTCAGAAAGGTGAAGAGACTTATTGGTGGTCACATGATGAGGTGGTCACATAATGAGGCAACATTAATGGACTGCTGTGACTACTGCTATCTAGCACCAGCAGGATTTTAGGATTCGGCCTTGGTAGTAAAAACCTGCTCGATTCATTTAAGAGACAGAAATAAACCTCAAATAAGCCTAGCCAGAGGATGAGAACTGCACAAGGAAGCAGGTGACTGGGGTAATGGCACCCAGGGTCAAAGGTGAGGTCCTCATTATGCACTGTAACCTCCCCATCACTGGCAAAGCACTCATGTCTCTCAAATTTCATGTCCACAAGATTCATCTCAAAGAACAGTCAATAGCAGTCAAAGAATAGTTATTTCAAAAAAGGGATGAATGAATTAATCCTGGCTAATAAAGTCAATAAAAGCAAACTTCAAGTTTTGGGGTATTAATACAATCTTGAAGGGTCAACATTAGCTAAGAAAATCTAAACACATTTGTTTGGAATTTTCAAGTATTAGAAGAAAATGATTCAGCATCACTTTAACCTATCTTCTGTGGACAGCCTTAAAATATAGTTGACTATTTCATTAGCATTAATTTCACTAATACTCTAACTGCTGTCTTCAGAGCATGTAATCACTGGCTACTGCTCAGATTTAAATCACATGTACATTTCCATCACCCCACCAATGTGTGCAGACTAGCTTTACATACAAATAACCAGAAACAATGGAGTTGTTGGAAACGTTGATCCAATGATTTGAATATGTTTAATTAACCAACATGTATGCTAAGTGCTTTTAAAGCCTTATACTGTGATGCTTAATCATCAGTTTATTCTCTGCCTTCTCCCCTCAGAAGCGCGCGCGTGCACACACACACGACTGCAAAGTAATCAAAGCCATTCCTTAATCCCCACAGCACACATTATTCCTACCTTATATAAACAGTCATGGCCTTCCAGAACTATTTTGAGATTCTTTGACTGGGAGCTGACACAGCCTTTCAAAATCTTCTAGACTACAGGCTATCCACTGGTGGTTCGCCAGCTCCAGCATTGATCTCCTCCAGGAATTCCCAGAGGCAGCAGTGCCATCTACTGGTAGGGAGGGTACAACTTTTTTCTGGAAGCCTATAGGTGGCTGGAGCCAAAGATCTGAAAGAACTGCACTCAGATTGGGGTTTTTGTAATCCTTTCTTTTCGAGAACACATTACAAGCACAACTGATACAACCCGAGACATGCAGCCTCCACAGAAGCCTCCACCATGTGAATGGCAGGTCCTCTAGAAGCCACATAAAGCCCAGTCAGGCTAGCCAATAACGATGCAGCTCTGCCTGGAAATACCTCCTCTCAAGGCTCTAAACGCAAGCAGAGCCCCACTGAATTAAACGTATCCTGGCTGTCCTCTTTCCCCACTGCTTCCCTACCAACTGATCTCACCCAGTGCCCCTAACCTGTGGCACTGTTATGCAGCTCTATCTTACAGCATGTGTCCTAAGGAGCTCAGACCCCTCTCAACGTGAAGGCTCTTATGTTTACACAATGTAACACAGATCCTCCTCAAAGGACACTACTGCTTAGGCATGCAGGTCGGACTCTAATCTCTCTCGCTCACTCTCCATCCTTCCCGCCTCTGACCCAGGGGATAGAAACAGAAAGGAAATGATTTCATTGTTGCTTTGAAAGCAACACTGGTGGGCTTTTATTGAATCAGAACAAAACCTTGTCCTATAGGTTACTGAGGTATGTTGCTTCCCTCAAGATGAACTAAGCCTGCTAATCTTCCTGTTGTGACCCTTGCATAACCTAATCAGTGTTTCTCAACTTTTTCAAAACCCATCTCTCCCTTCCACAGACTAAGCATTGTAAGCCCTTTGTGTAGTTTATGTAACAAAAATGAGTTTTCTAAAAATAAAAATGTATACCTTTTTAAAACTATGCCACCTACTTCACCCTCAGAATTGCCTCCTCCTTTCCACTGCATACCAGCTTAAAAATTTCTAAACAAGTTATTCTAATTTGTTGTGTTCCAATCTACCAGGTGACACAACCTATATTTCATGTTACTAAGGTCATCTGTGATATTCCCAATGAGCTTTGCGGCAACTTCTTTTGCTTTCATTCATCTCAAAAAACAGTCATCAAAAGTTGACTTACTGCAGCTGATAATCCCGAATTTGATCCCCCTAACAAATTTAAGTGTTTCTTTAAAAAAAAAAAAAAAACTTGCCTGGTAAATTGATTTCACTGGCCTGGGGTGTTTTAGGTGTGTGAAATCAGATGGTTTCCTAGAGAAACAACTGTACAGGGACGGTAAGAGTAATAAAAGGGCTTTTAAGTGGTATCAATGTTTTAGGAGAAGTCAGGTGAAGATCCTTGTCCACCCTCATACCAGAATAAGTTCTGAATGAATTACACTGGAACTCCAGAATATGGTAAAATCTTTATGATGACAGCTGAACCATTTCTTACTGATATTACCAGGTACATCCAACAAATTAACTAGTTAGTTAAATAGTCCTTTCAGTTTTCCACTGGTCATGTTTCACTATAAGACGTACAACATGCCCTTGCTATCGCAGGTCTGGGGAAATGGAAGAGAGGCAGGGAATACCTTGCAGTTTTTACTTACTTTTAAGCTCCTGGACACACCCTCCGTTTTTAAAGTATGACATAAAGGCGACATCGCTCCCCCAGACCCTCCACACACACACACCCTTTGGCAGCCAAATGGTCTTTCAACACATGCTTTTCGAAGAACTAAGGAGGTTTGAACAGGTTTAATTTAGATTCTGCCTTCCCTTCTCCCTACAGCCCATTAAAACATGCTGAAAATAATCACCCACTTGGGCAGCCCCTTTCAAACCTCAGTTTACAGAAATTAACACTCTCCCCGCCCCCCCAAAAAAGCTTATGTTCTTGAAGAATCTCAGTGTGGTGGTCTCCTCTGCAGCACTGCAGGCATTTCGCTCCTCACCATTTACCAGTCATCAGTTACACTGTATCTGTAATTTCCTTTTGTAGCCTCTCGTTTAGACCTGCTCCACCAGTGCCCAAGTGCTTTTTAAAAAAAAAAAAAAAAAAATCTCAGCCTCTTAACGAATCTCTGGATTCCTTTGGCAAGCTCAGAGCGTTCAATCGCGGTGAAACTCTGGGGCGAGAGCCGGCGTGCAGGTCCAGCGGGCGGAGAAGCCGCCTCCAGGCGGCATCGGGGCTCGGTCCACGGGGGATGCCGCCCACCCGGCCCGCGCCAAGCCAGAAGGGCTCTTCGCACAGCTGCGCTAGGAATCGGCTTCGCTCGCAGCCACCGGATTAGTTCAAGCCCCACGGGCTCGGCCAAAGTGACATTACATTTCTTTTCCCTCATTCTCCCATGTGACAGGTCCCACCTCCTCCCTCGGCCCAAGCCCGGGTCCAGCGCCCGTGACACCCCCACCCCACCACCCGCACCCTCTACCTGGGGAGGGGGCTGACGCCAGCATCCCTCCGGGCGGGAAACAAAGGCGGCGGCAAGGCTGCCAAGGGAGTAACTCCCCTCGGGCAGACCCGTCGCCGCGGTGGAGAGGATACGGAGGCGCATCAGAGGGTAGCAGAAGGGAAACCGAGGCAACGAGGGGGGTGTCTGAGCCGGGACTGTATCCTTCCTGAAGCGGGGCTCCCCAGGCAGGCGGACCCCATACCTCCCCCCCCCACCCCTGCTCAAGCCGCTCACCGGGACCTGGCATGCCAGGGACAGCAGAAGCCGCCCCGCGGCGCCGCTTACCTCTGGAGAAGCGCTCCGGCTCCCTCCGACGGCTACGGAGAAAGCCCCGCCGCTCGCGCACGCGCTCTCGCGCCTTCGCCCCTCCAGCCCCCGCGCGCGCCCCTCCGACCCGGCTCTGGCCCGCCCCGGCCCTGTCCGTCAGCGTCCACGAGAGCCAATCCGGTCGCGCGCAAGGCCCAGAGCTAGTCACGTGGCCAGACCAGCCAATCACCAAATTGCCCTCGGCAGCGCCCGCTCCGATGTCCCTGGGGGTTCGGTTGCTACCAAGCGGAGAGGGTGCGAGGTGGGCACAAAGGGTTGAGCTCCGTTTTCTGGAGGTTGTGTGGCACTCAATTGATCAATTACCAGATCACTTGATTTCTCGAATTTTGATAAGAATCACCTGGGTATCTTTTTAAACTATGGATTCTGATGCAAAAAGTCTGGGGTAGGTACCCAAGATTCTACAATTCTAGCAAGCTCCCAGGTGTCGTGACGGTGCTCCAGGTCCGAGGAGCACGCTTTGAATAGCCCCCGTCCGAAAGGGTTGGCTATAGCCCCTGCTCCACGTTATTTGAAAGCTTTGCGACCTTTCTTGGCCTTCCTCCAGTGATGGAGAGCATTCCAGTGACCGACTAAACGTGGGATGTTGTGGTGACGCTTGTGGTTTGGGTGCCAGCTGACGGCAGGTGTGCTTGATTACCACATTTCTCGCCCTTAGGCTGTGGAGCAGCACTTGTGCCAGTTTGGCGATTGGCGTGTAGAAACCAGAAGCGAAGGGGAAAAGCTCAAAGAGAACAGGAGAGGTCTACGTTCATCCCAAAGTATTGGGCATGTGTGACTGAGCTAGACCCTTGGCCAGAGTGGCGACATGAGTGGCCCCTGCTTGCTTTCTGGAAACTTACCGTCTGTCATAGAACTACCCAGGCAAGCTCAGAAAGAAGCATGTGGGGGAAAACGTGGTCACAGCACCTTGGGCAATTCAGGTGTAAGCCAACCAGTTTGTGAAATAATCTGTCTTAGAGATCTTAAAAATTGTCCAAATATTGCCAGTAATTACAGTCAAGTCAGGAAGCCCAGTGCCTCTCCCATCTTTCAAACTTGGCCTAAAGCCTCAATGTTTTCAGGTTGGCCAGCTAGAACCTTTTGTTGTTCAGCATAGCCAAGCTTATTACCCAATAGTGTTACACTAAGGCAATTCAACAGTCTTAAGTGCTAAATTTTCCAAAACTTTCTTCCTCCATCTCTTCTGATCAGGTATAAATAACACTGCTTCAAGTAGTTGTCTTTCACCATTCATCAAGGCGATCAAACTGCCACACTTACAGAAAATTTCACCCTTGTTGGGTTATATCTTAGGCCTCTCTGGCTTCTGAGCCCCAGAAGTGAAGCCCACCTTAATCTCAGACATTGTTTATCACGTTGCTCCTATCAGAGATGGCATTGTATAAAAATTCAGAATTACAGAGAACATATTAAAATCTATCAACAATGGCTCTGGCTATGGCAGGAGTAAAGAAACAGCAAGAAAAACAGGATTGAAAGCAACAAAGAAAGTTTCTTTTGCTATCACTAAACCAGTCGTTCTCAAGCCTAGCTGCAAGGTAAGTATTTAGGGAAATAGATTGTGGGGCCCTGTGCCTGGAGATTTGATTAGAATGAGGAATGGGGCCTGGACAACTACACGTTTAAGAAGTTCCTTCAGTAATTTGATATCCAACCATGTTTGGAACACCTGCATGAGCTGCTAGATCGATAGACTCATTCTTTAACAAGGAAAACTTAACTCTGCACCACAAATCACTAATGACATAAAAACTCTTTAAGCAGAGGGAAGTTTCCACATAATTTTTGAGAATTGATTTTTTAAAGGCCCAAAATAATTCATAGGTAATAAATACTTCAAAGACTATTCAGTGGAACAAATGGAAAAGCTATATCCACAACTAGGTTTGATTCCAGTGGACTTAATATTTCAAGAAGAACCCATTGCCTTTTGTCAACTATGCCAAACCTATCAAACTCCCTTGTGATAGCTTCACTTGTTTTGTGCCCTTCTTAATGAAAGGAAATTTCCAGGTGAACATTGTTAGGAGTTATTCTCTAAGGGTTTTCCCAACATGTAGAACAAAATCACCTGAGGTACTTGTTAAAATGCAGATTCCCAAGGTCCAACCCAGAACCTCCTCCAGCCTCTTATGCCACAATTCTGAAGCTAGTACTGGTTAGATTTAAGTACAAGTTGTACCTCCCGTTACAGGATACCTACATACAAGCAAACCCTCCAGTAAAATAGCTATCTATGCCAGTAGTTTGTTATGGTTTGCTATACTAGCTAAATTAAGAAGTTGAATCCGTTTTACAGGATTCCAAGAAATTCTCAATTCTCCTTACAGGAGTTTTTAATCAAATTCTGTTATTTTGTGAAATAAAGTGATTAGTACTTGAATCCTGGAAAAAAAACTATTGCTGCAGAATTTTTCTATGGAATAATATTTGCTGTAGTGGGATATGACCTACTTATTAATAGTTTTTAACTTAGTGAGGTCCCCTCAGACTGTTCTACCAACAACAGCCATCTTGCTCAAAAGAGACTATTTGTGATACCAGAAATATGGAAGTCCAACGTGTGAGCCCGCAAACTGGCTTCCCTCCCTCTGACACTTTAAAAAATATTTTACAGCCTCTGAATGGGGGAGAAATTTTTCTCACCTTGTAAACTTGTACCTTTAGCTATTGGGTAAAACAAGGACAGTTTTCACTGATACTTAACTAGCACAAGTAACAAATTTTTAACTAGAGAAAAAGCATTTTTTTTCTTTGTGGGTGTTATCACAGAAAGAAGCCATAGAAAGCAAACAGATTCTTGCTTGAGGATGTGAATTTGAGAAAAGATCATCCAGCCTATCACTCACTTTGTTTTTCAGTCTATTTGCTTCACATATATATAACCTGGCTATCCTGCCTCAGGAAATGGCCATATTAGAGTGTGATATGAATTAGGTCAAAGAAAGTTTCCTACCCTCCACTCCAGAAATTGTTCGAGAGATTTAGATATGTTTGTAAAGAAAGATATAAACCATCCACCAATTTGCTAAGTCCTGGAAATCCACCCCTTGCTCTATTATAATCAGAGCCTCCATAGACTGCTTTATAATTGCTAATTATCTTTATCTAAGGATAAATAGCTTCTCCAAACTTAATTGATTTCATTCGTGAAGACCCATAGATTACGGAAGACTTCCAGTCTCCATCAGTCATATAAATCCAGCCAGGAAAACATTTCATGTCCATGTATCTGTGTTTTAGTAACTGATACATTTTTCCATTCAGTGTGAATGTGTACAGGTTTAGCTTAACAGAGAATTTCTGTAGAAAAGTTGATTTTCTTTATATTCTTTATAGACTATGTGAAAATGTTTTTATAAAACTTCATGTTTAAAATGATATATATGCCCCTCTACACTCCCTCAACTTAAGAAATAAGGCACTATAAACAGAGTCTAAACCCCCATGTACCCTTCCCAAAGAGGCGATTTTTTTAGATGGAGGTTTCACACTTAGCAAGCTTAGCCACAGATGGGAGAGAAGGGTTCATAGAAGGAAACACCACATTACATGCACATACTAGACAACACAAACGTAAATGGGCAAAACTCTTGTCGAATAAAGTGCTTGCACACTCTGAACTAAGAGAAAGATAAGAGCTGGAAATCTCCTGTGTTTAACACCTATGCTTTACAGTTACAAATTTGGATATAGAAAGCAAGTAACCCTTAGGAGGAAAAAAAACAGTTTAGAAGAGCGATGAGGTGAGGCACCAGATTTCATTCATTCAACAAACACACTACTTTATCCCTATCTTGTTAGCTTATTTTATAGTAATAAAGGGAAGCTATCACAGTTCAGAATAAGAAGTTTTATGTTACGAGTGAGGCACGTTACATTAGAAGAAAGCATATAGGAGGAGCACTAATTCTGACCGATGAAATAAGGGAAGGCTTATCTGTAAGAAGTGATACCTGAGCTGAATTCCAAAGAACTTTTAAGAGTTAACCAGCTGTCATGGACTGTTTGTGTCCCCTCCAAATCTACACATTAAACCTCCCCCCCCCCAAGTGTGATAGTATTAGGAGGTAGGACATTTCGGAGGTAATTAGGATTAGATGAGATCATAAGGATCAAGCCCTCACAAATCTTATTTGTTGCTATTAGCTTTTCCACGCCTAAGCTTGAGTACTGAAAGAATGAATAATTACTGGAAAAATAGTATTTAGAAAGAAGGGAGAGAAGAAGCAAGACCAAAATCTAAAGGAGAATAATGGCCTCCTCGGCCAAGCTCCTCCCTATATTTATTTCCAAGGACACGTGCAAAGGGTCAAGGCCATTTGCTAATTTCTTTAACAACTTCCATAAGGGTCAGCTGTTTTCAGCTGACCTTTGCACACAGCAAACAAGCAGCTTCAGGCAGGTGTTTTTGCCTGACACCTCATTCTTGTTGCTCACGTTCTTTCCATCCATCCATCCATCCATCCATCCTTTCTTCTAGGCCCAGCCCCTACATTATTAAAGTGACCAGAGACTTGCTTCTGTTCTCTGTCATGTAAACCAGGTAAGGACATAACAAGAAGTCAACAGTCTGCAACCCAGAAGAGGGCCCTCACCAGAACCTAATCATGCTGGCACCCTGATCTCCAGCCTCCAGCCTTGTGAGAAATAAATTTCTGTTGTGCATCAGCCATCCAGTCTGTGGTACTTGGTTATAGCAGTCCAAATAGACTAAGACACCAGCAAATGGCAAAAGGAAGGGTGTTCCAGGCCTAGGGCACAGCCCATACAAAAGGATAAGAACATAGAACGTGGGGAAGAGAAAGTAGTTTAATTTAACTGAGTGTGAGAGGGGAAGGAGAAAAATGATGACTGAAAAATGGGGAAAAGAGTAGGATCCAAGGATGGCAAATGCAAGATGTGCCATTCTTCCATCCACCTGTACATATGGCAAACAATCAGTCATGGCATTCAACTGTGTTACAGTGAATATAAGTAAAATCTAAGGTTATATGATCTGGGTTAAAATCCCAGCCCCTCCACCTACCAGCTGTGTAAACCCAGACAATTTGGACCTTGAAAGATACTAGATAAATGATTTGCACGGTTACCTCATCTTTGAAATGGAAATAATGGCCATACCAGCATGGCAATCCCCCCTTCTCCTCAGGGGATACATTCCACATGCCTGAAACCACAGATAGTACCAAATCTTACATATACCATGCTTTTTCTTATACATAGCTATGATAAAGTTTAATTTATAAATTAGGTGCAGTAAGAGATTAACAACAATAACAAAAATAGAACAATTATAACAATATGCAGTAATAAATTATGTGACTGTGGGCTCTGTCTTTCAGTGTCCTATTATACTGTACTGTGGGTAACTGAAACTGCAGAAAGAGAAATTGCAGATAAGGGGGGATTACTATACTTGTTTCCTACAGTTGCTAATGAGCTACAGCAGTGTTTGGCATGTAGACAGTGCTAAATAAATTTTAGCTATTATTAATATTATTCTCCTAATCCTGGATGTGGCCTCAAACTCCTGAACGCACTGTTACTGGCATCCCACTTCAACCAATCAGAATGGGCTCCCCAGGGGAAACTCCTTGGCATCCCTGGTGCCTGACAGCTCTGATTTAAAGTTCATCCTAATGCCACTCACCTATGCCAATTCTTTTCTGCATTTAAGCAAGTTTTCTATGATAAGATATTTCTCTCAGTCCAAAACCAAGTCATAGAAAACTGGTCTCTGACAACCCTAAATATTTTCTTGAAAACTGAAAGAGATTATTTTAACTGTTTTTTTACTTATAATTTTTTAATAAAACACACCATATTCTAAGTAGTTTGGACTTCTGTCCCTTAAATGCATTATCACTTGCTCACACTCAAGTTTATATGCCATTTTTATGAATGTATCTCATGTATTTCTGAACTATATTCCTGCCCGCTTGCCATTCCTATCAAGAAGAGCTTAGTATCCCCTGCAAAGATGTAATATTGGGGCACATGGATTCTACCAAATGATTCCCCCAAATTCTCATGACTCCATAGACATTTCAGCTCAAGTCAATTCAAAAGAGATTTACAGAGCTCTAGCTATGTGTCATGGTATGGGGGATTTCAAAGATGAATGAATCATAGTCTCTATTCTCATGCAAGTTACAATATACAGTATGTAACATACCATAGCCTAAGTATGGTATGATAAATGCTACACCTTAATAATAAGCAAAGGGGTGGCCATAATTGAGTTCTCCCAGAAGCAGACCCTGAGCCAAGCATTCAGGTGCAAGTGATTTATAAAGAAAGTGCTCTAGGAGTAACTCATAGAGTCAAGCAGGAGTGGGATTTCAAGCAACAGACTCAGCCTGATCATGCAGGGAGCTTTGTAGTATAAACAACACCTCATAGTTTGTCACACTTTGAAGGAAAGGAGCTGGGTTTTCGCACATGTACACCTGTTAATCATTGGTTTTGGGCTGCCCAACAGGGTGGTGTACTCTCTTAGGCATTTTTGGTTCTCCATACAGGTGAAGTGGTGCCAGTGTCAAAGGTAATCCTCTGAAGATCATGGCCAAGGGAACAGAAGCTAGAAAATGGGTGCCCAGAGCTGGTAAAAGGGACACAAGGAGATCTTGGTGGGGCACCATTGGTGCCACCCTTGGGCTAACAGAGCCTTTCAGCCTGGAACATAGTACTTGGAGGACAGGCAGAGATAGTAAACTTTCTCTAGGTGGAAACCACGCCTGTTTGCTTGGCCCTGTATCTTTAGCATCTAGTCTGGTTCACACCACAGAGAATCCCAGGAGTGTTTCTGAGTGGGAGTGAATGCATACACAAAGGACATTCCGTGTCTAGGGCTTAGTCATGAGAATTTGGGGGAATCATTTGGTAGAATCCATGTGCCCCAATATTACATCTTTGCAGGGGATACTAAGCTCTTCTTGATAGGAATGGCAAGCGGGCAGGAATATAGTTCAGAAATACATGAGATACATTCATAAAAATGGCATATAAACTTGAGTGTGAGCAAGTGATAATGCATTTAAGGGACAGAAGTCCAAACTACTTAGAATATGGTGTGTTTTATTAAAAAATTATAAGTAAAAAAACAGTTAAAATAATCTCTTTCAGTTTTCAAGAAAATATTTAGGGTTGTCAGAGACCAGTTTTCTATGACTTGGTTTTGGACTGAGAGAAATATCTTATCATAGAAAACTTGCTTAAATGCAGAAAAGAATTGGCATAGGTGAGTGGCATTAGGATGAACTTTAAATCAGAGCTGTCAGGCACCAGGGATGCCAAGGAGTTTCCCCTGGGGAGCCCATTCTGATTGGTTGAAGTGGGATGCCAGTAACAGTGCGTTCAGGAGTTTGAGGCCACATCCAGGATTAGGAGAATAATATTAATAATAGCTAAAATTTATTTAGCACTGTCTACATGCCAAACACTGCTGTAGCTCATTAGCAACTGTAGGAAACAAGTATAGTAATCCCCCCTTATCTGCAATTTCTCTTTCTGCAGTTTCAGTTACCCACAGTACAGTATAATAGGACACTGAAAGACAGAGCCCACAGTCACATAATTTATTACTGCATATTGTTATAATTGTTCTATTTTTGTTATTGTTGTTAATCTCTTACTGCACCTAATTTATAAATTAAACTTTATCATAGCTATGTATAAGAAAAAGCATGGTATATGTAAGATTTGGTACTATCTGTGGTTTCAGGCATGTGGAATGTATCCCCTGAGGAGAAGGGGGGATTGCCATGCTGGTATGGCCATTATTTCCATTTCAAAGATGAGGTAACCGTGCAAATCATTTATCTAGTATCTTTCAAGGTCCAAATTGTCTGGGTTTACACAGCTGGTAGGTGGAGGGGCTGGGATTTTAACCCAGATCATATAACCTTAGATTTTACTTATATTCACTGTAACACAGTTGAATGCCATGACTGATTGTTTGCCATATGTACAGGTGGATGGAAGAATGGCACATCTTGCATTTGCCATCCTTGGATCCTACTCTTTTCCCCATTTTTCAGTCATCATTTTTCTCCTTCCCCTCTCACACTCAGTTAAATTAAACTACTTTCTCTTCCCCACGTTCTATGTTCTTATCCTTTTGTATGGGCTGTGCCCTAGGCCTGGAACACCCTTCCTTTTGCCATTTGCTGGTGTCTTAGTCTATTTGGACTGCTATAACCAAGTACCACAGACTGGATGGCTGATGCACAACAGAAATTTATTTCTCACAAGGCTGGAGGCTGGAGATCAGGGTGCCAGCATGATTAGGTTCTGGTGAGGGCCCTCTTCTGGGTTGCAGACTGTTGACTTCTTGTTATGTCCTTACCTGGTTTACATGACAGAGAACAGAAGCAAGTCTCTGGTCACTTTAATAATGTAGGGGCTGGGCCTAGAAGAAAGGATGGATGGATGGATGGATGGATGGAAAGAACGTGAGCAACAAGAATGAGGTGTCAGGCAAAAACACCTGCCTGAAGCTGCTTGTTTGCTGTGTGCAAAGGTCAGCTGAAAACAGCTGACCCTTATGGAAGTTGTTAAAGAAATTAGCAAATGGCCTTGACCCTTTGCACGTGTCCTTGGAAATAAATATAGGGAGGAGCTTGGCCGAGGAGGCCATTATTCTCCTTTAGATTTTGGTCTTGCTTCTTCTCTCCCTTCTTTCTAAATACTATTTTTCCAGTAATTATTCATTCTTTCAGTACTCAAGCTTAGGCGTGGAAAAGCTAATAGCAACAAATAAGATTTGTGAGGGCTTGATCCTTATGATCTCATCTAATCCTAATTACCTCCGAAATGTCCTACCTCCTAATACTATCACACTTGGGGGGGGGGGAGGTTTAATGTGTAGATTTGGAGGGGACACAAACAGTCCATGACAGCTGGTTAACTCTTAAAAGTTCTTTGGAATTCAGCTCAGGTATCACTTCTTGCAGAAAGCCTTCCCTTATGTCGGTACTCCTTTTTCTTAACGAAATGTGCCTCACTCGTAACATAAAACTTCTTATTCTGAACTGTGATAGCTTCCCTCTCTTACTATAAAAAGAACTTAAAAGACAGGGATGAAGTAGTGTGTTTGTTGAATGAATGAAATCTGGTGCCTCACCTCATCACTCTTCTAAATTATCTGTTTTTTTCCTCCTAAGGGTTACTTGCTTTCTATATCCAAATTTGTAATTGTAAAGTATAGGTGTTAGACCACAGGAGATTTCCAGCTCTTATCTTTTTCTTAGTTCAGAATGTGCAAACATTTTATTCAGCAAGAGTTTTGCCCATTTACGTTTGTGTTGTCTATCATGTGCATGTAATGTGGTGTTTCCTTCTATGAACTCTTCTCTCTCATCTGTGGCTAAGCTTGCTAAGTGTGAAACCTCCACCTAAAAAAATCGCCTCTTTGGGAAGGGTACATGGGGGTTTAGACTCTGTTTATAGTGCCTTATTTCTTAAGTTGAGGGAGTGTAGAGGGGCATATATTATCTATGAACATCTTAAATATGAAATTTCATAAAAATATTTTCATATTCTCTATAAAGAATATAAAGAATATAAAGAAAATCAACTTTTCTGCAGAAATTCTGTTAAGTTAAATCTGTACACAGTTGCACTGAATGGAGAAATGCATCAGTTACTAAAACACAGATACATGGATATGAAATGTTTCCCTGGCTGGATATATATGACTGATGGAGATTAGAAATCTTGGGTAATCTATAGGTCTTCACGAATGAAATCAATTAAGTTTAGAGAAGCTATTTATCGTTAGAGAGATAAAAAGGTAATTAGCAATTATAAAGCAGTCTATGGAGGTTCTGATTATGATAGAGCAAGGGGTGGATTTCCAGGACTTGGCAAACTGGTGGGTGGTTTATATCTCTTTCTTTACAAACATACCTAAATCTCTCATTGAACAATTTCTGGAGTGGAGGGTAGGAAACTTTCTTTGAGCTAATTCATATCACAAAGTAGCACTCCCTCCCACTGCTCTTACTCTCTAACTGGGCCTTTCTCATGTAGGGTTCCTTCAGAAAATTAAGCCTTACAGAAAATGGCTTCAGTGACTGCTTTCTTGAGTCTCCCAAGGATGATACACAGCCGGTGTCATTCTAGCTGCAGAAGAGAGAAGTTAATTCATTCTGCACAAAGGGTAGCCTAGGATATGAGAGTTTACTTGTCTGTTGGAACAGAGAAGGGCCGCTCTAAACTATTATCCTATCGTTTTCCCCTTACCTCTCATCAACATCTGATGAATTGTTTCTTTGTTGCCTGCCTACTCCTTAGAACATAAGCACGTGAACTTTGGTTCTGGTCCCTGGTTAACCCTAGGGTCTAGAACTGGTACATGGCAAACACTCAAAAATATGTGTTGAATGAATGTCACAGGATCCATTTGTGTTATAACTTTTAACAACTTTCCAATTGTTAAAACAGTTTATGTTAAAACTTCTCTATCCAGAAATACATATACTATAGATTACCTGAGAGGAATGGTGACAGATAAATGTTAAATGGAATTAGAAAAGCTGAAAATAATCTGTCCAGATGATAATAATGAAAGGCTTTATTATCCAAACACAGAGTAGTTGACTGCTCAATTGGAAGGAGAGCTGTGGGAGGAGGGGCGTGCAGTGGGTGTGAATTGAGGACTGCTTTCTAAATCCCACAAGGAAAGGAAATAGAGGGAACGTTCATCCTAAAAAGGATCAGAGATGCATACAAGAAATTGCTGTGGGTAAACCACTAAGTAAAAAGTAACAACATAATTAAACTCTGCAGCTTCATGGGACAGGAGAAAACCAAGAAACTGCATACAGTTCAGATTTTTTAAAAAGAGAAATATGGTAAATGTAGATTCTATCTAAGAGACAATTGAAACGAAAGACTTTAAAATGTCAATAGCCCAAAAGAAAAGTCTATATACTTTTTTGTTTTCTGTATACTGAGGAATAAAAACAAGCATTACAGATAGCTGAAAAGAGAACTGCTGTAGCCATATAAATTACCAGAGATAAAAGAGGACATATCCCCCTAAACTGGCAGTTCATGTGAAAAGAATAAAGAAACCCAATCAATTATAAATGAAGAGAATAATAACTACAACAAAAAAAAAGACTTTAAAAGCACCTTAAAAATGTCTTCAAAACCCATAAAAGGAGATCATTTTAATATGTCAGAGAGAAGTCACTCAAAGAATAAGTGGAATGCTTTGATCTTGGTGGGATAAAGGATTTGCTCAAGAATAGAGGGGCATATTTCACAGGCTGAATTATTTGTTCCAAATTAAGAAGTTGAAAAAATAATATAGGTATTTGCTTTCCTATGAGTCCCCAAAGATGGACAAGTTAGAATTACTTTAGTGACCATGTACTACTACTCAGAATACTTTACAAGGCTGAATGAAATCCATGTGGACAAACCATCAGGACTGAGAGATGGGTCCCCTGCTGACTCAGACAGGGGACTTGTATCTACAGATGAGTAGCTGTCCCTCATTCCTACATAGGTATTCAGAGGGACCTGAAGAAAAATAATCTCAAAGATCACTTTTGTTTATTTGATTTGGTGGTTTTTTTTGTTTGTTTTGTTTTTTTAAGATAGTCTCACTCTGTTGCCCTGGCTAGAGTGAGACTTTTGTTTAAATAGTCAATGATTTTAACCTCAATTATAGGCTCCACGACTTCACCCAACTTAAAATTCATGAAATGGTTAATTGATCAGACCTGATAAGAATTATATGTGGCCATGTTCTTTCTATTTTTTTCTTATCTCTTGACCTTAACTATTATTCGTGAATGTATTCACCAATTACACTTAAAATTGCAGTTTTAAGAGATACTGAAAGCCCAGTACGTAGTAATCATTCAATTAATGTTACCTGATTTAAAACAGATTTTTCTGTAAATAAAAACATAAAAAACCAAAGAATCAAAATAACTCTAGGCTGTTTGACCTCCCCGCTTATTTTCTTTTTTTGTACTGAGCTCCCACTTGGAAGTCTATCAGCTATGTCAGCAACAGCCCTGTGACAAAGGTTTCTGCTAACAAGCGGCCCCAAAACATGGCCCTTATATATTCCTATAGCTATTTGTGCTTCAGAACTCCTTCTGAGAGAATCTTGAAGCGGCTAAAGCCATTCCGTTAGAGTATTCAGGTCTTCTGTTTTCAGAGATTTTTTTTTCAAAGAACATTCATTCTTTTTCTTGGCTAGAACCCTCTCCCCAGTGTTTTGATTGCCTGTCCTTTCTAAGGTTAGAGTTTTGGTTTCAAAGAGGGCTCTATAGACCCAGTCCTGTGCTTCTGCCAAAGATTTGGATTGCCATAGTCCAAGATCCCTGTCTTCTATTGCCTGCCCTCATAGCACACACATTTTCTATTAAAACCCCAAATTGAAACTAATGCTTCTCACCTGAGAAATACAATTAGGAATGAGCCTCAGAAGTGCTTTACCAATTTGTTTGCTTCTGTAATATTAATACAATATTCACTATTCAACAGAATATACAATATTCTGTTCCAAACATCATAGTGGCTGTTACCAACATTCCCACCTCCCAAGTCTGGATTCAGTATTCAGCATCTCTTCTCTGAGCTCCCATGGCTACCTTGCCCTTCCCCTAACACGGCTTCTATCACACCAAATTGCAGTTGGCTGTTCAGTGGTTCCTGACCTCCACTAGGCTCAGTTGTGTGAGGGCCAGGACCATTTCTGTCTTGCCCATCATCGTATACTGGCCCCTAGAACAATATCTGGTGCAGAGCAGGTGCTGAATCATCATTTGTTAAATGAAGAGAAGCACTCATCCTCAGAATTCTCCTTTCACTTCTGTTAGCATCTCTGCTGATTATCCTCTGAACTGGAGAATTCCCATTACCTATTAGTGCTATCATTAATATTCCTTTACATTTCTCTTCCGTTCAGGGCTCTGTGTTCTCTCTGTTAATATGTGCATGTGTAAATATTTAAATTTCTTCTCAGGCTAAATTCACTTCTCCATTCTCACATTTTTTTCCCCTTGCTAATTTTAGTAAGATCTGACGATCTAAACCTAGATAGTACCACTTCAAATGTAAACAACTGACCCCTTATACACATTGCCAGTGATTGTATAAATAGCCATATATCCAACAGCCATTGAGGACAAAAAACGATGATATTTTTGATGTTCTATTCCTTTACCTTTTAATTTTTCTAATTCTAAGTGTAAATTTCCTTTTCTATGACTTTTACTAAATCACTGTATCTCATAATCTCTTACAAAATGCCATGTCAGTGGGTTTCAAACTTGAGTGTGCATCAGAATCACCTGAATGGCTTGTAGAAACAAAATCACTGGGCCTACCTATAGAATTTCTGATCCAGCAGGTCTGGGGTGATGTGAATGCTTTTCCCTGAGGACCACACCTTAGAATCGCTATACTATGTCAGTGATACAGTGTTTCAGTGAAAAACTAAAAAACAATATAAAAAGTAATAATAAAAAATCTATGTACAAAAGTAATTGGTTTCTATGGTTATGACCAAAGGTGGGACTGGAAGTCATTCCAAGATGCCAGTGCAGTATCACACAACAGTTTAAAAATGGTAAGCCAGATAGTGAACATCATTCAAAAAGAAATGTTATTTCTAACAAAACTTTTGTATACCTCTGGTTGTTCAAATTCAAGAAAGCTACAGTGGCCCTGGGAAAAGTTCCAGGAAGGGCATCTAGACCGATGGAAAGCAAGAGCTCCACTTGGAAAGAAGGCTCTACCCTCTAAGGCCAAATGAAAGGGAGTTGGAAGGTTTTCTCATTTCAGAATGGTAAAAGCTAAGTAGTGGGACAATCGTTATCTCCAGCATCAGGAACAGTATGGATAGATTGATCACTCAATTCCAAAATCCTAGAATGCAGAAGGTGGAGGTCCTTTGAAACTTGAACTTCAGGAGGTTTATGAAGAAAGTACTACTTCATTCAATAAGCATAATTTGTGGTCCTCATAACCTCCAAGAATGATGTATGGAAAATAAAGTAATGAAAATATATTTTGTCAAGTAGACAAGTGATAAAACCATAAATTGCTTAAAACGAAAAGAGGAATTAGCCTACACCACAGAAGTGAGGACCACTCACCTCCCATCACATGCCCCCTATTGCTGCCTTCGACAAAAGAATGGGGTGAGCATTCCTTGAGTTTTGCCTCATAACAGTTTTAACTCTTAAAATGAGATGAGTTCCAACTCTTTCCAGGAAAATACAACAGGTGCTAGATCACCATAGTTTCTTATAGCCGAGTATACTCCATGGTATACATATACCATATTTTATTAATCCACTCATGTATTGATGGGCACTTGGGTTGTTTCCATGTCTTCACAATTGTGAATTGTGCTGCTATAAACATTCGGGTGCAGATATCTTAGTTATAGAATGTCTTGTGTTCTTTTGGGTTAGATGCCCAATAATGGGATTGCTGGATCAAATGGTAGGTCTGCTTGTATCTGTTTATTATATCATATTGTACTGTATCATATTGCTTTCCACAGAGATTGAGAGCACATTTAGGAATAACATTGATCGGGTGTTGGGCAGATGTGAGTGGGGGAGGGGATGGGTGTATACATAATGAGTGCGATGCGCACTGTCTAGGGGATGGACACGTTTGAAGCTCTGACTCGGGGAGAGGGGCAAGGGCAATATACGTAACCTAAACTTTTGTGCCCCCACAATATGCTGAAATAAGAATAAAAAACAAAAGAAAAAACTAATCGGGAAACAAAATTGTTTATATGTTATGATTTCAGTTTTGATGCAATATACAAACTTCCCAAGACAAAAGAATATTTATATGCATATTAAAGAAATACAGGTAGTATACCACAATGCTGCAAATAATGGAATGTTTAAAATCTTTTTCTATGTAAATTGTTGTATTTTTCAAATTCCTTGAAAGAAATCTTTTATAATCAGAAAAGAAAAATCATGTTTAAGTTATAAAAAATGAGATAAGTAATCTGAGACCTTTAGACTTCCTATGTCCCACGTCACCCTGAAATATGCCCTGTGATCCAACTTTGAGACCAGTAACCAAAAATATTAAAGATAATGACTAATAACTTCATTCACTTACTCTCACATACTCCAGCTTTGAGAATGCTCTCCCTGGGCATGGTAACCATGTGAGTTTTGGAACACTTCTGTCACCCAGGGCTGAGGCCCAGGCAGGTAAAATGTGGCAAACAACACAGGAAAGGAAAAAAGAGTGAGAGACAGACTGTGGTTTAAGGCAGGGTCTACAATACCAACGCCTGCATGGTGAGGCTGGTGAAGCAGGCTAGGACATACAACATAAAGAAGCAGGGACTGTGTTACTGAATTGTACTCTGTTGTTGCAACACGGAAGTGTAAGAGCAGTTGCATCTCATGATTTTTAAAGAAACCTAGAAATCTAGATTTTTTTTTTTAATGGGAATGTATCCAGTTGTTTAAAAGAATGTCTATGGAGCAAACAAAACACATCTGCAAATCAGATATGGCCCTTGCCTAAAAGGGTCAACTCCTTTTGATCCTTCCTAAAATCTCCCAAACATCTTCTCACATGATCACTGCTAGGTTCAAGGGAATCGGGAAGTATAATTTTTTTTAGCAGGGTACATTGTTGCCATGAATAATGTCTGGATTCTACTTAGGAAACCACATATCCTAAGAGGAAAGATGCACCAGGCTTTCAAACAGTAGATTTAAGACAATTTCACAAACCTCTATGTTTTCAACAATCTCCTTTCTCCCTGCTCTTGAATGATCCTCGGAAGTCTCAGGATCAATCCATTGACCTGAGTATAATGTGGCTTGTACTGTTTATTTTATAACCACAATAAATTGAAGGAAGGACTGCAGTCACTGTGCCAAATGTGGCCGTTTTCAATATAGTGCAGGTCTGTATAAAGCAGATAAATGAGAAAGGAAAGATATGCTAAACATGCCATTTGCACAAATGAAAACTTGAATCTGTTTTTGCCAAGACTTTCATGACAGGGCAGACATACTTCTGTCACTGCCCTAGTCTCGAGCAAATGTCTGAGAAGTCATTGATTTAAATTACTTTGGGAAATATCCTTGAAGTCAAAGCTGGATGGAGCAAGTACACATTTCTCATTTTCATGTCATTGACTGTCTTATTTAAAAGAGGCAGTTGTACTCATTTTAAAACCCAGAAAGAGAAGTAATTCACCAGTAATGATGCAATGGTCATGGATGAGGATTGATTAAGCCTTCAGGACTGCCTTATTTTTCTAATTTTAGATTTGATGGGCTTCTCCTTAAACAACACAGGTATAATGCATCCAAAAGACACTAAGCAGGGTACAAGTTTCAGGCTTTCTGTAGTCTCAAGACTGCTGATTTCACCTAGAATTCATTTTCTTCAAATTTTATAATAGTCAAGGATGGACTTACTCCAGTTTTTCTTTCACTGGTAAGAAAGAGAAACCATTTGCTTCCATTTTTGCTTTTCATTTATTTCAAGGTATTTTTAAATTTGTAGTCTTGTGGGTTTTCTTAATATCAGAATCTCTAGTCATCAAGATGTTCTAGAACTCTAATGATGTCTGAAGAGTCTGGCAATAGCAACACAAATTCACATTTGAACATTAAATCCCTCGTGCTGGAGTTGTTTACTCTGAGCCATGCTGACCAGTTCTCCATGTGCCTTCCTCTATTTCATCAAAGACAGCTGCCAGCTTGTGTAGAGCCAATATTTGTGTTTCAATCTAGCCAAGTCTCTTTGGAGTTCATCCTTCATTGCTCTTCCAGTAAGAAATGTCAAGGCCCTGCCGTTTTCTGTGGTTTTAAGGAATGTTTTTCTTCTTACTCTTGTAATCCAGAACAGAAATCGGATGGGAATTTTTTTCCTTGTCAATCCAGAAGTTTTACTTATCACATTTGCCTCAGCAACCTATGTTAAGTCTTATGAATCAATACTTAATTCAGACATTTTAAACTCACAGTTCATGATATAAAATAACCCTCTGTATTATATTGGATAGACATTGCTTTGGATTGGATTTATGAAAAATCCAACTCTGTGGCTTATCTAAAACTTAGTCTTATAACAAGAAATCTGCAGGCAGGCTGGTGTAGTGGCTGTGCCCAAGGTCATTGTTGTAGGTCAGGTTTCCCCAGAAAGCAAGCTCTGCTATGGAGACTGTATGCACAAAGTTTGTTGGGGAAAGCTCTTGGGATCACCTGTAGGGTAAGGGAAGGCATCAGCATTGGGTAAGAGGAAGGATTTGGGCTATGGTATGGTCACAACAAGACCTCAGCCAATCATGTGGGGAGCTCTGAAGCTGGCCCTTAGAGTCTTTCTGTGTTGGGGCAAGGGGACTGGCCTATATACCCTATCATCCAACTGATCATTGGATGTGGGTTGCCCGCTAGGAAGGGGGTATGACCTGGGATGGGGGTGTCTATCTTCAGGCAAGGGCAATTCCCAGAGAGGGCTGACAGCTGAGGGACATCACCTATCAACAGTCCCAGCAGTGGAGATCAACATTTCCACCCTGAATGGGAATTGGACGGTATGGCACAGTGCCCACCACAGTTCTCAATGTCTCAGAGTCCTTCACCTTTCTTATCTGACATTCTTAGCATGTGGCTTTCATGCTCATGACTGCTTCATGATCTCAAGATGACTTCTAACTCTAGCCTTATTTCTGCACTCTGGACACGAACAAGAAGAAGCAACAACAAGAGGTAGCACCTTTATCAGTAAAGCAATCATTACCCAGAAATGTCCAGCAATCTTTCATTATGTCTTCTTGGCCAGAACTTGTTACATGGCTGCCATAGCTACAAAGAGATGCCAGGAAATGTGTGGTTTAGCCAGAAACATTACTTTCTTGACCAAAGTCAGAATTTAGAATTTTTCAAGAAAAAGAAAAACAGGGTATGCCATTAGTAACTCACAATTCTCCCAAACCATCTGATTTTTAAAGAGTTAACTCCCTTTGTCAAGGAGTTAGTGGCTCTATAAACTTCAAGGGTTTCATTTTTCTATTTTGTTTTCAGAAGTTACTTCTCTTCTTAATTGTGTACCCGTTGTACTACTACCCTGTTCTGCAGTCACTGAAGGTTAGACTTCATTTTCTAATGGTCCTGTTTGTCTCAAATAATAATTTTTAAGCCTCATTCTGAATGATCCATCACTTCTCTCTTTTGCCCTTTCTAATACATGTACACACAGAAGACACATGCTTTCACTCTGCTGTTGAGAGAACGTGATGATAAACAATCCTTGTTAGATCCTCATCAGTGCTGGATCAAACTAAGGTACATCTAGAGGTAAGGGAGAAGAGAGACCATTGTCAAAATGGCCACCACAAAGTCCAAGGCAGGGAATCCTACTGAAGTAGAATTGACCATGAGTAGGGTTGTCAAATTTAGCTAATCAAAATGGAGGATGCCCAGTTAAATTTGAATTTCAGGTCAACAAGATATAATTTTTAGTATAGGTATATCCCAAATATACCTGTGACAATTACATGGGACATAATGATATTAAACTTCATTTGTTCTTTATCTGAAATTAGAATTTAACTGGGTATCCTGTGTTTTATCTAGTCACTCTGATTAGAGGGAATGGTGTTCACACTGCCCACAGAGTTAGATACTGCCATTGTGCCCATTTCGATAGCTATTGACTCCAAACACTCCCTTGGAACTTCTCCATAAACCTCTAGTCTGAGAATCACTGTTCAATATTTTTGGAAACTCGTCAATCAATGCAGCTAAATTTTTGCAAAAATTACATTTTTATATTTCCTGGAGCACAGACCCCCTAGGGTACGTGGATAGGTTTCAAGTGGGTCTCTGAATCCACGGACATTATGTGGGTATTTTTATGCATATGGACTTATGAGCACTTTTCTAGAGAGGAAGCTCATAGCCTTCATCCCATTCTAAAAGGAGTTAATAACTCAACGCTTATTCCCAGGCAGAAGGCACTAAAGAAACATCAGGCAGCCTGTTAATTTATCTTGGTTATTTCTACCTCTGTCCCCATGTAAAATATCAGTCATGGAACAATTGCTTTAGAATTCTTTTAGGCAAATTTGGAGCATATATGAGAATAAACTCTCTTCTTTGCCAGTCCAAAATCAATCATAGAATTAGACATTAGTTAGGTGTGTCCTTCAGCAAAGCCTCTTAATTTTAGAAACCACTCACTCGTTTCTTGGTACCTCTGTGCGTGAGGTTTCTCTCCTTTAACTGCTGAGCTGTTTCAAAGGGTAGAGATTAGAGATCACCATATTCTTCTTTGGAGGTGCAGATTGAGAGGTTTTTCTGTAGTCAAGTCCTGTAGACGTGACCTTGTCACTACTTTTTCTTAGTGTTTTCATTCATGGTGTTTGACAGGGAAGGCCTCTAATTATAATTGTTTGCTTCTCATTTGGGCTCTGTTCTTACAGAAAATGCTACAAAGTAATAAGCATAGAAACAGTCTCATTAATAATGTAAAACTATGGAATATTCCAAACTTCATGTTCCCTTCCATTCCTAGTGCAGTCTAATGGTCTAACCCCTTGAAGCATTGTGTTCTTCTTAACAGTTTTCTGAGTTCATAGGCTCATAAATGTGACACACTCATTGTACCATGGAAAATTGTCAGGAAAGCCTCCGGGCCACATCTGCAGGATTCCATGAGAGTCCCTGGCATACCACCATTATCTACATCCCACAGTGGCGTATGCCCAATATACCATGAGCATTTTGAAGGAATTACATCTTATTTGACTCCTTCGAACCTCCAGACCTAGTTTAGTGCCTTGAATACAATAGAAACCTGTAAATATTTGTTGAATAATCAAAGGATGGATGGATGAATAAATTAATGAATGAATAAAAGCTGTATGAGACCACAAGGAGCTTAGGATAGCCTGGTCAGGGGCTAATAACGACCTTCCCTTTCTGGATGCAGGCTTCTGCTCTGAGAACTAAGATACAGAATTACTCCATTCCTTTCCAGCCTCTAGAAAGAAGACAACAGATTTAGAAATTTTATTCTACCCCAGAGGGACTTTGTTATTTATTTTAAATATTCTGGTGAATTGATTTAAGAAAGAGAAAAAGAAGACAGATTCCAAGATCCTAGATTAATCTTAAAAATGTAGCTTATCAGGTTCTCTAAACCAGAACTGGGGGGCAGAGAAGACTTCTAGAACAGAGTGTTTCCTAATCTTAGACTTCCCAGATGAATAGGGATTAGTAAAGTAAATGGTATAATGAGTACTGGGGCAAGGGGAGAAAGATGTTCTGAGTAGAGAAACCACATGTGTGTGCCATAGTCTCAGGGCAGATGCACCTTGGCACATTTGAGACAGATCAGTCAAGGTTTATAAACCAAATCAAGAAGTACCACCCTTCAGCATGGGCAAGTTCCTATCTTCTCCCTGCACCCAAGCTTGGGCCCATGCCTCAGGGGGCCTGTGCTTTGGAGAGCCTACCTTGAAATTTTCTAAGTCCCCCTCTGATGTTTCAGACCAGTTGGTTGTGACAGTGCCATTTGGTCAGGGCACCCAGAGCCCAAACTGGGATTTTCTATTTCTCTCTTTCAGAGTACTCTTTAATCTTATACCCCAGGTGTGGGGTTGAACAGATGCTCAGGGAGCTCCAGGACTCACACTATGAGGTTGTCTTGGGGCTTCAGGGCCAAAGCCCTGGTCCCAGAATCATGGTCTACCAAGCAGATTGTTCCTGCTACCAGGTAAAGTATTTTTTTGTGTTTAATCACAAGAGATTGGGTCACCAGCATTATGCTAACATGCTGGTTTTAGATGACTCAAACTGTTTGTATAAACAGGGTCCCCACAATAAATATTTTCCCCGGGCCTGCATAGCCTATGGGTGGCTTTGTTAAGAAATTTGGACTGTATCCTAAGAGTAAGAGGAAACTTCGAACTGCATTACCCAAAAGATCATTTTGTCTAAATCTTTTTTTATTAAAATTTTTTATTGTAGTAAAACATAAATAACATGAAATTTACCATTATAACAATTCTGAAGTATACAGTTCAGTGGCATCAACATCAATATGCAACCATTAAATCTCTCATTTGATCTAGTAAGGAACTAAAGCCCAGAAGCCAATCAACTTGTCAAGGTCACACATGTGATTGGTGGAAGAGCTCTGCATTGTGCAGTCAGTGCTTTCCCCACTTTCCCAATTCATTCGTTTAATGGATAAGGAAACTGAATCCTGAAAGGTAAAGCGACCTTGACCAAGTCAGCAGTAGCTCTAGTGAGATCTCCTGACCACTTTGGCCAGCACTCTGCTTTCCTCATCTCACTACTTCAGAATGCCCCAACTTCTCCCTTTCCCAGTTCTTTCCAGCAGAAATTTTAGGCTTCCTTGTACCAAAATGTGAGCTTCACACAGCCAATTAGCACCTAAAAATGATTTTCTAAATCGGTGCTTGGGGAGGGGGGGGTTGTCAAATCCACTGGCTGCAATATGTCTTCACACCAGACTTCAGTAGTTTTTCAGTTATGGATGGAAGAAACGACATGCTGCATTTCCCATCGCTACTAAACTACTTCACGAGTTTTTGGCTGTAAATCAATAGAGTAATTTAGATTATTTCCAATGCATTATATACATCGGGATTAGTTTGCTTAACTGTATGACCATTTAAGAGAGTCTGGCACATATTAGGTGATCAATAAATATTTGTTGAATTAGTGAATGCAGATATTATTCATCAAATTTTTACTTTTTTTAAATTAAGGCATAATTTACATGCAGCACAATTCACCTTTTTAGGTGTGCAGTTTTGAGAGTTTTGACAAGCGTTCACAGTCACTTCACCACCACCACAATCAAGATGTAGAACAATTCAGTCATCCTCAAAATTCCCCTGTGCCCCTTGCCACCCCTGGCAACCACCGATCTGTTTTGTGTCGTTATAGTTTGCCTTTGCAAGAATGTCGTATAAATGGAATCATACAGTATTTAGGCCTTTTGAGTCTAGTTTATGTCATTTAGCATTATGTTTTTTGAGGTTCTTTGTTGATGCATTTATCAGTAGTTCATTGCTGTTTTCCACTGCATACAGCAGGTCCTCAAATAACGTCGTTTTTTTATAACATTGATCAGAAAAAACATTCCCAGCTAAGGCCACTATTTGTGGAGTTTGCATGTTTCTCTGTCCGTGTGGGTTTTCTCTGAGTACTCTGGTTTCCTCCTACCTCCCAAAGACGTGCACATTTGGTGTGAGTGACCCCTGTCTGAGTGAGCGTGTGAGTCTGAGGGTGCCCTGTGATGGAATGGCATCCTGACCAGGGTTGGTTCCCTCCTGGTGCCCTGGGACACTGGGATAGGCTTGGGCTTCATGCAATCCTGAACTGGAACAAGTGGCTAAATAATTATCTTACCTATTTTTAAAAAAATTTTCTTAAATGTATGTATAAATGTAAACATTTATTTCAATGTTTAATATTAGAAGTGTTTTGGTCTTTATTTAGAAGTTTGATGTTTTTGTGACCAGAAATATGCTGTAGGAACTTAACTCTTATTTATATCAATTAGCCTGTGGCAAAATTGGTTTTGTTATACATTGTTTTGCTTAAAGTTGCAGTTCCAAGAACCTAAGTGAGGACTTACCTGTGTTGTACCATAGTTTGTTTCCCCAGTTGGAAGGCATTTGGGCTGTTTCCAGATTTTATTATTGAATTTCCATTTCGGTGTTTATTTGTTTAAAGGCCTGTCAGCATCTGGGACTCCAGAAAGAAGGTGTGTTCAAAACCCCTATTATTTGACACGTTTATATGGTCTGTGTTGGAACTAGTAAAGATATTAGAAGCAAAGCAAGAGGTATAATGCAAAGCATAAACATAGATTGAGTGGCTTTGGGTGGAGCAGAGCCTGGGTCTGGATTCTCATTCTGGTTCTGCTATGGAATCTTGGTGTTTTGGCCTTTTTCTGGCTAACTTGTATCTTGGCAATATCCTACCCTCACACTGGGGGAAACATACTTATTATGAGACCTGTTCCATTTTCCCAGCTTTCAACAGCGGTCACATGACCTTGGCTCCACCAATCAAATGCAGTGCAGGGGAATCTGTTTTCTGGGGAGGGTGGTGGTGAAAGTGTCTGGCTTGGTGGATGGTAAGAGGTGGAAGTCTGGCACCACAGCTCAGCATTGCCAATCTGATCTATGACCTCTGTGGTCAGTAGCAACAGTAGCTGAAGAGGGATCATTTGTTGCAGCTAAGAACACTACTATTTCAGCAGAAAGGACTAGTACATGAGTGTTCTATTATTGTTTTCTCATCTGCAAAATAGTTCAAAATTCCTGGCTTTTTTATGTGTAACTCTTGAAGGTGTTTTTTTTCTTGTATTAGACACAGTATTTTTTGAGGATCCACCAAAGAAATTGTACTCATGTTCCATGAATTGTTGGGCTTTCCCTATAGATGCAATCTTATGTTTCCGATAACATGAATTTATGTAATCCATTTGTCAGTGTTCCCCTTATTTTATTGGCTGCTAGAGATATCAGGGCCAAATTTGAGGCCCAACTTCAGAAGTCTTAGATCTTAAGACATGTATTTTGTCTTCCAAATGTCCTTATACTTTCATCTTACTTTTCTACTTTTTTTTAACCTTTATTCCTGGTTCCCTCACTTTAAAAAGTTTGTATGATAAAGAAAAAAATGGAACATTATCTTATCACTCGGGTAACTAAAGGATATGTGTCATTGGTTAGAAAATGAAAACTGTACAGAAAGGTATAAAACAAATTTCCCACCTCTTCTAAAGTCCATTTTCCCAAAGATAACCACATTTCCTTCAAAGAAAAACATGCATCTATGAGCATGTACTTAAAATTGAGTTGAAAGGATGGAGAATTAAAAAAAAAAAAAATCTCACATCAACAGTTAGAGATCATGATGGTGTTCTAAATAATATTTGCTATTCAGTATAATTTCTATAACAGAGTAAAAGTTCCCTAAAGCAATATATAGTAGTCTATAAAACACAATTGTTTGGTACTTGATGATTTGCAAATATACTGCAAAATTCTGTTGAGTAATTACTGAGGCTGTCTCTCTCTTAACTGCACAGGGGGACTTGCTAGCATTGAGGATACAGTCAACCCTTGAACAATGCAGGGGTTAGGGGTGACAACCTCCATGTAGTCAAAAATCCATGTATAAATTTTGGTTCCACCAAAACTTAACTACTACTAGCCAACTGTTGACCAGAAGCCTTACTGATAACAGTAAATTAACACATTTTGTATATTATGTGTATTATTAAGGTCTTTATCTTCGTCATCTCCACATTGAAATGTAGAGAAGAGGGAGGGGGAAGGTCTTGCTGGCTTAGGAGTGGCAGAGGGAGAAGACAATTCATGTTGCAAAGTCACTTTGTTCAAGGTTCAACTGTGCATTTATTTAAATTTGCACAAAAGAGATCATATCCTACATAATTTTCTGCACCTTTTTCTTTTTTTAACTAATGATGTATCTCAGATCTCTTTATCAGCATGTAAAAAGAAGGAACACTTCTTTTTAAAATGTTTCCAAGGTATTCTACCTTATTAATGTATCAATTTACTTAACTGGTCTCCTGAATGATGGGTTTCCTTAGTTTTCTTCATTTTTTCACTATTATAAAAATTTTGCCATAAATATTTCTAAACTTTTATTTTGGTGAAAATTTGCAATAAATTCCTAGCAGTGAAATTGCTAGACAAATTGGTACAATATTTGGTAGATACTGCTAGATTGCCCTCCAAGAAACTGGCACCAACTTTCACTCCTATGTGTGTTGTGTATCAGCATTACCATGTCTACATATTCTCATCATCACTCGATATCATCAGTGTTTTAAATTTTTACCAGTGCAGGAAAATGGTATCTCACTCTTGCCTTAATTTTCATTTATTTAATTATATTTTTCAGAGTTTAAAAAAAAAAAATCTTTGGACTGAATACACTTTTGGAACCCATTTCAAATCTTGAATTAATGTGAACTATAAAAAATTCCATATATTGCATTTTATTTAAAGCACTTTTAAAAATTGGCTATCCTGCCTCTAAATTGGTAGTTCTGCATCCTGGCTGCATATTTGAAACGCCTGGAGTGCATTTTAAAAATACCTTTGCCTGGGCCTTATCCCAGACCAATTAAGTCAGAATCTCTGAGGATAGGGCCTGCCCTTGATATTTTCAAAAAGCTCCCCAGGTAACTCACAAATGCAGCCAGGGCTGAAAACCACCACTCTAAATGCATAATAATGGATGCTACAAATAGTATGTTTAAGAAGTTTAAGGTTCCAGTCCTGTATGGTACCAGTTGAATGCATAAAAGCACATTTTCCAAAGCTGCCTTTTCTTTAAACAAGGGTCTGACATATTCATGGTGATGAAGTGACAACCCTCTTGCTCAGCCACCATACTCCTCCTCCTCTGCTGTATCCCTATTTTTGCAGCCAGCATTTCAGTAAGAAATGACAAACTCACACTTTACAAGTTAATAATTGATATGACCAAGTCAAAGAAAGTCACTAGCAGAATGGTGATTAATCTCTTTATGATCAAAGTTGTAAGAGCCCCTTCCTGTTGAGCTTATGACTGTAATTGGCTCATCTTCCAGTGGTGAAAAGGAAAAGATTATCATAAAGAAGGAAAGCCACTGCTACTCCATGTGAAAGAGGCTCTTTAAAGTTTGCCTGTCATTCTTCAGCTTCCCTGGTTCCTGTGACAAGTGTGTCACAAGCTGTCATTTCATTCGCTGGAGCTAAACTGGGATGGATTTTTCTGCTGACTCAGCAATACCTAATAAGGGAAAAACTGCTGTGAAAATAATCCAGTTTATTGATTCAATTTGAATTTTTTATAATATCAGGAAAAGATCAGATAATCACAACAACTTCTGACTCAGGATTTCTGAATGTATTTTCATTTAAAAATACAAAATCAGATAATGTGAGTGGGAAAATAATTTTTTAATTCTTCAGTTGCTTTTGATTTCCTGGTCCACACTAAATAATTATTTTCTCCCCATTCTCTAATGGAAGTAGATCACATTTTCAAGCAAAAGTTGTTGATAGGCAAGAATTGTAACATCGAAATCTTTTATAAATACATCAAAGAAGAGCTAAAATCTAAAAAGTTGCCACCAATTAATAAGTCAACTCTAACAATAAAATTTTTGAATAAGAATATTTGGAATTTTAGCTTCTCTTTAATTGAATGTATTGTGGTATGAAGTAGGTACAATAAACTTCACAGGCTTAAAGTAAATAATTTTATGAGTTTTTGTGGCTGTATACACTCCTGAAATTACCACAATCAACATAAAGAACTTTTCCATCACTCCCAAGAGTTTCCTCATGTACCTTTGCAGCCTCTCCTTCTACCCCTGGCCTCCAGGCAACTTCTGATCTGCTTTCTATCTCTGTAGATTAGTATGCATTTTATTTTTAGGTGAATGAAATCATAGCATGTGCTCTTTTTGTGTGGCTTCTTTTGCTCAGCATAATGTCTATGAAATATACCCAGGCTGTGGCATGTACCCAGTACTTCATTCCTTTTTGTTGCAGAGTGCTGTTCCATTGTATGGATGTACTCCAGTTTGTTACCCATTCACCTGATGATGGACTTTTGGGTAGTTTCCAGTCTTGGGCTATTAAGAATAATGCTGCTATGAGCCTTCTTGTGTAGTGTTTATGTGGACATAAAGCAATATGCTTTTAAGATGCTAATATTAGTGTGTATATAGTTTAAATCCTAATGCACATAGTTTTGTTGATTTGGAGGGCACATTTTATAAAAATCAAGTACTATGATTTCCATGGCTTTTTATCCACCTAATTATCTCAGTCTCCAAACAAAACAATTTTCAGGTTTTGCATGCTCATCTCTACTGGCCGCCATTTACATCATGATACATCATCTGCTTTACTGCATGTGGCTACGGGAGTCCTCAACTAGCTCTTTCAATGAGGCCAGAATATTCTCCCTTACCTGTCTGCTCCTGATATTAATAATGATGGGTTAACCTTTCTTTTTTTTCTTTTTTTGAGGGGAGACAGAGTCTCACTCTCTTGCCTGGGCTAGAGTGCCATGGCATCAGCCTAGCTCACAGCAACCTCGAACTCCTGGGCTCAAACAATTCTCCTGCCTCAGCCTCCCGGGTAGCTGGGACTATAGGCATGTGCCACCATGCCTGGCTAATTTTTTCTATTTCTAGTTGTTTGGCTAATTTCTTTCTATTTTTAGTAGAGATGGGGGTCTCACTCTTGCTCAGGCTGGTCTCGAACTCCTGAGCTCAAGCAATACTTCCGCCTCGGCCTCCCAGAGTGCTAGGATTACAGGTATGAGCCACCATGCCTGGCTGATGGGTTAACCTTTCTATAAATCATTCCAATCATTATTCTGTCTTAAAAATGTTCAGTAGACCATATGATGCAGCAATCCCATTACTGGTATACGTCCAAAGGAAATTAATATGCTGAAGAGACATCTAAATTCCCAAGTTCTTAGTAGCATTATTTACAATAGCCAAAGTATTGAATCAGCCTGAGTGTTCATCAACAGATGAATGGATAAAGAAATTGTGGTGTCTGTGTGTGTGTGTGTGTGTGTGTGTGTGTGTGTGTGTGTGTGTGTATAATGGAATACTATTCAGCCTTTAAAAAGGACAATCTGTCACTTGCAAAAACATGGATAAACCTGAAGGACATTATGTTAAGTGAAATAAGCCAGGCATAGAAAGACAAATACTACATGATCTCATTTATATGAAGAATCTAAAAAAGGTGAACTCACAGAAGCAGAGAGTAGAATGGTTGGCTACCATTCACTTAGTAGAATGGACTCCAGCTCTATCCAGATACAAGAGGTGCTAGATCACCATTGTTTTTTTTGTGGCTGAGTAGAACACCGTGGTGTACACATACCTTGTTTTATTAATCCACCCATGTATTGATGGGCAGTTGGGTTGCTTCCACATCTTTGCAATTGTGAATTGTGCTGCTATAAACATTCTAGTGCAGATGTCTTTTTTATAGAATGTCTTTTTTTTTTTTTTTTTTTTTTTTTTTTTTTTTTTTTTTTTGGTAAATAACCAGTAGTGGGATTGCTGGATCAATGGTAGTTCTACTTTTAGCTCTTTGAGGTATCTCCATACTGCTTTCCATAGAGATTGTACTAGTTTGCAGTTCCACTGGCAGCATATGAGTGGTCCTATCTCTCTGCATCCACACCAACATTTGTTGTTTTGGGACTTTTTGATAAAAGCTAATCTCATTGTAGTTTTAATATCTCATTGTGGCTTTGATTTACATTTCCCTGATGATTAGAGATGTTGAGCATTTTTTCATATGTTTGTTGGCCTTTAGTCTATCTTCTTTTGAAAAGTTTCTATTCGTGTCCTTAGTCCACACTTTAATGGGGTTGTTGGCTTTTTCTTGTTGATTTTCCTAAGTTCTGTATAGATTCTAGTTATCAGCTCTTTATCAGATGTATAGCATGCAAATATTTTCTCGCATTCTGTAGGTTGTCTCTTTGCTCTAATGATAGTACCCTTGGCTGTGCAGAAGACTTTTAATTTGATCAAATCCCTTTATTTCTTTTTGTTGCTGTGATTGCTTTGAGGGTATTCTTCGTAAGTTCTTTGCCAGGGCCAATGTCTACAAGAGTTTTTTTTAACATTTTCTTCTAGAATTCTTATGATTTCATGCCATAGGTTTAAGTGTGTTATCCACCATGAGTTGATTTTTGTAAGAGGTGAGAAGTGTGGATCCTGTTTCAGTCTTCTACTGCCACACTTAATTTATTAATATATAAATATGACTGTTGGAGTTCATTTAGTGCTCCTATAACAGAATATCATAGACTGGGTAATTTATAATAAACAGAAATGTATTGGCTCATAGTTCTGGAGGCTGAGAGGTTCAATATCAACGCACTGGCAGGCTTGTTGATTCTGATTCCAAGACAGTGCCTCGAATGTCACATCCTTCAGAGGGAAGCAATACTATGCCTTCTCACAGTGGAAGGTGGAAGGGCAAGGAGGCAAAAGGGGCTGAACTTGCCCTTTTACAGTGGCATTAATCCCACTCATGAGGATGAAGTGCTCATGGCCTAATCATCTCTTAAAGGTCCTATTTCTTAATATTATTACAATGGCAATTAAATTCCAACATGATTTTTGGGAGGGACAAATATTCAAACTGTTAACAATGACAAACTGGCAAAATACACTATGTCCATGTATGCCCCATGTGTGCCTTAATACTGTATAATTGTCAGAACAGTCACCAGTCAGACCGTCTTTACTGTCACTTTGAGCAAGCAAATGTTTACTTCTTTTATGTGAGATGTCTTTAACAACCAGTGCTTAGGTATGCTGAACCAAAATTTAGCCACAAGCAAAACTCTGGTTCCTAATTTTGGATTATTGGAGCCTGTTCTTGGATGAAAGACTAAAATGACAATCATCACAAGAGTTTTACAGCAGCAAAGGCCAGTAATGATTAAATCTCTGGAGACCTTTGATGGGCCTGGATCAAACACAGATGTATCCCATATGCAGAAGGGCCAGTAAAGGGGGAAGGAGATGCTGATATCAACAACTCATTTTAGCAGAGTGTAGCAGGCCTGAAGAGACTGAGGAGGCTATTTTTAAAAGCCCTTCATTTTGTGCCTGATTTATAAGGCAGACACTAAAAATATTAATAAGTAGAAACGGTGCTGATCCATGAACATGAGCTTTCAAGTTCTGGACCCACAAGGTGACAGACTGCAGTGAAGATGCTTGCATCCTTATAATATCCTGGAGGGATCCAACTTTAAAGAAGAAAACATTGGTATTTTAAATCTCAGTTTGGCATTTAACTGTGTTAAGTCATTCTGTTGCATTGGCATCGCTTAGCCTTAAAAAAAAAAAAAAAAAACCCAGATTGTACTACACATTACAGAAGCTTTAATATAGATGCTTTAAACCCAAGGGAAATTACGTCCTATGCAAATTATTTCCCTGATATGGGCTTTCTTCTGGGTCTTCTAATGGTAACTTGCATATAGCTATATTGAAACAGGTCGGAGGTTGATTTAAAAAAAGATGACTGTATTATCAGAGTGAAGGAAATAGATATAATGTCTAAAGTAGTGCATCACTGGGGGAAATTTAATCAAGGAAAACAAGAGTTGGCAAACAGAGTTGTTCCTAAACCAATTTACCAAGATATTCTTGTCAGGAAAACCAGGCGCAGTCCTTAACTACATGACTTGGGTACACCACTATAATAACTAAAAATGGAAAAACCTAAGCATGGTATAACTACTTTGGAAAGAGTTTAGCAGTGCTTGATAAAGCTGAAGATATACATACCTTGATGACCCAGCTATTCCAGTCTTAGGTATATACCCTACAGAAACACACGCTCATGTGCACCAATAGACTTATATAAGAATGTTCACAGCAGAATTCCTTGTAATAGCCTATAACTGGAAACAACCCAAAATCCATTAACAGGAAAATAGATAAACAAACTGTGGTATAGTCTCACAACAGAATACCACACAACAATGAAGACTTACAAACTGCAGTAACATGGATGAATCTTAACATAATATTGAGTGAAAATGTTAAATCCAACACACCAGAGTACACACTGCACAGTTCAAACGAACATGAATTGAACTTATGTTGTTTAGTAATGCATACTTAGGTAGTAAAACTAGGAAGCAAAGCAAGGATGTGAATGGCATAACAGAATGGTGAATATCTCCAGGGAAAGAAGGGCTTATCATAAGGAAGGGCACACAAGAGGCTTCTCTTGCTTGAGCTGGATGGAGTAACATGAATTCATTCCCCTATAATTTAAGTTGTATATTGATGCATTATGCACATTTTAGTATGCTTGTCACATATCAACGTTTTTAAAAAGAAAAAATGGGAATAATATATTTTTGGTTTCTTGACAAGATAATTTTTGCCCTGCACATTGTCAAAGGAATTTAACAATAAATCCATAATCATATATCTATGGGAATGTTTCTAAAGTTGGAACATCACCCACTTCTAAAATTATCCTTAAAAATATCTGTTTATTCCTGTTCTCTAAACAAAGTGACTTCTGTCAAACAAAAGTTAATAGATAAGAATTAGAACATAGAAATCTTGTTAAAAAAATATTACTGTCTTTGATCCAAAAGAAGAGAAATAGAAATAATTTCTGGGAAGCCATCACTTGAAAGCTTTCCAAGGATTTGCATTTCTAGACTATAACAGGCATCCATCTGTGAGACCATGAATTCTTGCAGGTGCCCTTTTCCTTTTAGTTGATAATTCATCTCAAATCATTCCCTCCATTACTATCTGGGCTCCTTCTAATGGACACCAAGCATGAAGAGCGCATGGGTCACTGCTCTAACCACAGGCCTGAGAGAGGAACATTCTGAGTCTGGGACTCTCCAGGGCTGCCATCAGTAAGATGCCCGCGGGCAGCATTGATTCCATGTTTTCTTTTCCTCGTCATTAAATCGGGGTCATAACCTTTCCTAGTCTACTGTGCTGCCTCAGCATATGGATTCATTTTTCAAGGCCAAAAAAAGTTTATTTCAATTAAAAATGTCTACTTTTATGGGTAGATTTTAACACATTCATGAGAGAGTGTTTTATTTTTCAGTTTGTATGTTTTTGGCATTTTAAAGGATTTTTCGTTCTCATGTTCAGTTTAAAAAATGACTTCACTAGCTCCCTCCTTTCTCCTTATGGGTAGATTTCAACACTTCCATGAAATAGTTTTGCTTTTCAGCTTCTGCTGGGTTTTTTTTGCATTTTCAAGGATTTTTATTCCTTTAGGCATTATTGAAGTGACTTCACTAGCTCTTCCCTCTTTTTTTCCTACATGCCCTGGAATCTGGAATTATATTTGGTGGGTGGGGGAGAGAGAGGGAGAGAAAAAGCAAGAGAGAGTAGTGAGCAAGAGGAAAGGAGATAGAAAGAGCACATAGATGTATGATTTTATAGATGGATGTACTTTCAACTTGAAAGTTTTGGCATAAGACACTATGAGGCCAGAAAAAGATGTCACTTTACAACTGAAAATGAGGTTTTGACTCTGAACTTTTTTCTGGTGCTATTTATTTATGCATCAAATAGAAACAGACACTTCTACTTCATGTCTCTTAAGATGAAAATAGTAATGTCAAGCTGTGAGAGATCCAAAGGAAATAAGACTTAGTTACCCAAAATGGATTCAGAGAAATTACCAAAAAATACCCTAATACTTTAATATAGAGAGTTAAGATATTTGATCTATAAAAAAAGTTCACAGATCAAAAACAAACAGGCCTAGATTTTCCTTTCTATCCACAACCATTCTTGAGTCATAGACGTCTTTGAGGATCTAGAGAAAGTGTGATGAACGGTACCTCACCCCAGAAAAATGTACATAGGCAAAAAATTTTACTTACACTGTTGCAGGATTCACAGATATGCTAAAGCCCATCCACCTATAGCAACCCTTAGGCTAAAGATCTGAAGCTTTAGAATAAAGCCTGAGTTACTTCCAGCTGACGAGATGCAGAGATCATGAGGTATTCCTTTTCCCTCCTGGGCACATGGGACAGGTATTTTATTAAAACAGCAGTAAGAAGGAAAAGCCACCGTTTTTTCAGCTGTATTTTCCACTTGTGTAAGCTGGGTTCTTATTGCAAGGAACAGTCTTACTTGGTATTGTTTAAGATGTGTTCTTCATGAAAATAACTGGGGAAGTTAGCAAAATAAGAATCTCAACTCTGTGGCCAGGCTCACTCAAGAAAAGTGCACAGCCAAGCCTCCAGACAACATGGGGACTCATGGATTTGAGGCCCTAGATGTCAGAGGGGCTCCAAACATGAGTTCCTGTATTTTTATCTTAGTACTCGACCTACACGTGTGACTCTGCTACTCTCTCTACCTCCATTTTATTCTATGAGTCCATTCTATCAACTCTCACTGACTCTCTGAAGCAGAGTCCAGTTCTCTAGGTATGATTGCTTCAGGTGATCACTATTCCCTGTAGATAGACTCTTTTCACTGAGCTAATTGGCTTTGACTACCTTTGACTTGGAAGAAGTGTCTCAGAAGGGGCTATGAATGGCCAGCCTTCTGAAGTTTGGCCTGTCCACCATTTACCCAGTGATCTCATAACACTATATAAAAATAATTCCAAGTATATGCCTTTGAAGCTAGGACTTTGTGGCAGTATAGACAAAATGAAAATGAAATTCTGTTGCACCATGGGCCACTATGCAACACTAATGAGTCAGCAGCAAGTTTGAGACTGGAATTCATCATATGGAGAGAATATTCTGAGTGTGGACTCCTGTGGACATGAGTGCTCCACCG
The DNA here is from genome assembly GCF_020740605.2 of Lemur catta. Lineage (NCBI taxonomy): Eukaryota > Metazoa > Chordata > Mammalia > Primates > Lemuridae > Lemur > Lemur catta. The sequence goes on along the minus strand of NC_059128.1, from coordinate 166,331,309 downwards.
AATAGATCTTTTGCTGAAAAGAACTAAACAATATTAAACAAGCTTTATTGAACAATGTTAAAATCTTACTCTAATATCAAAAAATGTTCACACTGATTATTTTTCCCCCAGTGGTCCACCTATTTTTAACCAATAATATGTTACCACTGTTTTCCTTAAAGTCAAATGTTTTTCATTGAATTATACTGATTAAAGCAAAACAATATTAAATGTAACTACAGGGAAGTTCAATTAGATTTTTTTTCCAAGTAATATATTTACAGAAAAATTTTAAAAAGTTCTTTTGGAAAGGGAAAATTGTACCTTAAATGTCCATGAGAAATGCAAAGGTTCAATTTCAACTCCTAATGATTTTGTCCAGTATTTCCCAGAGTGTGTGGTGGAACAAAAGTATTATGAGATTGTTAGAGAAAAGACTTTTGTGGTCCAACAAGTTGAGAAACGCCACACATTTAGTCCTCATTCTGGGGTTTTATAACACCCACCAGCATATTGAAGATACTGAGAAGCCCTGTGATGAAGCCTTTTTAACTGTATTTAACCTACTATTTCTCATTTCCCAAATGTATTTGACCATAACTCTCCTCCCATTTTTTCCAAATGTCTATCAGTTGCCCACAGACATAGTGTTCTGTCTAACAAACTTTGGGAAGTACCAATTTAGGCCAAATTGCATTTAACCCATCACTGGAAAATCCCTAATTTTAGTTAAAAAAAAAAAAAATTCTATGTTGAAGAGTATGTACAAAATGAATTAAGTTTCATTAGATGTACATTAAAAGACTTTAAAGATAAACAACAATGTGCCCACTGCTATTACCTCTACATGGTGAGTTAAGGAAGTTTTTGTCTTCATCCTTTTTTTCTTCTGTCTCTTTAAAAGTAAAAGTCTTTTCCATGAACATTTGCTGCTTTTGTAATGATAATATTTTTTAAAAGGAAAAATGCTTGCTGGACTTTTGGGGAAAATACCATTTAAACTATTTTTGCCTTTGGGTAGAGGTGGAAATGAGTTCAGGGGGTGAAATGTTTCTCTACCTTTCCTATCCTCAACCGTCATAAGCCTGTAGTTTGGCAAGTGAGGTATAGGTGGGAAAATGATGAGATAGTAAAAAGAGTTGTTGATGCAAGTATTTGAGTTTTTACAACTATTGCATTGGAAGGAATGGACATTATGGCTAACAAAAGACTCATATTGCTATGAGATGAATGAATGATATTTACAATGTGATTACCCCAAGATCCTTATGAGAGGGTCAAAATACCTCCCTGGTGTCCAGGAAGGGATCTGATAGAAGAAATTAGAGCTGCCTGAGGAAAGATGGCAAACGAGGGTTAACAAAGTTTCAAAGACTAATGAGCCATCTTGAAACTTGTTTGGGTCACTGATTTTGACTGAAAGTTATGCAGTGAGTTTACCCCAAATGTTCCTGCCACAGGTAGAACGGCTCAAGCTAAATATAATAAGCTGAACTAGACTGAATTTGTCACAAAGCTACACTTTACAATGGTTAAAGTTATAGCAGTAAATCCAGCCCTCCCCACCATCCCTGCTCTTTCCCAAGCCACAGATTCTCTGGCCTCACGCCATGCTGAGACCAGTCCTTCCTTTTGTAGTGCCCTAAGTTCTAGAACCCAGCCTGCTGGCTGTTTTTGTATAGCCCAAGAGGAAAGAATGGTTTTTTTGTACTCTTAAAGTTGAAAAACAATCAAAAGAAGAATCGTATTTCATGATACATGAAAATTATATAGAATTAAATTCCAGTGTTCCTCAAGTTTTACTAGAACACAGCCATGATTGTTTTTTTTTTTTTTAACCTATTGTCCTATGGCTGCTTTAACGCTACAACAGCAGAGTTGAGTAGATGCAACAGTGACCAAGAAAGATTAATTTTATTGAACCTTACCAAATTTTGTGAGATGCCCCTGAAGACAGAGTCCCACATCAAAAAAGTATGGGGATTATTTATGCTCTATGCCCCACCTAGAGATAGCTAATGCATATTCTCTGAATAGTACTATGTTTAAAAAAAAAAAAAGGGGGGGGTTAAACCCAGTGTTTCCCAACCACATGTGAGGATGGACCAGTTTCTTCATATAACACCCATGAATGTACCTATAAACACCCCTTGAACACCTCCTGGAAAACACGGCTCTGGGTCAATTCTCTTTTCCCTTTTGAAAGCTATTTGTCCTGTGTTCCATTCCTTCAGGTCCACACCTGAAAGCTAACACCTTGGAAATGAGAGAAGGATCTTATCTCACAATCTGGACTATATTTGCCAGTTTATATATTGGGATATGGTTCTTATGGATGAGTCTTCCTCAAATATGTCATGGAGATAATGCCAGTCCCCTCACATATCACTTGGCAGTGTTGTGAGGGCAAGTGAGATAATGTTAGGCTTCTAATTATTGGAACATACTAGCCAGATTAAAAAAAAAAAAATTATCTCAAACAGGGAGATCAACAATAATCTGCTAGAGTCTCTTCAACTTCAATTTTCCTCATTCAATTATTTCTGTAGATTACTGCCAAACTAATTTCCTACCTTTTAAAAATTGTCAATCTTTTACTCAATTATTCATAATTGTTACTTATTGTTTAATGCAGTGTTTAAAATTGAGTTCTACAGAGCCATAGGATTCCATGGGAAGTGATGTGGATCCCCTAAAGGTGAGAAGGGTAGACCTAGACCCTGGGCCTTCGGCTCTTTACTTGTCTTACATGTAGGAATTTCCAAATAATATTCCATTTGTAAAAGGATTCACCTGCTAAAGATATGTTAGAAAAACTAGTATGGCCAAGCTTATCTCTTCAGTGTGATTTTCAAATCTCCAGACCAAATTTTGTTTTCCATATCTTTGTAATAGTTATCTTCTTTTCCAGCTGGATACTGATAAGATTGGCTTCTCGGTAGGATTGATCAGTGCTGTATCTGTGTACTATGCTGGGAATGTCAAGCAAGAAGAAGGCAACAGGGAGTGGGGGAAATGTGCAGGACACACAGAGGCAGAAACATAGCCCAAGATGAGGTTAGCAATCACAACTGTATCCTGAACAGGATACACTGCTTCGTTCCTCATCCAGATACAGGTCTGGTTGCAAGGAGAAGCTGATGGGGGTGGGTGGGTCTGTGCGTGTATGGGATAGTGGAAGAGGAGCATGGCATTCGAAAGAGATGTGGTAAGGCAGATCCTAAATTCTGGTGCAATATAGGCCATTAACCAATACCATGGTAAATGAGTTAACACATGAAAATCACTTACAAAAGTGCCTTGGACTTAGTCAGTGCTATATGTGCTAAGTATTATTAGTAGTAGTCCTATTGTTATTGTTACTGTTGCTGTTGTTATTATCATTCAATAGAGGGCATGGACAAAGTAGGGTTATAGCCCCACAAAAAGAGTTAGCTGAAATAAGATAAGATGCTGGGCCTATTTTAGTAGATGCCTCATCTTTTTATTTTATCTCTCTGCACTCTGTTTAGTTCTTTCGAACTACTTCCCACAATTTGAAATTATATATTATTTGGTTTTTTTTAATATGTTTATGGTTTATTGTCTGTTTCCTCCATTTGATTTTTAAGCTCTATGGAACTAAGGACTAGGTCTATTTTACTCATAATCCTACATGCAGTGTCTAGTACATTGCCTGGCCCAGCGGGCACCCAATACAGAATGATGACTGACTGAATGAATGAATGCTAATTGAGTATAGAGCAGGCTTCCTCCAAGGGCCACAACCTCAGTGGGAGATGCTGGAAAAAATCTTTGATGCCCAAATGTCCCAGGTAAAAGGGAGCCAGAATGGCACACTGAATTCCCTGGGTGCTTCAATCGCAAAATGTGGAGCAGGTTACATAGCCCAACAACAGGTGGGGCAATGAGAGGTGGTGCTAGTACTCTGGACATCTAGCTCAGGCGGCCTGTTGAGGGTTCCTGGGAAAGGGTGGCAGAAGCCTGCAGGTGTCTGGGGTTTCCTTGCCAACCGATGGGATAGGGCTAGGAGAGAGGATCATACTGACCAGTTTTCTCAAGATCTCCAGATAATCCCTTAAATCCTCTTCTTAACATGTCCTTCTGCCTCTTCAACACTCGGCTCAAGCAGTGCAATCTTTGCCTATAGCCTATTCCAAACTCAAGTGCCTTCATGGATCAATTTTGAGCCACAGATTAGACTTTAGTTTTATGTGTGTATACATATATATGTGTGTGTATATATAAATATGTGTGCATATATATGCACACACACAGATATGTGTGTGTGTGATGTTTAGGAATGCTAACTAGATCCTTCATGGATCTGGGTTCTTAATCAATAGATAAATAAAAGCAAGGAGCCAACTGAGGCATTAATATTTGCCTTATCACTCATAAGGTTGGATTAAAGAACATGGCAAGTTCTCCCACCCTCTTCCCAATCTAGGAATCTGCAGAACCCTAACTTACCTGCCCAAATATTGGTGGAGAACTTGGAAGGTGGTGAGCCTGCCGACCCAGGCTCCAATCCTCTTCCCACTTGATGACAAAAAGCACAAGCTCCAACTAACCATTGCATGAATTTTGCCTCAGGCTTTTTTTCAAGTGAGAAAAACTCAGCCCTGTCTGAGTATCAGTGCAGTGGCCCTGGAAATGAGCCATACTTTGTTCCTTGGAAGGAAAGGATGAGGCAGTGTAGAGTGAGAGATCAGAAGCAGTCCTTTAATACTTCCTCCTTCCAATGGTCAGCGTGGATATTCCTTCATGAATATAAGAGGAAAGGGAACCAAAGGCTCTTTTCCAGCATGTGCATCTCACACACGCATACACACACACATATGTGTCCTGATAAGCCTCTGGGTTAGCCACTGTTTTTCAACATCTGTGGTAGACTGTATTTTCCAAAATAGCTGCAACATTACCTCCCATCCCAGGTGCTCATTTAGAACTTGGCTTTCCTTCATGAAGACATGGGCTCTGTCTCCTCTTTTAATCTGAGTAGGCCTTTGATTACTTCAACCAATAAATTATGGTAGAAATGACATTCTCACTTCCAAGGTTAGATCGTAAAAATGTCATACACTTCTATCTTGTTCTTCTTGGACATTCTGTCTTGGAAACCCAAGAGTAAAGCCTACACAGCTTGTGGAGAGGCCATATGGGGAGGAACTGAGTTCCCAGTCCGACGGCCCTAGCTGAATTCCCACCTGACACACAGCATCAACTGGCCTGTCATGTGAGTGAGTCATCTTGAAATTGTCATCCAGCCTCCCATCCATCAGGCTGCCCCAATCGATGCTGCAGAGATGAGGCAGTCCTTCTAAGCTCTGCTCAAAGTTCAGATTTGTGAGCAAAATAAATGACTATTGTTGTTTTAAGTCATTACATTTTTGGGGTGGTTTGTTACACAGCAATCGATAACTAATACAATATCTAGCCAATATAAGTCATAAAGACAGCAACACCAAAGCTGAGCTGTGAGAATTAGGATGAGGCATCTTAATGGAATAATAACATGAATGAATTTGTATGTAAAAGAATAACTCTTCCTTCCATAAGGCAGACCAACTACTATGCAGACCACAAAAGAAAAGGGAGTGGAACTACTGCAATTAGCTTCTGTACCTGGGAACTTTGCAAAAGGAATTTCACTCTGCTAGGGATAATAGGTGAGTTGTAGAATGTCAGACCTGAGCTTAAAACTACTTTTTAAATTTTTTTTCAGATTGCCACAGTGGGAAATCAAACCACCTTCTTCAAATACCTTGCTCTTAGTCACCAAATCCTGCCTGGACAATCAGTTCAAAAGACTACGTGTAATTTTCAACTTGTAGGACTTGTTCTGAAAGGCCTTCAGTCTCTCTCCTGGGCCATCATTTGTGCACCTCTCTCCTTGGCTCTTCAAATGGTCTTTTAGAGTCCTGAAGGCTTTTGGCAGATCAAAAAAATCACAGAAATAGACAGTAAAAGCACCACCAGGGGTGGATTGTAAATGATGTTGTGAGTGATTAGAGCAAGGATGAGTCTAGTGATTTATTGGGAATTACGGTAGTATCCTAGGTACACACCCCTGCATAGACCAGAATTTAGGGAGGCTTAGGAATATCAAGAAGAGTCCATGTTTAAGAGCTTTCTCTGCATCAAATCTCAACCACTTTGAAGCTTCTCATCATAATTTTGTCTGAAGCATGAAGCTGAGAACTCCCCCTGCCAATTCCTCCCACTTAAATTATCCTTTTTTCCTCATTTTTGTCCATATCATTTGTCAGGGAAAATGTCCAAATTCTCCTTAATAATTAGCAGAAAAGGCTTTTTCCATATATATGTGTATATATGTGTGTGTACACACACACACACTCTCTGGGTTGGAATTTTTCGTAAACTTTTTAATTTAAGTATAACATACACATAGAAAAGTATACCTAAAGAACATATGGAATTTCACAGAAGAATATACCCATACAACCACAACTGAGATTTTTTTTTTTTTTAAAGTACCATTTCTAGTACCCTAATAGCCTTCCTCATGCTACCTCCCAGTCATACTCAACTACTCCCCCCAAGGGTGATCAAAGATTAGAATTTTATGTCCACTACTTTCCCCTTCACGAAATATTCCAGTGCAGCATGTGTTTTATTTTGCTCAGGGTTACACTGAGTCCTTGGCTTACCTTCTCTCTCTCTTCCTGATTTCTTCTCTTTATTCCCAGGGCATGCGGTGCCTTAGATTTACACTCAGTGGAGAATGATCCAGTGACCAAAGACAAAGAATTAAATGTCAGGGCTGGAAGGGATCATAGAGGTAGATTGTCTAGTTCAAATACAATTTCTCTCAATTTATACAAGAGAAAGTGGGTTACCTTTGATCACACAACTAGTTAATGAAAGTTCAGGTCTATATCTCTTTCTGCTCCACTGCAATACCTCTATAACACCCTTCTTATAGGTATATCTAAGGAGGAGAAGAAAAACCAACTACAGTAATTTATGGTAATCTTGGACATTTACCCTATGAAAAGAAAGCAGACCACTCTTACTTTTCTCAGTGCAGTCAAATCCTTTTGCATTATGACTCTTTAAAACATTTTACCATCTCAGAACAGTTTGAGCAGAGTTTGACAGTTTATCTTTCTCATTCATTCATTCTTTCATTAATTTAAACTTCATTCTCTTACCAAATATATATCTCAAACATCTATTATGTGCTAAGTATGGATGTTTAATAAATAACAACAGTGAATAAAAGAGGCAGAATCCTTGTCCTCATACAGCTTACATTCTAATGGGGGATACAGTCAAGAAATAAGACAAATAAGAAAACACATTGTGTGTTAGGTGATGACTGGTGTTATGGAAACAACAAAGCAAAGAAGTGAATGCTGGAGGTTCAGGTGAGGTGAAGTGTTTTTTTGAAATAGGTGAGCAAAGGTCTCTCTGAGGTGACATGCAATTCAATTACTGGAAAAGGTTGAAGGAATAAACCATGCAGATATCTGGGGGAAGAGCATTCTAGGCATAAGGAACAGCAAATGCAAAGGCTCTGAGATGAGACTATGTTTAGTATATTATAGGGATAGCAAAGAGGCCAGAGTGGCTGCAGCAGAAGGGCCAAAGGGGGGAGTAGTAAGACAGGTGGGCAGAGAGGTGATAGGGAATCAGATTGTGAAGAGCCTTGTGTGCTACCATAAGACTTATTATTCTTCTCCTCTGTAGAGCAACAGGGAGTCATTGAGGGTTTGAGCCAAGGAACACCATGATATGACTAATGACTAAATATGATCACTCTAGTGGCTTTGTTGAAAATAGTCTTTAGGGAGGCAAGGTAGAAACAGGGGTTCTTGTTAACAGACTATTACAGTAACTTGGAGGAAGAATCTTGGAACTAGTGAGGTAACAACAGAGGTGGTGAGTAGTAGTTGGATTTGGGATACATTTTGAAGTTAAGGTCAAAGGAATTTGGTTATCATAAACATGAGTGAATCTAAGTGTGGTGGCTTTTTAAAAAAGCAACTGAAAACCTTTTGCTATTCCAATCATCTTGAGGGTCTACGTCTCCTCTCCTTGAATTTAGATGGGCTCATGACTGCTTTGACCAATAGAGTAGTGGAAGTGATGTTAGGTGACCTCTGAGGCTAGGTCATTCATTTTCTTCTTGGTCTTTGGAATGCCCACCTCCTTATCAGAACCCAGCTTTCATGCTGTAAGAAACCTGAGCAACATGGACAGGTGGGAGGTGTAGGTGCTCCAATTGACAGTCCCAGCTGAGTCCAGCCTTTATGTGATTGTAGCCCAAGAACCAGGGATGGGAGTGAAGAGGCTTCCAAATGACTCCAGCACTGAGCCATTGAAGTCTTCTTAGCTAAGTCCTCAGACATCATGGAGAAAAGACAAGAATTTCCACTATGCCCTTCTGCATTCAGCACCCACATAATCTGAGCGTAACAAAATGTCTGTTGTTTAAGTCACTAAGTTTAGGATGCCTGTTACACGGCAGAAGATAACCAAAATACAGACTCCGAGTAGGGATACTTGCAGTACAGTGTATCAAAGACAATCTCAGGAAATTTACACCTGATCACATTGTTATACAGAAACTACTGGGCAGCTGCCCAAAGTCTAGGGACAGAAATGGTGCCATCATTACACATGTGTAAGTACATTAGGAATGGAAAATGGCCCTGATTCACTATCTCCCACTTACCAATAATAAAACCCCGGCTAACTACTCAAAAAGCCAGACTGAACAGATGCACTCAACAATCTGGTTCTTCCCTTTATTAGCATTAATTACAATCATTTTGCTTTTGTTGGCTTTATTTTTATTAATATCTCCTCAAACAAGCCAAAAACAGAACAGAACAAATGCCTTCATACATGGGCAACCTGCCACAGACTCAATGGGTCAAGTTAGGTGTGTCTCAAGCACAACTTTCTCTCCGCATTTCCAGCAACTGTGCCAGAAATTGAGAGGGACCCAAGGATTCACACATCAGTGTGAAGAGCAAGGTATTCATGTGTGGACTCTACATTGTCTAACAGACTATGTTACATTTTGGGTTCATGATCTTAGCTTTGACCAGTAGAGTAGTGGAAGCCATGTTAGGTGACCTTCAAGGCTGAGTCATAATGGCCATTCATTTTCTCACTGAACTGTGGAGGCAAGCTACTCACCAGCTTTTCTGTGTCTACTTCCTCATGCTGAAAGAAGAGAAAAATCTGCTGAATGACGGCAATCAGCATTGTCTCATGTTCTCATGACCTAAAAGAAGACACCAGGCAATAGTTCTACAGGACATAGACTAGATTAGTTCTCTTTTTCTAGACCCTTTGTAGCTTGGTGGTTATCAAGAGCTGTGTTTTGATTCATCTGTCCATCTATCCACCCAATAAATACTTGAATCAAGACAAGACTCTATGGTGGGCCTTTTAGTAAAGGCAAGAAATACAGAGATAAAGAAGATGGGACAAGATTCATTTTTCGAGGTTCAGACCGAATACTACACTCCCTCTGTAAAGTTGTAGCAACAATGATATGTGTTCACCAAACTCATTTCATTTTCCTCCTGTGCTCTCAGGAAAACTCACTTCCCAACTTTCTGTACAATTAAATTTGGGTCATGGGACTGGGTTCTGGCCAATGGAAAATCTGGGAAATGTGATTTCTGCATGTCCAGCCTGCCCATAAACCCTCTGGGCAGTTCTCTATACACCCTCTTTTCCTTCTATGGTGACCTTAGAAGCTATGTGTTGATGACAGTGAGCTCACACAATGAAAGGTGACTGAATGCTCCTGTGGAGCAGAGTCACCCTTCTGGCCACAATGAACTGTGGCAGGATCAAGCAATTAACTTTTTATTGTGTGAAGCCACTGGAATCAAGTTGTTTATTAAATTATTTACTCACCCCCATTTCCCATGACTAATACAAAAATTTCTTTAATTGCCACACTATTTAGGGTCCACTCAGGAGATAAAAATCATGGCAGTTTTTCTTTTTAATTGTGGGTAAAATACACATAACAAAAAATTTACCATTGTGACCATTTTAAGCATACAGTTCAGAAATGTTAAGTATATTCACACTGTTGTACAATCAATCTACAGAACTTTTTCACTTGCAAAACTGAAATATATACCTATTAAACAGCAACCTCCCATTTCCCCTGCCCCAGACTCTGGAAACCACCATTCTACTTTCCATCTCTATGAGTTTGCTTTCTTCTAGATACCTCATACAAGTGGAATCATTCAATATTTGTCTTTTTGTGACTGGCTTATTTCATAGCATAATGTCTTCAACGTTCATCCATGTTGTAATATGAGTCAGAAATTCCTCCCTTTTTAAGGTCAAATAATATTCCATCATAGGTATATACCACATCTTATTTATTCATCCATTCATAGGACATTTGGGTTGCTTCCACCTCTTGGCTATTGTGAATAATGCTGCTATAAATATGGCTGCACAAATATCTCTTTGAGACTCTGCTTTCAGTTCTTTTGGATATATACCCAGAAGTGGAATTGCTGGATCATGTGGTAATTCTATTTTTAAGTTCTTGAGAAACTACCACACTGTTTTCCACAGTGGCTGCCATTTTACATTCCCACCAACAGTACAAAAGGTTCCAATTTCCCCACATCCTTTGCAACATCACGTAAGTTTTTTTGAACACAGAATTTAACATAAAGAATTTTTAACTAGGTAACTGGAAGGGTGAAAGGTGAATACTAAGATTTCAAAGACATAGTAATTGCAGGAGGCAACTAGTACCCCTAGGGCTGAGGGAACAAAGAGAAGAAGTTGGAATCATGCAAACTTAGAGACTTAAAGGAAGGTTCTGTGAGGCTGGGCCCCAGAGATCTGAAGAATGGGCACAAGCTGGTATTGGTATCTGAGAGGGACACTGAGGCTGGTTCTGTGATGTTGGAGGGACTGCAAACTGCTGCTACAGGAGTGAACTGCCATTGTCGAAGTGCTGCTGCCACAGTGAAGGAGCCTTGCTGGGGCGATGCTCACAGTAACCGAAGGCATAGCGATGAAGCAAATCGCTTTCCTTTTCCAGTCTTGCAGTCTGTCTCTAGCGCCCCTATCGGCAGAGCCTAATAGGAAATGGCTGGAAAAGCAAAAATCGAGTTTGCCTCGGCATCAGAAAGCAGAGTATGGAAGGGTGGATTTGGAGCGGAGAGGCAATAACTTAGTAACTGGCTCCCCATGCCAAGAAGCACCTCTCTCTGCACGGCACTCTCAGCACTTTGCCTGCTCTCTGCTGTGGCACACATACCACTTTCTACCTTGAATCGAAGTTCTTTGGTGTTATGCCTTAACTCCAATTCAAACGTAAATTCCTTTAAGAGCAAGATCAGGGGCTGATTCATCTCTGTATACCTTCTGATGGCCCCCAAAGCCTAGCACAACAGGTGTACATAGTTGGTATGTAATGATTTTGCCAAATGAATGAATTTGATCCCAAAATGAGTGAAACGGTTGTGTCTATAAGGAAGCAGGAAGTGAGCACAGAGGAAGCCCAACCATATTGCAAGTTGCTGCACATTTGAGGATGGAATAGAATTTGGGCTAAGAGGTACTTGAAAAATGCTTGTGAAAAGCAGGATCCACACCAACTTTGTGGAGATGATATAAGATTTAACCAAAGGTGTCAGGAAAGCCTGTAGTTATTTGGTATTGGCTATTCAACTCTGGCAAGGGGAGAGGTGAAAAGAGGGATGGCAGGGCCTCTCCCTGGGCCCTCACAGGGTTTTCAGGCACACCTGGTCTCACCAGAGCATCTTCATTCTCTACGCAGAACACTCCATACCAGTTCGGAGCCTCCAAGCAGTAAGAACTGCCAGACACCTTGGAGAGTAGATGGCCCAGTTATTATTCCTGCATAATGAATTATTCCCAGACTTAGTGGCCATTTTATTATGCCCATGGGTTCTGTGGGTCATGAATTTAGGAAGAACACAGTGGAAATGGCTTTGCTTGAGGATGTCTAGAGTCTCAGCTGGGAAAACTCAGTGGGCAGGGGAGACTTAGTGGGTTGGAGCTAGAGTGATCTAGGGACATCTTCACTGACATGTCTGGTGAGTGAGGCTGTCTGCTAGGCCCACAGCTCAGGCTGTTGACTGGAATATCTACTCGTGGCCTCTCCACATGGCCTAGACTTCCTCTCTACATGGCAGCCTCAAGAAAGTCATGCTTCTTACCTGTGGCTCAGGGCTCCACAGCAAGTATCCCAGTAGATAAGGTGGGAGCTTTTATGTCCTGTCCTCAGAAGCCACACACTGCTGCTTCCACCTCGTTCTGTTGGCTACACCCGAATCATAGCCTCACCCCTATTTAAGGGCATCACTTAATGGGTGTCCATATGATCAACTAAAGAAAAGCATGTGAGTTGGGAAGCATTAGTACAGGCATCTGTGGAAAACACAATCTGCTATGGCTGTTACATTCATTCTCCATATTTTCCAGATGAGGATGCTGAGGTCCAGACAATTTGGGAAGTAGCTTGCTAAGGTCCTTATGGGCTGCCATCACAAAGTACCACAAGCTGAGTGATTTAAAACAACAGAATTCTGTTGTCTCGTAGTTCTGGAGGCTAGACATCCAAAAGGTACCAGTAGAGTGACTCTGGGGAGAAATCTTTCCTTGCCTCTTCCTAGCTTCTGGCAGTTCCCGGCAGTTCTTGGAGCTGCTTGTAGATGCATCACTCCGTTCTCTGTCTGCTGTTCTCTGTGTCTCCACATCTTACTCCTGTGTCTGACTCTGTGCCCAGATTTCCCATTTTTATAAGGATACCAGTCACGTAGGATTAAGGTCCATCCTAATCACCTTTTGACTTGATTACCTCTGTAAGGCCTTATTTCCAAATACGGGGACATTCTGAGGTACTGGGGGTTTGGACTTAAATAGCTTTCTCTTTTGGGGGGGCACCATGTGGTCCATAACATCATCCTTTCTGAAACCCATAGCACAAGGAGAACTTAGAGATTCATCCTGGGTAAGGCTGAGAACCACAAGCAGCAGCTACGCTGAGGAAATTTCTCTGCCAGGTAACCTTGGGCCAAGGCTTGGAAGGTGTTTCAAAGAGAAAAAGAGACTGAGATTGTTCGGGCATACTGGCCTTATGTTGCTAAAGTATTTATGACTGGGCCAAAATAAATGCCAGGCAGTGGATGCCATCAGAGGGATACAAGTGATTCCAGTGGGAGGTCAGATGCCGGAGCCAGTTCTCTCTCTCCCACGGCTAAAGGGTAAAGATTAAAGTGCAGAGGTGACTGGGCTGAGGAGAGCCACCTTGGCTGACATACACTCTGCTGACAAGCATTGCAGGCAGGTAGAGGATATGAATAAACGGGAAGCTCTTCCCTTACCCCTGGCTTTGAATTTTGAAAGGTAGCTTTTTTCCCCATCAAAACAGTGATTTGAAGCAGATAACAGAGAAAAGGTAATAGGGCCTGTGGAACCTTAACAAAGCTAAAAGGAGCCCTGGATTTGAGTAAAACTATTTTACTTCATCTACTAGTGTCTTTTCCTTCAGAATTTGGAGAAATATAAAGACATTTATATTACTCACCAATAACATCAGGAAAAAAGAATAAGAATTGCTACTGAACACTGTGCTAAGCAATTTGTACATACCATGGCAGCTTTGCTACAGTGTTTTGCTCATATCCCTTCTGTTCCTTCAGTGTTGCACACTGGCTTCTCAGATAGGTTTTTACTCCATAAAACTGCATTCTTTTTGTTGGAGGGCTGACCTCAGGCTACTGGAGCCTGCTTTTCTGGCCACAGGGGAAGCTAAAAGTGCCTGAGAATTTACATTTCCCTGGGGCAGCCTTCACCTAGTGGCTTACAGGTGTGGGAATGTAAGCATCTACAGGGGGATAAACACCAACGCCCCACCCCCTCATTCCTTCTCTTTGTTGTTATATTCAGTCTTCTCCAGAGAAACTCTAGGGGACTGAGCCAAAGTTACTCTCCGTGAGCCTTGGTGGCTTGATATCTTAACTTTGCTTGGCCTTGTACCCCTTCCTGTCTCAATTTCCCACTCCTGTGCTGTTTCTTCCAGATAACACATCCTAATAAATAATTTTCACACACATTCTGATTTCAGGTGGCTCAACCTGAGACACCATCTTATCTAACCTTTACAACAATCCCCATGAGGTAGGCAGGATCAGCCCCACTGCACAGACATGGAAACTCCAGCTTTGCATGGGCCTGCTCCAATCACATAAGTTAGTAGCTCTCTTGACTTTCAAAGCCATCATCTCTCTGCTATATTGTATTGTTTCAAAGACCCAACGTGTCTTACTTCCTTTTTCACTTCTTAACTGCCTTGGGCTTTCCTAAATTTCTTGATTTAGGAAGTCTTGCTGTTCCTATTGTTTCCTCTTGTTGGACTGGACAAGCCTGGGTTTTTACTAGAACAGCGAGTGGGACAGAAATGATCTTCTTCATGTTCCCCTCTTGTGGCATAATGTAGTGAATTAAAAATAGCCCCAAATTCTTTAACACTCCTCCCACTGAGGGCTTGGGTCTATTTGTCCTTGAATCTGTGCTGGCTCATGACAATTGCAACAAATAGTTTATGGCAAATGTGATCTGGGATTAGCTTTTAAAAAGACTGACAATTTCTGTTTTAGTCTTTTGGAACCCTTAGTTTCCATGTAAGAAGAGACTGCCAGGCTACTAGGGAGCCCAGGCTTGCCAATGGAGAGGTCATGTGGAGACAGAGATGTCTAGCCAGCCACCAGCCTGTTAAAAAATGATCCCAGCTGAGGCTTCAGACATTTAGGGAACAGAGATAACTCCTGCTATGCCTTGTCTGAATTTTTAACCCATACAATCCATTAAAAAGTTTGGGTTTTTTTTTTATGCCACAAAAGTTTGGAGTAGTTTTATTATGCATCAACAGATAACTACAACACTTAGACACATTTGCTGGTACAGAAAGCATCTGGATTAGCACATAGCAACTGTCTACCAGGTCTTAACATGCCCCACACTGCCATTCCACCTACTCCTCATCTTCCTCACCTTAATCTTGAAGTTGGGAACAGATGAACTCTTTGTGAACAACATCCAATCATAAGCACATTCAACTTCTAATTTGACACTTGATTCAAGATGGCAGTGGGTGCTGCCATTTGGGAGCAACTAGTTATGGGTAAACTGAATCAGTTGGGAACCAATTTCCTCCCAGTTATACTTAAGCTTTGTTTTTTCATTTTTTACTGTTTAGTTATTCTATACGTTATTTTTAGCTGCTATGAAGCCCTAACACTTTGGGGTGTTATGAGATGTCATGTTCTTATTTGTAGGAAAGGCACTACTTAAGCATTTAGTTCTATCTCAACTTTGCCCCTCTGCCACCTTGAGCAAGTCACAACTTCTCTGAGCTTCATTTTCTTGCCTCTAAAATGAATGAAATGGTTGACTTGTGAAGCATTTTATGGCCTCCTTAGGAGAACGATTTGTTCCTAGGGTTGGATATCTGTGGCACTTTGTACATACTCATATTATGTATGTATTTTATGCATGTTATACAGCACCAGTGCCAGAAACCACTGTGTAGGTTGCAGTCTTGTCTTCAGAGTCATACAGACCTGGGTTTGCCATTTACTAGCTGTGTGACCTTAGACAAAGTATTTACCTCTCAAATCCAGGTTTTATTTATATGTAAAATGAACATTGTCATTCCTACCTCATACAGATATATTGAGGATCAAAGAAATAATGAAGAAAAGCAATGAGTAGAGAAGTAAGCATCCCATAACTTCTGCTTATACTGACCTCCACCTCTGACACTGTCATTCAGCACTTCTTGAATTTGGGCTGGAGAGTAGGGGGAATATATAATTTATGACCCCCCCCCACTATCTACATACTGTATATTCTGTCACTTCTTTCTTCCAGCAACTCTATTTTATGATGAAAAAAGGGCGTTCAAAAAAATTGTCATTCTCCTATGCTACCGCAGATAATGGGTGATAATTTCAGGACTCAAACTCCAATTTCCTGACTCAAAAGTGCATGATCTTTCCACTGTACCATGACATTTCTCAGAATCGGAGAGAGAGGTGTTGGTTGGTATAGAGACAAACAAAAAGGGTGGGGTGTCTGACCCTTGAGTTACACTGTATACCTGCTGAGTGGCATCCAGACCACTTCAGACAGATGGGGGCCTCCGTTCCCATTACAGATATTCTGGAATAGGGACAACCATTCACTCCACAGAACCTCACTGAGCAGTCTCTACATTCCCGGCACCATCCAACAAAGATAAATCAGTCTTCGAGTTGGCTCTCGAGTTGGCTCTCAAGGAACTGCCCAGAAAAGCTTCCTTGACCTCTCTTTTAAGGGGATTATTAAAAATGAATTTGTGTAACATTGTTTTTTTTTTTTTTTTTTGCAGCAGCATCAGAAAAAGCAGTAAGTACAAAAGAAAATGAATTTCATTTTCGACTTTTAATTCATATTGGAGGATAATGCACAGACACAGAGATGGCTATCACATGTGGAACAATAGTTAGAAGGCTGAAATTCCTAAAAATAGAGTGAGAGGCTGGTGGCGCACATCTCTGTGAAGCCCCAGACTGCCGACACACCTGTGCCTCTGTGTCCATTGCGCCTCAGCATCGTCCGCAGGTGGGTCAAAGCGTCCACAGACCAGAACCCAGCAGGTTTCTCCCGGGAGTTGTCAGGCCCTTAGTTGAAAGACGCTAAATGTAAGTCTCTTAAAAGAACAACACTTGAATGTCAGCAACTGTTACTGGCCCCAGATCATTTTCTTTCTCACCTGAGAAGGTTAAAAAACATCATGTGAAATATGTGCTGGAGTCAGGAGCAATGTGGGAACTCTCCATCCTAAGTACATTTTCCCCCAGGCAGATTTTGTTGGCTAGAAAGGAAACAAAGATGAGAGGCTTTGGGCTTTAATGAAAATAATACCAGAGCAAACCAGGACACAGGAATGCAATTTTTGTCTGGCTTTAGACATGTCACTGCTTCTCTGCTTCCATTTCTCATGCCTGCCTTCTTGTACTTACCCATGTAACACCTGGAGTAAGATTTAACTTTTACCCAGAGTTGGTAGAGATTCTTAGAGGAAATATAAATGGACAATATCTTTCTTAGACTTTGATGTGTACCTCCTTTTTCAAATGATTGGACAGGAACTTTTCTAAAATTTCTAAGAGGCATGAAGGTGGAGGCATCACACAAAACTTTCAGCCCAGTGTTCAGCCCATCCCTAGAAGTTCCAGATTATTTGCAACCATGCACAGATGCTGTTCCATAGAAGACATCATGTTCTCAACTGCGATATCATTCATGTGGTTCCTGAGTATATACATTCCACTTCTGTACCCTTTTCCCCAAGGTATATATAGAAGATTATTGATAAAGGATTAAGTACTTCATGTTCACTGATATGATAATGAGACCTCTCCTTGTACTGTTGATGTAAAGAGTTATAGATCTTACAGGTCGACTTTCACGTTCCCCTGGCCATTGTCCTCACCCCCACAACCCCTACTGAAGGAAGTAAGGATAAAAGGAATTTTGCACCTGTTCGTCCACCTCTTTTCCTAGAATCAGAAATCCCTCAGAGGGAAGAGGGACAAGAGTAACAGGATCTGCTCCCTGGTTTCAGTATCTATGACTACTGATGCACTATTTCGCAAGTGTTCAGAAACAAGAGAGTTGACATGTATATAGATACTCCTCCCATGCAGAATCCACATTGCTGGTGGTGAAAAACACAGACTTATAAAGCACAGGAGATTTGGGTTCTGGTCTTACCTTTTCCCAAAACTTGCTTGAATAACCTGGGGCAAATTATTTAAGTGCTTGGTTTTCACAAAGGTAAGATGAGGAACATGAGAATAATGAGTATAATGCTGTCTCTGTCAGCAAGACTAGAAAAATAGGCTGGAGCCAGATTAGGAAGGAAATTGTGTATTGCTGAGAATTCTGAATTCTTTAAATTGACAAGGGAGATGTTATCCTGTATCATTGTCATAAGCAAACCCTCATCCTGGCTGTCATGGTTGTGACTCAACAAAGATATCCCTCTTTTTCCTCAAATGCTCAAATGTATACTCACTGTATTGCCTGAAAACAACATGGTTAGATCTTGCCCACCTGATGTTACCTCTGTAAATGTGTAAATGGAATGATGTTACAGCTTAAGATCCCATCTAAGGCTGGGTGTGCTGGCTCATCCCTGTAATCCCAACACTTTGAGAAGCTAAGGTGGGAGGATCAGTTCAGGCCAGGAGTTCCAGGCTGCAGTGAGGTATGATGACACCCCTGCACTCCAGCATGGGTGACAGAGCGAGACCCTATGTCCAAAAAAAAAAAAAAGTCAAGTCTAGAAACTTTGCAGTCCAGAGAAGATGACGAAGTAACAGGCTGTCAACAACTTTCTCCAGACATGGCCCTGGAGGATATAATGTTATTACAGTATCAAGAGTTATTTTCATAAAAATAGTATGGTAATGAAAAATAAAAATAGACAAATAGACACTGGAAGAACATAGAGGGGCCTTGTGTATATGGGAGCCTCCATTTTGAAATGAATTTTTAAAATTACAATTTATTTCTACTATTTAGACAGATGCTGTTGGGGAAATTGAGTTCACCAAATAAAGTCAAGTCATTCATACTACATGAAAAAAAAGAAAGCAATACAAAAATGCCAAAACAACAAAAGACCTATAGGAAAACATAAAAATATACAGCTAAAACTAATCAATAATAGTGGAGGAAGTGAGAAATAACTTAGTGTACACAGCCCCAAAATTTCAAATGATAAGAATCCCTACTTCACCTTTTACAACAAAATTATGCAAAACTGTGGCAGGGATTTCTGTGTTCCCCAAGGCCTGTTTTCTTTCTCTCCTGTCACCACATTTAAATTCCCAGACCCCTCTGCAGTTTACTGTGTCCATGGACTAAATCCTGGCCAGTGGAATGTGGGCAGGAGTGCTGAATGCCACCTCCATGACTGGCCCATATAAACCTTCCGTAAACATTTCACCATGTTCTTCCCTCTAGGTTGTTGGAGGGACTCCATTGACCTAAAGGAAGTCATAGACTCAGAAGGAAGAAATCTGGGTTCTTGTAGGTCTATGTGGAAGGCTGCCCAGCTAACATCTGCCTTGGATTATAACTTAAGTGAGAAACACACTTTTAGTGTGTTTGAACCACTGAGGTTTGGGGGTTTATCTGTTACAGTAGAAAGTGTTACCTTAACTGACACCAAAAATGATTTCAATAGGGGTTAAAATACAAAATTATAACTGCCCTGGAACATAATTTACAAGAAAGATTTTATGATACGGAGATAGAAAAGCTTCCAAGCATGGAAGAAAAGCTAAAACATATGCATTAAATTTGATAGATTTCATCACATTTAAAAAACATTTTAAATCAATTGCTTTTCATTTATCCATTTATTATTGTGGTAAGAACACTTAACATGAGATCTACCCTCTTAACAAATTTTTAAGTGCACAATATGGTATTATTGACTATAGGCACTATCGCACAGCAGATCTCTAGAGCCTATTCAGCTTGCAAAACTAAAGCTTTATACCTCTTGAACAGCTATTTCCCATTTCCCCCTTCCCCCTGGCAACCAACATTCTATTTCCTATTCCTATGAGTTTGGCTATTTTAGATACCTCATATAAGCGGACTCATGCAGTATTTGTCCTTCTGTGACTGGCTGACTTCACTTAGCATAACGACCTTCAGGTTCATCCATATTGTCACATTTTGCAGAATTTCCTTTTTTAAGAATGAATGATATTGCAGTGTATACATACACACACACACACACACACACACACACACACACACACACACACACACACACCCCACACTTTATTTACCCACTCATCCATCAATGGACATCTAGGTTGTTTCTATTTGACTATTGGTTATTGTGAATAATGCTGCAGTGAACTTGGGAATGTAGATATCTCTTGGAGACCAATCACTAATCACTATTTATTTAGATAATAAACATTTACATTTGCTTTATAACTATAGGAAGTATAGCTCTGGGCAAGCAAAAACTGTCTTTGCAGTTTAAAACAACTCCTATATCTGATCTACGTACATGTTACTCCTATTATTGAGGTTATAATTATGGTAATTAAAAATTAAAATACAGTCTTTATGCTATCTAAGGGATATGTGGGAATATTATTCATAAGTCATATGTAAATACTATTTTCAAAACATTGAGAATCATAGTACCACCAAGCTTCAATTTGAGCAAAAGTAGTCTCCTAAGTAGCAGCACTTTCTTAAAACAATAATGAAAAATAAGTAGTTCCAAAACTATTTTTTAAAAGAGACACAAAGAGGTCTCAAGTTTTTCAGCATGGTTCTAGAAGTACAATATTTGGTGTGTTTGAAAGGTGAGTTAATCTTGAACGAATCCACTTCTATTTTCAGGATGTGAAGGTGGTGGGGGTAGTAGGGTGGGGAGAAATGTAGAAGTAGAGAGGGAGAAATGGAAGGATAAAAAGGTCCTTTTTCCAGAAATCATTCTCTTTAATCCACTGGCAACAATGAGTTCAGACTGGAGAAAGAGATGGGAGAACATAGTCTGGAAGCACAGGTGAGGCCTGAGGGGAAAGCCCACCTGGTAGTGAGGGACCACATAGAGGTTGGGTCTTGGCTTGATGCTCTGTTGGAAAAGCTTCTTATGATGGTAGTGACCTTTCATTCATCTTCTGGTCAATGAGTCATTCCTGTAATTTCAGCACTAACTACTCTTGTACTGTGCATTTAGAGCTTTCTTCATCTAAGCCTTATTCTCAGGTAGTTATTTCATCCTTAAACTTTTCATAGTTTTCCTCCAGGGTCCAGATTTCTGATGACTCTTTCTCTAGGCTAGTATTCTTCAAAGGTAACTCCAGTTTTTCATAGTCCTTTTGAACAGGGCTAACCCTGCCAAGGAGTTCATCTTTCTTTTTTTTTTCCTGAATCAATGTTAGCAAGCTCTGGGACAAGTTGTTTTTTCCTTTCAATAAAAAGCTGGCTCTTGTTTGACCTAAATATTCTGAACAAAATTGAGACCTGTGAAAAGTGTGACTCCAGCTTTCACAAGAAACTCTCAAAGTCAAAGTCCATGCTCGGGTCATCAGGCAGCACAGCCACCACCTTGCTCGGCTTTCCAAGGATTACTGGTAAGTGAGGCTTTGAGGAGGTTCACAGTCCATCCATGGCACCAACACCTCCATCCCCCCCCAGAATTCCACTCTCGGCAACAATGGCTGTACCAAAGGCAACATCTGCAGAGCATACTCCATGGTATTTATCTGGAACCCAACTGCCCCACCGCCACCCCCAGCCACTGGGACAGACCGCCAGTGGAGCTGATAGAGAGGAGGACAGGTACAGTAATGAACTCACTTGTTCCACAACTCTTCAGTGCTCCTTCTTGCTCTTTTTTAAAAAAATCCTTTTAAATAGAAAAAAATTCAAAATAAGGAAAAGTAGAAATATTAGTACAATGAACACTCATTTACCCCCCCACTTGGATTCAACATTGTTTACATTTTGACCCATTTACCCTATCTACCTCTCTCATTATTTAAGTTTTTAGATGAACAATTTCAAACCAGCTCAAAATAAACCATAGACATCCTGAAACTTCAGTGTGTATTTCCAAAAAAATCAGGACATTCTGCTATATAACTGCATACCCTTATGGTACTACTATTATTCACTTTTCAGAAGAGGAAATTGATCAATGCCTGAAAATCTCTGAGGTAAGTGAGGAACCAAAGCTTTAGCACACTTAGCTAGAGTATAGTGGCCCTGAGACCTGGGCAAGGATCTCCTCAACTGTCAGCCCTGAGAAAGCTCCATGAACTATAGGACTTACATGTACATTTTAAATTTCTGTAAGAGGAAAAAAGTATACCAGGAACCAAGTGAAAATACACATGAAAAACTATGGAAAAAACCATACACAGTTTATATAGTACAGTTCAAATGTTAACATTCTTAATGTGTAAAGAGCTCTTCCAAATCAATAAAAAGATGAACATCTCATCTTTAAATAGAATAGTGGTCTTTTGTTTTGCCAGCCTAGGATCCTTTCCCTCTTTTTTGTACAATTTTCCCTTGGAAAAATATCTTTTGCTACCTTTTACTTTTGTTAATAGCATGGTTCTACTTTCCCTACCTCAAGAAGGGGCTTGTGACCCTTAGACATTCTGATTAGTCGAGGGGTTGGCATGTTCCTAGTGAGTCAATCTTTTTCAGGTGCTATAAGCTATTGCATGTGCTATAAAATAAAAGGAACACCACCACTGCCCCACCTTTTTTGCTGGAATCACTAGCTGCAAAGTCAATGTAAACCTAGAGACATTTTTGCTACTACATGGGGAGAGTCTAAGAAAAGAGATGAGAGAGAAAGAGAGAGAGCGAGAGCACATGCACAAGTGAGAACGGGCACACGCCAAAGAGAAATTATGTGATTATATAGTTTGAGGTCCTGGGTCTAGACTTGCTCAAAAGCAGATGCAACCACTCCTAGATCCAATAAATCTCTAGTTTGTTGGAATTCTGTCATTTGCAATCAGAGTATGGCCTAACATATTTATTGCCAGACAATGAACAACAGAAAAAAAATTGTTTAAATGTCCACTGGCCCAATTGCTAACATAGGAACAATCTCATTAGGGAAAAAATCCAAATTAAAATCAGATGTTTTCATATGTCATATTTTCAAAGATTAAAAAGCCTGATTAAATACTGTAAAAGTATGTAAAATATACATTTGCATAGTCAGCTAGTGAAGTTACCCGAGAAGTTTTCTGAAGGATAATCTGGCAATACATACCAAGATTTAAGATGTGTATGCTCTTACACAATAAGTCTTCTCCAAGGAAGTTAGACTTAGGAAATAATTGGAAGTTTCTGAAATGTTTTTTTTTTTTGTAGCATTGCTAATAATAGTGAAAAATGGGAAACATCCTAAGTGCCCAACAATAGATGATTGTATAAAATAAGTCACATATAGCCAAAAAATTAAATATCGCTTGGATTAAAGGTATATATGGAGAGTGGGGTGGGGCAAGGGAGCCTGGCTGACACACCTGTCCATTTGATTGTTTTTGCCTTCTCTGGGCTGGATTCTTCTTCCAGAAATCCTTCTCTCATTTCACTCAGACTTTCTGTTCAATGACAAAATGCCATGATTCACCACTTTCCAAAAGTCCCTAAGCTTCCTTGCTATGATCCATGGTCTGGTGTCTTAGTTTCAACTCACTGACTTCTTCCTGGAAGGAGTTCTCGGCATGCTCTGTGGTTGGGCATCTTGAGATCAGAGTCTGCTCTGCAGAAAATGACTAAAAAGCTAGAAGCTTCAGCTTCTTTCCCACTAGCCTACCTCTTAACACCGCAGTTAAGACACATGTACACATAAACACAGGGCTCTGTATGGCAATGCAGTTATGAGCAGGGACCATGGCATCGGACTGCCAGAGTTCGAATCTTGGCTCTGAATCTTACTGGATACATAATCTTGGGGACTAACTGCTCTGTGCCTCAGTTTCTTCATCTCAAAAATGAGGACAATAACAATATCTGCTTCCTTGTTTTGATGGTAAGTGAATATGTATGCAAAGCATTCAGCACAGCACTTGGCATGTCATTCACCATTGGTACATGCTGACTGTCATCACTTCATAGGCACACACTTGTCTGCAGAATTGGAAGGCTCATATATCATTATGAAAACTTACTGGCAAGAGCCAAGAAACCAATGTCAAAGTAGCTCAACCAAAGAAGGCCAGCTATTGGCTTATTTACCTTGGGGAGTCCAGAGGTTGAGCTCGCCTTGAACCTAGTTACATCCAAAGTTCAAATGATACCTAAAATTGGCCTCATAAGTTTTATAATTGTGATTTGTGAATGTATGAGAGGGTTAAACTCAAGAGTCAAGAAGTAGGGATTCAAATCCCAACTTTCCTACTTGTCAATGTGTGAATCTGGGGGAGTCAATGCCTATCTTTGAGGACCTGGGGAAATTCCCTGCATGGCGCCTGAGATCCACACCATCATATAACCATCATTTCTTTTCCTCCTTGGTCAGGAGATAAATTAGCAGCAGGCTGTGACTATCATCTAGGAAGGATATGTGGGTCCATATATGTGTTTTTTCCCACGAAATAGGCTGTGTATCTGCTGTAAGAAGACCAGGTATCATCTATAAATCTCCCATTTAAAGGTCTTCTTTGTTAGAAATCATGCTTTCCTGCTTTTTATGTTTCTATGAAAGAGCAGGGAGAGACCTGCCCTTCAATGTCCTTGGGGACACATGACAGTAGAGGCTGGATGTCCCCAGGGACCCAGCGCGTTTGCTCCTAGTGGTCGAGTACACACAGGCAATAGCTTTGACATACTCCCCTACACCCCACCCAGTATTTGAAGAAAATACAGGTCTGCAATTAGCAACTGTTTACGTGACTGGAGAAACCTACCCTCAGGCCAAGGAGTTGGAAGCCCTGTGGGAGATTTCTGGCCATTTGACAGGAAAACCTTTTGATCAGTCTCCAATCTCATCTTTTGGTGTCCTGAAATTTACGTAATCATAAAGAACCCAGAGGGAGAAAGATGTCTCAAGATTGGCAGACCCAAATAAACTGCTATAATATTTGGTTTCTGGTCTACAGATAATAGAGGTTTATGGTGGAGCTCACACAACATAATATACGGCAAGTGCTTTGTAGGCTGTTAAAGGCTATACAATGTAAAATATTGCTATTGTAATTGATTAAAAGGCATTGTACCCACAGGATGATATTTTATTTTTCTAATAATCAGTTTCTAAATTATTAAAAAGAGAAAAATAAATCAGGAGAACATAAATACATATCCTAATATATTTTATACATGCATACATATATATATATTTTCTGATTTATTTTTCAAGAATATATCTTCTGTAGGCTCTCAGTTTCCACCATAGAATGATGTGTTGGTGTAGCTTTGTGTGAGTTCTAATAAATTTTATTTTTGAAAAACAATGATTGCACTGTTTTATATGCAGTCTAGACAATGGATATGGAGCCCAGCATGGAAGTCCAACAACATTCATCCACTAAGTATGCCAAGAATTAATTTGAAAGGATGGGTAAGAAATCACAAAGGGAAAAAGGAAGCTGCATGCTTGCACACATTAGGAGTATGGTCACTGACAGATCTCTGCTACAGGGCTGATGCTGCACATCTGCTATCATTTTTTTTTTTTTTCTTTTGGTGCTGAGTAACAGAATATTTCCCTTCTAGTGTCAACCTTCCCATTGTCTTGCCCTGGCTGGGCATATGATAGACTAATTTTTCTGAGCACGTAGGTTAGAGGCAGCAAATGCTCCCACATTATTAGCCCTCTACATCTGTAAGGTTGTGTACACATGTGGCTTCTGAGTTAATAAATGCATGGCTTTCTCTAAGAAAGTGGTTTACAAGGATAAAATCATTGACACCTTTAGTAATGCATGCATCTGGGTCAAAACTAACAGTGGGACTGGAAAGGCACTTCTTTTTTTTTTTTTTTTTTTTGCAAGAACCAAATTCTTTTTTATTTTATTTTTTTTTATTTTTTTTTTATTTCAGCTCATCATGGGGGTACATAAGTTCAGGTCATATACATTGTCCCTGTCCCGCCCATCCCCCCGAGTCAGAGTCCCAAGCGCGTCCGCTCCCACTCTCCAGACAGTGCGCCTGGCACTCGGAAAGGCACTTCTTAATCGTCAAAAAAGTGAATCTTTTTACAAGTTTGGGAGACTTGAGTTGTAAAATGTAAGCGGTGGAAAAGACCTCAAAGATTATCTTGTCCAACTCCCTCATAGCACTTCAGAAAGGAAGAGGAATGTGCCTATGTTCACTCAGCTAGTTTTGGAGACTTTGCCAGACCTGGAGGCTTCTATCCTCTTAATTGATTACCTATTTGCCTCAGAGCAGCCTAATACCAGCTAGATGATTAGCACCTACTTCTTTAAGTTTGCCTTGTGGGTTTTCTCTGGTGGATTTTGGTGTCCTCCTGGCCCTGGGCCCACGGTGCCATGCTGATATGTGTTCAGATAAACGAGTTCATTTTAATACAAGCATAACCATATGTAGTGATTTGAAAGCTGATTTGGCTAATTTATGTCATTGTTCCACTTCATTAAAGCGAATCACCAGGAGTGAATATTTGTGCATACTTGCTGCAAGGAATCCACAGTTACACTCTGACTCAGGAAACAGGAGAAGACTATCACTGTAGCACAGTCACTCCAGAATTTCGTGCATTTCCCCCTACATGACATTTAGCCAAATAACTTTGTGTGTTGTTTCTGATTGATTTATTCTACAGTTCTATCTTCTGGGTCTTCCCCTTGTGTGTGGCCATTTTTGCCATGGGCTGGTCACCAAGGCAGCTGCTATGTCCAGTAAAGGGAGGGAATTGATTGTGAAGGAGTGAATAGAGGTGACCTTTGGAGAGAAGCAGCACTATTTCCAACATTGAATCTAAGGCTAGTGGTTTAATTTATAAATGGTATTTCTTGTTTATCTACCTAAAGTAATATGTTGTGCATATAGGACACACTGTATATGTTAAAAAATTTTTTGATCAAAGAATGAAAAAAATACAGGAGTACCTCTACCTCTGTCGACCTAAAATAATCAAAAGGGTCAGGATCCAGTTGAGTTTATTCAAGCATGAAGTGTGAAGGGCAGCAAAGAATGGTGATCAGTTCTCCAGGTGTGGGGAAAAGTGAGGAATGCTTATTTAGGCAAAAATGGAGGTGCTGACCAGAATTACAACATTTCCGTACAAAGGCTAATATGCAAATATAAAATTTGATCGGCTACTATTGATTAGACTTCAAGGGGATTGCTTAATATTCTGTTATAAAGAGGTAACAATCCCAAAGGTCTCTATCTCCAACATCATTTATTCTAGGTTTGAATAAAGAACAGAGAGTCTGGCTAATGTATAACATCTCAATAGAAAGATCAGGAAGCAACAGTTATGCACCAGAGAAGAAAAACAGCCATGTTATGTGACTCAGTTTCCAGGCCCTAACTTTTCCCTTTGGTATAATAAATTTAGAAGGTCCTGAAATTTTATTTTGTTTTCACATCTCTTTTTATTGCACTTCACTTTGTTGTACTTTGCAGATACTGCATTTTTTTTTTTTTACAAACTGAAGGTTTGTGGCAATCCTGTGTTGAGCAAGTCATCAGTGCCATTTTTTCAATAGCACAACTCACTTCGTGCCTCTATGTTACATTTTGGTAATTCTCACAGTATTTCAAACTTTTTCATTATATCTGTTATGGTGATCTGCGATCAGTAATCTTTGGTGTTACTATTGTAATTGTTTTGGGGCACCACTAACTGCACCCATATAAGACAAAAAAACTTAATAAATGTTGCATGTGTTCTGACTGCTCCACCAATCTGCTTTTCCCCTATCTCTCTCCCTCTCCTTGGGCCTTCTTATTCCCTGAGACACAACAATATTGAAATCAGGCCAATTAATAACCCTACAATGGCCTCTAAGTGTTCAAGCAAAAGGAAGAGTCACACATCTTTGATTTCAAAAGCTAGGCCTCTTGCACCAAGTTGTGAATGCAAAGGAAAAATTCTTGAAGGAAATTAAAAGTGCTACTCCAATGAACACATGCATCATAAGAAAGCAAAATTGCCTTGTTGCCAATAGGGAGAAAGTTTTAGTGGTCTGGTCCGGATAGAAGATCAAACCAGCCACAACATTCCCTTAAACTGAAACCTAATCCAAAGCAAGGCCCCACCTAACTCTCTTCAAGTCTATGAAGGCTGAGAGAGGTGAGGAAGTTGCAGAAGGAAGTTTGAAGCTAGCAGATGTTGGTTCGTGAGATTTAAGGAAAGAAGCTTGTCTCAATAACATAAAAGTGCAAGGTGAAGCAGCAAGTTATCCAGAAGATCTAGCTAATATCATTGATGGAGAAGGCTACACAAAGTAACAGATTTTCAGTGTTGACAAAACAGTCTTCTATTGGAAGAAGATCCCATCTACTACGTTCATAGCTAAAGAGGAGAAGTCAATGCCTAGCTTCAGAACTTCAAAGGATAGGCTGACTCTCTTATTAGGGGCTAATGTAGCTGGTGACTGTAAGTCGCAGCCAATGCTCATTTACCACTCTGAAAATCCTAGGACCCTTAAGAATGGTGTTTAATCTACTCTGCCTGTGCTCTATCAATAAAATAACAAAGCCTGGATGACAGCACATCTGTTTACAACATGGTTTACTGAATATCTTAAGTCCACTGTGGAGACCTGCTGCTCAGAATAAAAGATTCCTTTCAAATTATTATTGTTCATTGACAGTGCACCTGATCACCCAAGAGCTCTGATGGAGATGTACAAGGAGATTCATGTTGTTTTCATGCCAGCTAACACAACATCCATTCGGAAGCTCGTGGATCAAGGAGTAATTTTGACTTCCAAGTCTTGTTATTTACAACTCTATTCTTCCTGTTGTTCATATCAAATCTGTGGAGTCATCCCAGCTCAGATGAGGACAACATTCCAGGTCATGGAGGAGCCTCAGAGTAAAAGAAACCTGCACTACTGAATGGACCACAGCTGTTTGGCAAGGCTGGAGCACTCACCTCTGGCATGCTACATGGTAAGAAAGAAGTTCTAAGTCATATAAGCTGCTATATTTTTGGATCTCCTTGTCACAACAGTGAACTTAGCCTCTGCCCTAACTAACACAAGAGGTGAAAAACTAAGTTGTGAATGTAGAAACCTTTCTTTCAAGAAGTCTGATTATGTGGGAAGGAGAGAAATAAATAAGACTATTGCTGGAATGTTTTATTGAAAAGATTGTGAGAAAACTTGGCTCCAGGGGAGGCTGCTAAAATGCAGTCAGCTCCCTGAGATGCAAACCTATGCTTAGACACAGTAAATTTGCTCAATGTCCACCAGAGCATCCAAGTCACACAGGTCTTTGGGGCAGGGGATAGACCTAGGACAGCTTAAACAACTGAGCCTATTTATAACACCATTCCTTCTTCTGTCAATCTTTAAACAATGAATTGATGACTCAATAGTTGTCCCTTGGTATCTACGGGAAATCAGTTCCAGGACCCCTCCCCACCCTATGGATACCACAGTCTGTGTGTGCTCAAGTCCCTTGTGTGTGCTTGCTTGGTTATGTGCAGGCGGAAGTCACCTTGACAGCCTGAATGCCATTAGGGTCTTGGTGCTGGGTGGCCCATTGTACCTGGATAGGTAATCAGTAGGCCTAAGGAGACACAGATGGACATCCAAGTTCAGAAGTTATATCTATAATTCTCAGTAAATGTATTTTTTAGCCTGACTGTGAGGACAGACAAGGGTGAAAGGGTAGAAGAATATGTAGAACTCATATTTGAAGAGACAATACAAACTAGCTATGAGGTGGTGGAGATTCTCTCCATGGTGAGGATGTGACAGGTATTTCTGAATGTTTGGGGGCTTTTTTTACCAAATCTAATCACACCAGCCATCAGCATAGATGACAAAAGGCTTCCTGAGGCCTGTTTTGGTCAGGGTTCTCCAGAGAAACAGAGCTAGTAGGAGATACCTATGTCTATATCTGTGTCTGTATCTATTAATGTATATACAGAGAGATTTATTTTGAGGTGTTTGTTCAAGTGATTACAGAGGCTGAGAAGTTCCACAGTCTGAGGTCTGCAAGCTGGAGACCTAGAAAAGCTGATTGTATAATTCAGTCCCAGTTCAAAGGCCTGAGGACCAGGGAGCCAATGGTATAAATCTCAGCCTGAGGGCTAGAGAAGTTGAGATGAGATGTCCAAGCTCAAGCAGTAAGGCAGGAGAAAGGGGATGAATTCCTCCTTCTACTTTTTGTCCTATTCAGGCCTTCAGTGGATTGGATAATGCCCACCCACACTGGGGAAAGCAATCTACTTTACTGAGTCCCCTGATCCAAATGCTAGTCTCATCCAGAAACATCCTCACAGCTACACCCAGAAACAATGTTTAATCTGGGCACCCTAGGGCCAGGGAAGTTGATGCATAAAATTAACCAACACAAAGCCATTATTGTTCAATGAAGCTATGACATGGCCCAGGTTAGAGACAGATGGAGAGCAGATGACCCTTCTGAGACCTGTCTGAGACCAACACTCCTTCCTCACACTTACAGCCTACAGCCACATTTATAGAAACAGGAGATTATACAGATCCATTCATTTTCAAAGGAAGATCGGCTGTTTCTCCAATTACTTAATTTTCCCATGCAAAATGAAATAAAAACCTCTGCCCAGTCTGAATTGACTTGTAGACATATCTAAAGTCATAGGTGAGTATTTTTCTGAAAGAGGTGAAGGATTCCACCCAGGAGCCTACAGACTCACCTCGGCTCCTGTGCAGCAATAAATTCTATCAGGAGGGCACATTTGCCGGAACATTTCAGCTACCCTCTCAGGACAGGGAAAGCCCACATTTGGCCCCAAGTTGACTGGCAGGTGCAATTGTTAGAACTCAGTAAGTCTCAAATGTTTTGACCACCACCCACACTAAGAAATACATTTAACCTCGTAACCTTGTCTATATACTCATACCACTCTATATATTTAACTGAGTCAATCTTTTCATGCAACGATAATTTTTCTTACTATGTGTGATGCACTTTGACATTTTCTATTCCATTCTATTCTATTTTAAAATTGCTGGTTGGACCTACTGATTTTACAAAATAGTAATAGAGTGGTTAATAGACAGTTTTAAAAAGACTTTTTTTATTGATAGAGTGCATTCCTATAGATCAGCTTAAGAAAAAGTCAGGGAATTTTTCTTATTGGTTTTATAGACTTAGCTTCCCCTTCTTTAAAAATTATAAAATGACAACGCTTGTCCATGGAATTTCAAACTATTTATCCTGTATAAAACCAAGTGCCATTCAGCAGCCTTGCATCTGGCTGTCTTGGACCCAGCCCTGCCCACTCAGCTTTGTAGAAAGAGGACCCAAGAGATGAGGGAAGGGGAAGGGGGTGTCAACAAGGTTAGGGCAGGCCAGAAGCTGGGGGTGGAACCTAGGCCCCAGGACTTGGAGGATGTGCAATTCTCTTTCAGAAGGCTCTATGGATGAGGAGGAGAGAAAGGGAGGACAAGGAGAAGAAATATTAGAAAGAGCCAGGCACCTTCTCCCCACTCCCCTTTTTATTCTCCAGCCTTAGAAAACTGGGCTTAGAGGGTCACACATCCCTGTCCTATCTCAGCCCTTCCAGGGCTCTCCTTGGAAGCTGTCTTCCTGGTTCCCTGAATCCTCACCATAGGGAGACTCCAACGGTCCCAACATCCCAACCCACTCTGTCTCGCTCCTGCCTTCTGCCAAGTGTGCATTTCCCCCACCAAGAGGATAAAAATTTATAGACAAGAGGAAGACCCTTGACTCCTGGCCCAACACTCCTTCCTCACAGGACAAAACCTTCTGACCCTTCAGAATCATGCACCGTGAGCCCTCTGACTTCCCAGAGCTCAACGTATTAAAGACAGCATGAGGGGCTGCAGACAGCCATACGTGGATACCACATCTGGGTATAAACCATCAGGAAAAAGTTTTTAAGTACATTTAGCCTGTTAGAGAATGCAAAGAAAAAAGAGCCATAGTTTTCAATATTTCCACAAAAATGTGTTAAAATTAAAGTCTTGAATAAGGGTTTCAGCATCAGTTATATGGAAACTCTATAACTGTATAATGTACCTCATTTCCCTAATCAGGCTGAATAAATAGATTGTTTGTATCTAGGCTGATAGGAAGGCTATAATAGAAAGGAGATGGAGGCATTTGTGTTATTATGCTGCTATTATGGCCAAGGACTGAAACACCTTTGCTCAGGAAGTTCCATGCCTGAGGAAGAGCCATGAAGAATTAGAGTTCTACTTGTTTTGTTGATGCACATACCCATGACCCAGACTGGAACAAAAAAGAAGAGAAAGCTCTGTAAGGGAGTGACAATAAAATGGCAAACACTTGACAGGTGGGGGAAGCTGGAGGAGGAGCAATCAGATCATGGAGCACTATACACCTACTGCACACACACACACACACACACACACACACACACACACATACACACACATGCACACAGAGCTATGCATACACACTTCCCAAGTGTTTAGGCCACAGGAGTAGCTTGGCTTTGCCTCTGTGTCTTGGCACCTTGATACATGCACCAAAAGGGATATTATGTTCTCACCTCAAACACTGATGAGCACCACCATCTATCTTTTGCCTGCCCACTCCTCTTAAACCTCTCAAACTGAGAGCTTCAGGGAGGAAAGGAAGACAAAAATGACAATAGCAAAACAGAATATATAGTTTTTGTTTTCCTTTGTAGTAAATGTGCCAATATCCATAGTTACTTGTGTCATTTTGACTCACTTGCCAACACACTTACATAGTGGAAGTAGGATTAGCATCCTTTCCACTTATTCAACTGAATTCTCTTCTGTAGCTCTCACACAATTTGGCACTGATATGAAAGACTGCAGTCAGAACATGTAGCTGGGTAAGATAAGTAAGCAGGTGCTAAAGGCAACCCTTATTACTAGCGTAATTCCAATCATTCATCATAATATTGTAGAGGTAAAGAGCATGAATATTTCATCCAGAATCAAGTGTCTGTTTTTCAACTAGACAAAGTGAGGTTAATTCCACTCTAGGGTCCATAGTCCCTCTTATCAGGGCTGCACTGTTGGTAGTAAAGGTCTTGAGTGATAGGGCACCAGGGTGATTCTAAACAGGCTATAGGACATCCAAGACATCTTTTGCAATGGTATTAACAGTTAGTGTTAAAGATATTACCATGGGCCGGTTGTGGTGGCTCATGCCTATAATCCTAGCACTCTGGGAGGCCGAGGCGGGTGGATCGCTCGAGGTCAGGAGTTCTAGACCAGCCTGAGCAAGAGTGAGACCTCATCTCTACTAAAAATAGAAAGAAATTATCTGGCCAACTAAAAACATATATAGAAAAAATTAGCCAGGCATGGTGGCGCATGCCTGTAGTCCCAACTACTCGGGAGGCTGAGGCAGTAGAATCGCTTAAGCCCAGGAGTTTGAGGTTGCTGTGAGCTAGGCTGATGCCACGGCACTCACTCTAGCCTGGGCAACAGAGCAAGACTCTGTCTCAAAAAAAAAAAAAAGATATTACCATGAGTTGAGATTAGAAAACCTTTTCAAATCCTTTGTCAGCTGCCAGAGTATCATGACTGATAAAACTTTAGTTGGCACACATGTATTCTTATAGAAAGCAGGGGTTGGAAGAAAAACTCTAAATTACATTAATATGCATTCTTAAATGCAAAATAAACAGAAGTTCTAGAAAGTAGCCATGTTCCAAATCAACCAGAGTTTGTTACATAAAAGATTCTTTATTGTTCAGAAAACATTGCTGTGGCTCTGTGACCTGTGGAGGCAGAAGCTCTCAGAAATTTTAAGTTATGTGGATTTAGTATCTCTGTTGAGTTTTAATATCAGCCCTCTGGTTTAAAATTTAATACCTTCTGTACTTGCATTCTTCTTAGTTTCAGTTTTGCAGGTCTCAGCAAAATGTTTGCACAATCCTCAGGCAAATTCACAAATTTTGGTGCTTCCGGAGGGCATGATTTCTGCGCTTACTTTCCTGTCTACAATTTGAGCAGTGGAAAACAAAGAAGCCTAACTGCATAGTCCCTTTCATGTAGTTTCCACAAGAGACAGCAATACTTGTTATCTATTTTGGGGACTGAAATAAACTGCCTAAATATTGGCCAGTCCCCTTATATTATTAAAATCATATATTAATAGCTACAACTTGGGACTTTTAAACTTGAAGCCAGAGATCTTTTCACTACACCCAAGGTGGCAAATTCATTTCATATTCTATGCCAAATTTGGTTGATTGGCAAGGGCTGTCTGGAAGCTCTATTGAGAAGCTATATCAGGATTTATCAGAAATAGTGTAATAATTGATTGGTGATGTCTGCTATGGTTGAGAGATGGTGAGTTTGACAGTAGAAAGGTAATAGCATATTTTGTTGACCTTAAATAATATTATCTTCCCTAAAAAAGTTATCTTTTCAATAAAGTATCTCTAAAGAACTGTCAAGCTATAATTTTATTTACCAATAGCTATCCACAAACATGTCCAATTAACTCTTACTCATCCTGTAGATGGAGTAAGATGTCAAACATGACTTCTTCAGGGAAGCTTGTCCTGAACATTTTTAGGTCACTTTCTGATGTACATAGCTTTATTATACTGTTTCCTTTTTTTCCTCTGCTGTAACTCAGTTTGATATACCTATGCATTAGTTTTATCATTGGGATAATGATTATGTATTCCAACCTTACCGGCAGTAAGCTCATGAGAACAAAGACCATTTCCTGTTTTGTTTTGTTCACCATGCATCCCCAGCGTCTATCATAGTTCCTGGCACATAGTATACAACCATTAAATATTTGATGAATTGACATTGAAAATTGAATTGAATTGAATTTAAAAGCAAGAATTCACTTACTTTTATCTTAAATTTCTCTGAGATACAGGCCAGGTATACTATCTTTCATTGCATATCCTTCCAGGAGATTAAGATATATACACATGCATTTATTTGATCAAGGTTACAATCATGGATATGTTAGAATTTGAAAACCCAGGTTTCTGAGTCTCCAGGTCTATTCTCAACTACAGTTTCATCCATGTCTATAATACAAACATTGCCTGTGTTGCTATCTGAAGATGTTCATTCTAAGTTATAATAAATGGTGGCAAATCCAGGAATGAAAACAAAAAGTCTTTTTATTTGAATGGATGTAACATGGTATAGCAGAGGGAGCACTAGACTTAGAGCCAACGGATCTGAATTTATGTCTTTGCCTTGCTGTTTATTAGGTCAGTAACTTTGAAAAACTAAATTTAATCTCTCAAAATCAGTACAATAAAGGGGTAGAGTGAGTAGTTTTTTTGTAATGGGACCATTTCTTAACCTGAAATTTCAAAAACCTCATGTGAAGGCACAACATGTAAAAGAGATAAAGTGGAGCTACTCTAAGTGGAGGTGTGTGGTAGAAAGCATACCTGGAATTTTGCTCATGCTACCTCTCCTGTACCTGTAGGGAAGCCCTGAAGAATATACAGAAACTCCATCTGAAAAAAAAAATTTAATATTGAAATAATAAATTTACAGGAAGTTGCAAAGATAATACAAAGAGGTCCTATGTACCTTCATCCAGCTTCCCCCAATGGGCCAATTTTTAAAAAGCCATTGGCACAAGAATGTGAATGTACTTAATGCCACTGAACTGTATGCTTAAAAATGGTTAAAATGGCAAATTTTATATTATGTATTTTTATTTTTTATTTTGTGAGACAGTGTCTCGCTATGTTGCCCAGGCTGGATTTGAGCTCTTGGGCTCAAGGGATCCTCCTGCCTCAGTCTCCCAAGTAGCTGGGACTACAGGTATGCACCACTGTGCCTGGCTTTGATATTTTTAAAAAGCAATCTAAAAAAATCAATAAAGGTAAAGACATGGACCAGTGGAAGAGAATAGAGAACCCAGAAATAAAACCATATAGCTACGATCAGCTGATTTTTGACAAATCAGACAAAAACATAAACTGGGGAAATGATGTCCTATTCAATAAATAGTGCTGGCAAAATTGGATAGACATATGCAGAAAATGAAAGAGGACCCCTATCTTTTGCCATATATAAAAATTAACTCAAGATGTATTAAAGACCTAAATCTAAGACCTGAAACCATAAAAATTCTGGAAGAACTCATAGCAAAAACTCTTCCAGACATTGCCCTAGGAAAAGAACTTATGACTAAGACCCCAAAGGCAAATACAGCAACAATAAAAATAAATGGGACCTAATTAAATTAAAAAGCTTCTGCACAGCAAAGGAAATAATTAACAGAGTAAATAGACAACACATAGAATGGGAGAAAATATTTGCAAACTACATATCTGACAAAGGGATAATATCCAGAGTCTACAAAGAACATAAACAACTCAGCAAGAAAAGAACAAATCTATTAAAAAGTGGGCACAAGACACGAACAGAGTTTTTTCAAAAGAAGATATACAAATGTCTGACAAACATAGGAAAAAATAACATCACTAATCATCAGGGAAATGCAAATTAAAAACACAATGAGATACCAACTTACCCCTATCAGAATGGCCACTATTTAAAAATCAAAAAACAATAGATGTTGGAGTGGATGTAGTGAAAAAGGAACACTTATACACTGTTCATGGGACTGTAAATTAGTATAACCTCTATAGAAAACAGTATGGAGATTCCTCAAAGAACTAAAAGTAGACCTACCCTTCAATCCAGCAATCCCACTACTGGGTATCTACCCAAAGGAAAATGAGTCATTATATCAAAAAGACACCTGTACCCAAATGTTAATACGCAGCACAATTCACAATTGCAAAGATGTAGAATCAACATAAGTGCCCACCAATTGATGAGTGGGTAAAGACAATGTGGTGTATATATACCATGAAAGACTACTCAGCCATAAAAGGGAATGAAATAATGTTATTCAAAGCAACTTGGATAGGACTGTAGAACATTATCCTAAATGAAGTATCTCAGGAATGGAAAAAAAGAACACCACATGTTCTCACTAATAAATGAGAGCCAAACAATGGGTATACATGATCATAAGGTGGTTATAGAGGGCACTGGAAACCAAGAAGGGTGGGAGGGTTAAAAACTTACCAGTTGGGTACAATGTACGCCCCTCTGGTGATGGGCACATTAAAGCCCTGACTTCAGCATTTTACAATTTATCCATGTAGCAAGAATACTTGGACCGCCTAATATTTTGAAATAAAAATTATTAAAATAAATAAATAAATGTAACAAAACCCCAAGCTTTTGTATCCACTAGTAGATAATTCTCCAAGGCCCATCTAGCTTCAAAATTCTATGATTGTATGAATAATAAATGTCAGATTATCCCCATTGCATTCTAGAATCAAGGACTTTTAGAGCTTGAAACATACCGTAGAAATTAGTCAACATATATATATTTATATATATATATAATATATATTTATATTATATATATATATATTTCAAGTCTTCTGTTTCTTTGTAAGGCTTCTCTCTGTGATGAGGTTTAACTAGACACTTGAATTTGGCTTCTAACAAATGTGCTTCACAGGGGTCTTTTTTTTATTATTTTCTATTTTCATTTTTTTCTACTAGTAATTCCATGTTGACTTTTTTTATGGTATCCAGGAGCAGGTTCTTTGGGTTTACTCAACTCATTTTGATTTATACAGTGTTGGAAGTGCATCCCTCTCCATCTGCCCCTCAAAATGGGCTTGGTGGTCTTGTCTTATAAGCTTTTCCATTTCTGATGGCATATTATAGTGCTCTTTATGGATGCACCAAGACATGTGGGCTGCACTGAGATGGCCACAGTTCAGCAAAACTCACTTTCTTTATTCTGTTTGTTATTTTTTCTTTTTAAATGTTTATACATAAAACAGTTGCACACAATTTTACATAAATTCAATATGTGTCATCATATCATACATACTATTTTTTAATGCAATATTTTTTTGGTCCAGCTTTTCCTTTCCCATATTCTCCCCCCTCAGTCTACATTTCTCCTCATAGACACAAAAGTTACCCATATTACAACCTATTGTATACACTTTCCTATTATTTTCATGTACATATATTCCTAATGTATATATGAATATAAATATACATATGAGAGGCTTTATTATTTTTCAAAAATTGGAACATACACATATTTTTGAATCTTGCTTTTTCTTACTTAACAATAACTCTAACAACTGTGTAACATTTTATACTGCAATGTGCTATAATTTATGCAACCATTCCTCTATTGATGGGCAATCATACTGCTTCTACTTATTTACTTTTGGACCTCTACAATAATTGTGCAATAAACATCCTGTACTTTCATTCCTAGAAAACATACCCAGAATAAGTATGCGTAGGTCAAAATGTATATGCATTTTTAATTTTAACACATAGCACCAGTTTGCATCCCAGCAATATCTGAAACAATTCATCTTCTTACCACCTTTGTATGGTAGTACCCTTTCCCCTACATCCTTATCCACAATAAAGGCTTTTGTTCTTTTCAGTTTTTGCCAGTCTGAAGTGGTAATGCTATGTATTAGCTTGATAATATTTTTATATATTCCTTGGACATTTGTATTCTCCCATTTTCCTATTGAGTTTTATGTTCCCTTCTTGTTAATTTGTCATAACTCCTTTCACATTAAAATACTAATCCTTTGTTCTCTTGTTGCAAACATTTGTTCCATGTCTATTATTTGCTGGCTGACTTTGGTTATAGTATTTTTTTGTAATTATATACCTACTCTGTGTCAGACCTTATTCTAGGTACTGAAGACTCAACAGTGAATAAAAGAGACGAAAGTCCCTTCCCTCTTGGACTCATATTCTAGTGATAAAAAACAGGAAATCAATCACTTAATCAATACATATTATTTATAGTACTTCAATATTATTTTTAAAAGTTTTATGTGGTCAAAAATAAGTCTGACTTTTCTTATAGCACATCTGTTTTCCAATTTTAATTAATAAGGCCTTTCCCAACCCTTGGTTGTACATGACTCCTAGATTTTATTGCTCTTTTTGTTTTTAAAACATAACTGATATGAATGCTGTCCCAGATTAAAATTAACCAACATCTTTAGTTCTCAGAATTTTGTTGAAGTATTTCATTGTAATTACAGCAAGCCCTCCCTTTCTGTTCCAATCTACAGCTACACTTTTTCCAAATAATTTATCAAGTGTGCTACTACATATCATAATCACTAATTATTTGATCGAACCATATGAAACTGCAATTTTTGTAGGTCACAATTGTTGAATATTAGCAGTTACAAATGGTTTGATCTATAGATAAGCAATGGAAAAGAAATACTTATTAAAGTCAACTACTTGCTTGATACACTTGATACTATGATAGACATTTTATAAGAAATATTTCACTTAATTTTGCCATCAGCACTTTGAGTAGGTAATATTAGCTCCATTAAAAAAAAAGAGGAAACATGCTTATAGAAGTAAGGTATCTACTATGTCATAATTATTAAGAGACAAAGCCAGGATTGATCTCGTTCAGTTGGTATACAAATGTGTTTGTCTTTGTCATTAGAATTTAATTCAACAAGAATTTTAAAAGCACTCTACATAACTTTGAATAGTGCTGAAGACTTTAACAATGGTGGACAAGTTCAACAGCTAGAACAGCATTGAATTCAAAGAAATACTTAATAAATGTAGGTTAAATGGAAAGCTCTACCTATGAGAGGTTACAAAGTAATAGGAAAATAAAACATACACAGGAATCAGTGCAAGAGAAATTCCAGGTGTGTTATGGTTGTTTCATTTGTTTTTCTAACGGTAAATATTACTTAGATATGTGCATTGCATAGTAGCCAGCGCATAGTAGGCATACAATGATTATTGTTTCATTCAGCTAATGAAATAAACCAATTCATTGTAAAAAATATATGGAAATACAGAAATATAAAGAAGAAAATTTTAAAATAATCTATAGTTCCACCATTCATACACACAGACTTTTAAAACCCACTCTCATAAATTTTTAATTCCCTAATTTATGTAATATAAATCATTTCTATCCATTTTAACTTGACAGTAGATTTTAAGCAGTTACCCATGTCATTATATATTCCTTTAAAAACACAATTTTGACATCTTCAAATAATCTATTGCATGGATGAAATTAATCTAATTACCTATTGCTTTTTTCCCCTAAACATCTACGTTATTTGCATATTCTTGTTATAAAAATATTACTGTGATAAACTTCCTTAGATATAGCTGTTTGTCTACATCTATGAATATTTTCTTAGGGTAAATTTCTGAAATTATAATGACTGAGTCAACATCTATGAACATTGTTAAGTTTCTTAATACATATTACCAATTTGTTCTTCAGAAATATGGTACATAGAAATGATATTTTAAAATTATAATTGAGTATAGATATGTTTAGTATTCTGAAAATTTATTTTAAAACCAACCTGTGAATATTTAAACCTAGAAAAAACAAAAAGTTAT
Source organism: Lemur catta (assembly GCF_020740605.2). NCBI lineage: Eukaryota > Metazoa > Chordata > Mammalia > Primates > Lemuridae > Lemur > Lemur catta. The sequence goes on along the minus strand of NC_059128.1, from coordinate 166,291,140 downwards.
TTGATTTCTCCCTCATCTTCAATCTTCACTAAACTCCCTGTGTCCACTCCACCTCAGAAATAACTATCCACCTTTTGAGTCAGTGGCTGTCAAACTGGAATCCAAAGATGTGCTTCAAAGAATCTGTGTACTCCTGGGTACTTATATGCAAATTTGGGGCATACCTGCAAATGTGTGGGAGCTTTTATTCTAGAGATGAAATCCATATCTTTTATCAAATTCTCAAAAGGGTTCATAATTCAGAGAACATTAAGAACTCTATCTTCATGGTGGATGTAAACAAAGCCATAGGTTCAAACACTCCATAATTGGTGGGGAGAGGTAAGATATATTAAATTTCAAAGAATTTCTGCCTTTGAACTGCAGGCTATGTGAAATTAAAATAGAGTATATGAGATAGTAATAAAATATGTGATTAAACAGTGTGGGCACTAATTGGCAATATTTGCTTGCAGAGAAATGAAGTTGGGAAAGCAGATTAGTGAAGTAGCCGTGTTTTATGAACTTGTGATCTTTATTAAACACAATGCCATTTACTTTCCCACTTTTGTGAAGAGCATCTTTCACAAACTAGTACTTCAAAGCTACAGGCCTTTTTTTTTCATTTTACCTCCAACTCAGACTAATTACAAAGAAATGAATATTTTATCATCTTTCTTATGATAACCTAAGGCTATTGAATTTTGGAGTCAGAGCCATTATTTAATTTTATCCTGAAAATATACTATTAAAATGACTTTCTTCATCCATAAAAATGCACATGAATATCTGATAAAATTTCATGATATTTAAACCATGAAGCATGGTTTTCATCTAGGGAAGCAGCCACATTGTGACACAATTAAAAAGGATGAACTCCTCAGAGTCACATTGATTAGGATTCTTTCCTTTCTTCCTTGTGGTTTCTTTCTAATTAGTTTGTGCCGCAGCCCAAACTTGGCCTGAAATCTTCTCTTCTCCTTTTGTCTAAAGAAAACCCCTCACATGTCCCTGCAGCACAATAGTACCCTTGGGTGTTCTATGGAACCACGAATGTCCTGCAACCAAATGTCAGGGCAGTGTACTGTTTTAGAGCATCTTCCTTCCTGGGCTGATGAGAACCCTCTGGGAGTTAGGTTGGCGTGTCCCACAGGAAGAGATCTGCTCCTCCTTACACCTTTAATAAGCAATCAGCATCTTGGAGAAGGGCAGACAGCATTCTACAAAACAAGAGCCAAAAAAAAAAAAAAATGCCAAGCATGTGGAAAATTTTCCTCATTGAGCTCAGCAAATCAAACAGCTCAGAGGCATTCATCTTTCATGAACTGGGGTCCCCAGCTTCAGCTGTCGTGTGACAGGATAAGAACTTGTGTAGGTTCTTACCAGCCTGGGTTCCATTTCATCAACCAAATTTGTGGCCAACTGAAAACAGGTCCTCTAGCTATTGACCTCCTGTGTTTCCCCACCTCCCGTTCTGCAGGAATTCCTCATAGAGCTCACTCTTGTAGGATAATGAAGGCTGAGGAAAAGTTACTTGACCTTTATGTTATTCTAAGAATACAAAGATATTCTTTATAGAGATAGATTAGTGGAAAATTCGACTAATGTTTCTAATTTACTACCCAACAAAAGATAATATTTCTTTACTCCTAGATGGGAAAATGATTGCACTGATGTGTTTTTACTTTTGTAATAGTCACAATTTAGTTATTTACTTTGTGCCCCTTACAATGCTACATGCTTAACATATTTTGTGTTCATTCAAATCTTATAACACTTTTGAGATTGGCATTTGTGATAGTTAATTTTATTTGTCAACTTGACTGGGACAGGTTGTTACACATTATTCTGGGTGTGTCTGTAAGGGTGTTTCTGGATGAGACTAACATTTGAATCAGTAGACTAAAGAAAGCAGATTGCCCTCCCCAATGTGAGTGGGCCTCACCCAATCTATTGGATGTCTGAATAGAATAAAAGGCAGGGTAGGGGAGAATTTGTTCTCTGCCTGACTGTTTTCAAGCTGGAATGTCAGTCTTTTCCTGTATTTAGACTGGAACTTATACCATTAGCTCTCCTAATTCTCAGGCCTTTGGACTTGGCCTGGAACAATACAACTGGTTTTCCTAGGTCTCCAGCTTGCAGATAGAAGATCGTGGGATTTCTCAGCCCCCATAATCATGTGAACCAATTCCTTATAATCATATAAGACATATAGGACATACACATCCTATATATGTTCTGTTTCTCTGGAGGACCCTAATACAGTGATTATTGTCTCTATTTTATAAATAAAAGAACTAAGCCTCCTAGAAGTTAAGGAACAGGCCCAAGTTCACCCAAGAAGTAGCTGATCTCAGATTTAAACCTGGATCCCATTGACATTTGAGAGCAAGCTCTTAATTACAGTGGTACTGTACTGCATTAAATAGGACCTCACCTCTAGAACTGGCTTCCTATGAAGGCAATGAGTCGGTAATTTGTCCCTGGGTAGGATCATCTAGTAAAGAGAATTTTTTACAAGGGTTCTAGATACAATGCTATGCAGGAATATGTCAGTCAGGGTCCAAGCATGGAAGTAGATTCCTATTAAGATGCAGAATAAGCAACTTATTATAGGAATTTGAACTTGTGGGATCTGGTAAGAAGTCTCTGGAATGGGCTTGTTGCCTCTGCATCTGGTGGGTCTAACATGTCTACATGTCAGTGGGCTGACAGTAGGCACTCAAAGCTGGATGTGAAGCATGGGAGGGAAGGAAAAATGAATCCACATCTATCCCTTACCACCTCCAACTTTGATGACACAGTGATCTGCAGAAAATGCTAGCCCCTTTGCTACATTGCTGCACATGCACCTGGCTTGGGACTTGGAGAAACTGAAGATGGAGATTCAGTGGAGCTGGAGGAGTTGCAGAGCTGGCTGTGGCCCCGCCAACAAGGTGAGGTAGCACATTAGTGACAATGTGTGCAAGCTGCAGCAGTACATGGTGTCCTATACTGCCCTTGTTCCTTCACTTCTGCTTTCCAAATCTCATGCTAATTTCTCTGTGGCCAATGTGAACCCAGAGTCACATAGGAAAGAAATTTTGGGAGATGAAATTCTAGATTATTTAAATTAAACCAGTACAAAACCACTGCAAGGAACTATTGAAGGGAGTGCGTAATAGGAGACCTCTTCTTGGCACACACCCATACTGCCAAATTACCTTGCTCTGCTCACAATGCCTTCCCTCCCTTTGCCTTTTGTTAACAGACCCTGCAACACTACTGACTGGGTGAATGAAACAGACTGTCTTTACTTCATGGAGCTTATAAACTAGTTTCAACAGCTCTTAGAATAAAAAAATTAAATCCATATATAAGGGTAACTGAAACATGTTTATTATGAGTGAAATCATTTTAATGATATGAGGGTGTTAAATACATTGGCAATCACTGATGCTTTCCGTGTTCTGGGAGAATCTCTCATTCCATTCTCTGCAAAAGCCACTGAAAGAGCATCCTCAAACTTCAGCCAGCTATTTACCCAACAGGTTGTCATACCCAAGATGAACATTTTCCTCTTGCATACCTGTGTTTTGAAAACATATACTGCAATCTCTAATAAAATATACATACAGAAAATATTTCTCTGATTCTAATCAGGATTTCTTATAAGCTACTGAATGATTTTAAGCAATGAGAATGACATGGTTATGTTTGTGTTTTAAAAAGACTTATCTGGTAAACGTAAAAGAAAAGAGCTAGAACAGGTGCAACGTGGGTGGTTTAGCCTGATAGTTGTTGAGAGTCTGGTATTCTGTATGAGGAAGAGAACATGGAGAGAAGTAGGTAGAATGCAGAGATATTTGATAAATAAAATGAATAAAAATTGATGAATTAGGTGTGTGATGAGGGAAGAAAGTGTTTCCAAGAATGCCTTCAAGGTTCCTGGCTCTTGTGACTAGATGCATGGAAGTGTTAGTCATTGGGATATCAAACATGTAGGCTTGTGGGGAAGATCATGAAGGCACCCACGGACATGTTAAGATCCTAGATTGAAGAAGTTCCTGAGGCCCAGTTGGGAAGTTGTATATTCCAGGCTAGGGGCTCAGAGGAAAAATTTGGGGTGGAGACATAAATTCAGGAGGCAGGCATGCATATAAGTAGTAATTAAAGCAATGGAAATTAAGGAATTTTATGTTTTTGAAAAAGAATATAGAGTGATTACAGTGCATAGCATGGTGGTCATTTTTGGCCACCTTTTTATTTGGGGGGAAATTGTCTCCCAGTGGAAGCCCATTGTGTTGGATATTCTCCCATCCCACCCCATAGAAGGTAGAGAGCAGGTATGAGACCTAGACTCAGCCCATCTGATACTCTCACTTAGGACATTACTCCTTCTAGATTGACACAAAGATGTGAGGACTTTTGAGAGATTATTTGTAGTGGAGACAATGGCAGTGGCAAAAGTCCAACCATTAGGATGGGCAAACTACTGGTAACAATGTCCTGACCAGCACGTTCCCATGGTGTGGTCCTGGATGTGCTCTCAGCTACCTGGCCTTTATTGGATCCTCCACATTTTTTAAAGCATGTTCTCTAATCTTCCTACTGAATCTGTGAATTGTATGATACCCTATTAAATTATTTTGCTGCTTAAGTTAACCAAAATTGGGCTGTATTATTTTCAAGTAAGAATTCTGTTTATATAATATGTATCATACATAAGTAAAGTGTATATTCTGCTATAGAAATTAACACATTATGCTGTAATAATGTATTTATAAATCTGCCTCTCATATCAGATCAGGGATTTTAAAACTGTAGCTCATGCCCTCATTAGTGGATTGTGAAATCAATTTAGTGGATGACAACCAGAATTTCTTTAATAAAATAGAATAGCATATGATAGAAAATAAAAGGAAAATGATACAATAGAATAGAAAAAATCAGAGACTATTGTTTTCTGAAACTTTCATCTTGGTTACATGTACTGAATGTATGTACTGGTTGTGATATAAACTGTATGAACATGAGCCACAGACCCCTCAATTCCTCGTAGGATCTTCCTCGTAGGATACAGAAAGCATCACTCCTACCCTAACAATGAGGTAAAGCTGGGCAATCTACAAAATCCTAAATTTTCTAGAGCCCATCAGAGAGGTGAGGTCACAAGGTAACCAGGTAAAATGACTTTCAAAGGCCAAAAAGCCCCTCAGAAGACAGATGAGATTCATGAACTAATTCACCTTGGGCAGAGCATGAGAGGAAGGAAGTAAAGGAAATCCAATTTTAAAGGACAAGCAAAACCAAGAAAGGGACATCTTGTGAAAAGGAGGAATATAAGTGGCAGCATTTAAATACCTGTACCTGTCATTGGAAACCATACTGCTGTGAGGCATTTAGTAAGGAGGCTACATTTTAATCAAAATTATATTATTAAAAGTTTATTTAAAAATAACATTCATAAATACCCAGGCATCAAGTGTGTTCTTCTTTATAGAACAGTTGTGTTCCTGGAAAGTTCTACATAGTAAAAAGTTAGTCAATTAAATCAATTTTCTCCCATTGTCATCACTTAGAAATGTTTTATATCAATGTCTCACTAAACCTTAGTTGACCCTTAAGCTTCTCTTCTACCCTCCTCTCCCGAATTAATTAATCATTAAAGCATCAGAGATTTTTTATTGAAGAGATTTTTTTTCCTATAAAGTGAGAAACATTTCAACAGTCAGCAATGGTCTCTTAATTTGTATTCTCAAAATGGAGAACATTGATTCTCACACTTAAAAAACTCCAAGTGGAACTATTGGATAGCAACATATTTATCCTAAACATGAATATTTACACTCTATGAGGGTTGTTCAAAAAGCAATTTATATGACTTTTAAAGATATTGATTTTATTACAATGCAAAATAATTATTACAAGGATATAAGCAGTACTTCCTTTCACTTTTCCACATAAAAATTCTTTGCAGAGTGCAATATTGATTATGATATAATGGTATAGATCATAAGAGAATTATGATATAATCAATGGTTTCTTTGATGGTGAAATAAAATGTAGGGACTTTAATTGCTCTCTGCTTATCTACTTTTTTGCAGCATCAATGGTCTCCATTTTTTTTCTAAATGTGATTTTCTCTTTCTTCAATAGCTGTACAGATCAGTCTGATTTTCCAGTGGCTTCTCCTTGACATCAGGAGAGAGCCTCAATTTTACATCACATTTTACAAGACTTCCCAGGATCTGACTTGCCCTCCTGTTCAGTCTCACTTCTGTATTCAGGCTGATCTCTGTAATCTACACTCTGACACACTGATCTTCTTTTAATGGCTTGAGGAGGCCAAGCTGTCTCCCCTTCCAGGCCTTCTTAACTGAGTCCGGGGAAAAGGGGCCATATCAACAAGTAAGTTTAAGAAATATGGACACCACCTCTACCCTGTACTGTTTCACAATCAAACAAAAGCAAATAAAAAACTTGTAAGAAACCTTTGGGCTAATATTGTCTAACTTCAAATTCCCTAAATATATTTTTGCCATGTGCCTTCCCCCCTACCCCAATACTCTATCCCATGGAACTGGAGTTCTGTGGTACTTACTTTGGGGAAAGGTGATCAAGACAGTCTGTCCTTGATGGGTTCACAAATTCTTTGGCAGCCATGGGCTCCATTCCATTACATAGGAGACACTCATAAGTTAGACATCTGGCTCCTAGGGACTTCCTATCTTATCCCTTCTGCTCTTTTCTTGGAAATCCTGGACATGCCCATGCTCCCCAGTCCTGAGAAGGAATTCCACAGTATGTCAACCAAATCACCATATTTATTCTTGGGCAGTGAGAAGAGAGATGAGGGAGTGGTTCTCCAGACATATTGCAGGCATGTTTGATAGAGGCAGCAACAAATTTGGATATGGGGTGGAGGAGAAAGTAGAGTCAAAGATGACTTTAGTGGTGACTCCATTAATCAACAAAGAAAACAGAAAGAAAGGTAGGATACATTATTGAGTCCCACCATGCCAGGAATGGTTTTAAGCTCTGAGGATAGAGAGCAGTGAACAGAGAGACAATTTTTGTTTGTTTACTTTTCCCTGTTGGGATTTCAGAGCCATGGAGTACCCAGCTGGAGCCACCTGGAAATTCCTAAATGGGCTTCAGGCAGACAGAACCACATAAGCAATATACTGAAAATTATTCTCAAAATTTACTTCTTGAACAATCCTCACAGCTTAATCGTTCTCTCCTTATTAAAGCACTCCCTCTTAATCTACTGTTAAAAAGACATGTCCTTTCTGCCCTTCAGAGCTCTGCAAAGCAACTCAGGTTAAAGAACATGCAATGGACAGAGAGAATGGATGAGCTGTGGTTCCTGCATAAGTGTTTTCAGTCACAAGAGTACAAGAGAAAAGTCACCAGCAGCATAAGCAAAATTCGAATGTGATATACACACTATGAACATTTGATATTTGCTCAGTGCCTACTAGGTGCAAGACTCTGTGTTGAGTGTTTTCATGCATGCCATCTCCTTTTCCCACAGATGCAGCATTTTCAACCCTGGAAATAATTGAAAACATACCATGGAGGTAGCTCTATTCTGCCAGGGGGAAAATGTGTATTTTGCAAATGAACTAATAATAGACATATTCCAGTCTATGAAATTCAATGTAATTTCAAAATCAACTTTTAAAGATGAATATAAATAAAATTTCAACAAGAGACTTACTAATTTTTTCTGTGATCAATTGTCCTTAAGATATAGAGAAAGAAATCATAAACTAGAAATTTGTCGCAAACTCTCAAGAGGTCTTAGCTTTCCTAAGACAAATATATTCAGTTCTTCATTTAACATGAGTTCATTTTTGGCTTAAATTTTCAGAAATCTATATGTTATGCTCAAACCAGAAGGAGGAAGCTAACATGCAGTATATTCTATAATGAAATGGTGAGTCAAGGGTCTTTTCTCCTGTGATATCAAGAAAACAGGTCAACAGAGGGGCATTTTTCATTTTCTCTTTTGTTCGCCTATATTTTATGGTTTTCTATATTGAAAAGGCATTATTTTTGTAATAAGGGAAAAAAGACAAGAAAAGAACAGAACAAAGAAATTATTTTTGGTAAAGTCTCTTAAAAGCTCAAATATAAAGATTCATAAAAACCAGTTACTAAAAATTAAGATTGATTTTGTAATGTGATGAAACAACCATACCTATGTCACGTTTGGTCTCCTTTTGCTCATTTAAGATGAAAGAATACTTCAGGGAGAGTTTAAGGTATTAATCTACCTTGCTGTCAGCCTTCCCCACATCTTCTCAAATGGTGTTAATAAAGGTCAATTTATATATTCAAATCCATTTGGCCAGTACCTGCTCTTGATGCAAGCTTCTTATAATTACATTTTTTTTAAAAAATAGCGACAAGCCTTGATAAGCCTTTTTCTTGCAGAAGCAAATTAAAGACCTAGGACTCTGAATATCTGATTTACCATTTTCATGATTAATGTCGAGCATCAAGAAGTATAAAAACGCAAAAGATCAAGCTTGCAAAAGATCATCTGTACAAACAGGAATCAACTGATAAATGGACAAACAAAATGTGGTAGATTCATACAAAGGAATACTATCCAGCAATTAAATGGAATGGACTACTGACACATGCTAGGATACAGATGAATTTTAAAAACATTATGTTATATGAAAGAAACCAGATATAAGAGACATGTTATATGGTTCTATTGAAATGGAATTTCCAGAGAAGACAAACTGATAGAGACTGAAACAAGATTATTGGTCTGGGTGGGCTGAGTGGTGAGGAGAATTAAAAACAATAGGCATGGTTAGGGGGAGAGGCAAGATGGCAGACGAGAAACACCTCCACCCAGAGTGTCTCTGCAAGAAGGAAAGATTTTAGATGAAAGTGAAAAAACCAAACAGGCAGACAAATATAGATTGGATGAGGGTTGGTAGGAAGGGTGCCTGAACCTACAGGAGGCTCCTTGGGAAGAGGTTGTGGAGCAGAACTGGAAGGAGAAAGGCATAGGAAGGGTCTAAATCCCAAGAGGCTTGGAGAACAGCAAAGAGCATAGGTGAAGCAGTTAAATTTCCCCTCCGTTGCATCTTGGACTGCTGGTGGGCTCCTGAGTTGCTGGAGAGACCTGCCAACACCAGCCCACAGATGGCTACCTCCTATGGACAGGGCACTAGGCTCCCAGCTCCCTCAGGATACCTCCTACCCCACAGACCCGAGCCGATTGGCAGGCGCCATATAGTTTCATTCTCTGCTTCCCCTCCCCTCCCACAGCTGCCAAGAGAGACAATTTAGCCACCACCTGGAGGCATCCACAGGGAACGGGATCTCTCCTTTTGGGGCCCTGCAATGGATTGAGGGGTGCTCAGACTGTGAGCTCCCTACCCATTGGCCCTCCCTGGTGCTGCTTGCCTGGTTACTCCAGCAGAGTGGTGCAAAACCCAAGACAGAGAGATATTGATCCATCTTGGGCACCCTGTGGATGACTTGAGACCAGCATTCTTCTCCTGGCATGGTCAGGGATTGAACTCTGGGGCCCTGGGGACAGGCCTGTAGACCAGATCCCATACACCCAGGTCTCCATTGCATTCCCTGGGGGCACAGATGGGATATTTGTGAACTAGTCTACTGAGGCATATGTGCCTTCAGGGGCAGATCAGAGTGAGTCCTAGCTGCAGTGTGCTCAAGGGACACCCCTCCCATGGGAGAGCTGTGCTCCCAGCTTAGGCCGTGATCCTGGGTAGGGAACCTCCCAGCCTGCATCACAGTCAGAGGGAGCTCAGCTGGCTTGAAGTCCCACCTGCCAGTAGAGCCTGGTAAAAACTGTGGAATAAGGGAGGGTGGAAAGGAGTAAGGCCCACTCTAGACTGGCAGACTCCAGGTCTCAGACAGCCCCAACCCCACACCCATACTTTTTGATTGAGTGGGGTCACTTCAGCCCCTCGCTGGCAGCTTTCCCCAAAAGCAGAGAACAGACCTTTGACCCCTGCTAACAGTATTTGTGGAGCTTGAGGGCAAGGTCACCCAACCCAGCCCTACCCAGCCTCACTTCCCCATCTGCCTCTGCTCAGGTGGAGAATAAGGATACAGCTGGTGGTCCCAGGGCCCCACCCACCACCTGAAGCACTAGAGTGCCTCTCCAGAGGACAGAGAGTGGGTTACAGGACCCCAAAACAACATTGCAGTTTACCCTTCCCAGAAAACACCATCTACTGATAGGGAGGTCAATTTGCATGCCCTTTTACTGCATTTACTGACTCATCATACAGGATGTGATTGAGTCACACCCACAAACACCACCAACTGGCTTAGAGACTAAACAGGGCATGTCATTATCCAAACAAAAATCCAAAGGTAAGAAGCAACAGCTGCTCCAGATGGGAAGGAATGAGCGAAAGAACTCTGGAAGTATGAAGAATCGAACTGAAAGGACACCCCCAAAGGAAAACACCAGATCTCTAACAATGGATACCAACCAAATTCAGAACACTTAAATGACAGAAAAAGAATTTTGAACATGGATTGTAAGAAAACTCAATGATATGCAAGAGAAAATGGATAACCAACACAAAGAAACCACCACAAAAAAATTCAGGACTTGGAAGAAAAATTCACTAAAGAAATTGAAATATTAAAGAAAAATCAAACAGAACTTCTGGAAATGAAGAATTTATTCAAGAAACTACAAAGCACAGTGGAAAGCCTCAAGAACAGGGTAGATTAAACAGAAAAAAGAATCTCAGAGATTGAAGATAACACCTTTCAATTAAATAAATCAGTCATAGAGATAGAGCAGAAAATAAAAGAAAAGAGCAAATCCTATAAGAAATGTGAAATTATGTGAAGCAGCCTAACATGAGAATCATAGGCATCCCTGAGGGTGAAGAAGAAAATACACAAGAGTTGGATAAGCTATTTGAAGATATAGTGGAGGAAAATTCCCCTGGCCTTGCTAGAAATCTAGGCACAAGAAGCTCAAAGGACTCCTGGGAGATTCATTGTAAACAGGAAGACACAATGAAACATAGTCATCAGACTGGCCAAAATAAACACGAAAGAGGCTCTCCTATAAGCTGTAAGCTGAAAGAAGCAGGTAACCTACAAAGGAAAACCTATCAGACTAACTGCAGAATTCTCAACTGAGACCTTATAAGCAAGATGAGACTGGGGCCCCAATCTCACTCTTCTTAAACAGAATAATGCCCAGCCTAGAATCTTGTACCCTGCAAAACTAAGTTTCATATATGAAGGAGCAGTAAAGACCTTCTCAGACAAGCAAATACTGAGGGAATTCATCAAGACAAGACCTGCCCTCCAGGAAGTACTCAGAACAGCATTACACAGGGATCAGCACAATAAACACTCACCAGGATAAAACCATCCAAAAGCTAAAGGTCAAAGGCCAGATACCACAATGGTTCAAGAGAGAAAACAAAGCAACAAAGTTCAACTCAACAGGATGAACAGAAATCTGTCCCACTTATCAATTCTTTCAATAAATGTGAATGCCTTGAACTGCCCACTAAAGAGACACAGGCTGGCCGAATGGGTAAATATACACAAGCCAAGTATCTTCTGTCTTAAGGAAACACATATAACCTACAAGGCTGCATTCAGACTCAAGGTGAAGGGATTGAAAACAATATTCCATGAAAATGGAAGCCAAAAGAAAGCTGATGCAGTAGTTCTAATTTCAGATAACTTAGTCTTCAACAAAACTAATGAAAGACGGAGATGGTCACTGTATAATGGTGAAGGGTACAATTCAATAAGAAGACATAACAATTCTAAATATTTATGCACCTGAGTTAGGTGCACTCAGATTCATAAAGCAAATCCTACTTGATCTAAACAAAATGATAAACAGCAACACCATAACAGCCAGAGACTTCAACACACCTCTGACAGAACAGGACAGATCCTCCAAATAGAAAATAAACAAAGAAACAATTAACTTAAACAGAACTCTAGAACAAATGGGCCTGACTGACATTTATAGAACATTCTACCCCAAAACCACCAAATATATGTTTTTCTCATCATCTCATGGGACATTCTCTAAGACTGACCATATCCTAGGCCACAAAGCATGTCTCAACAAGTTTAAAAAAACAGAAATTATACCATGCATCTTCTCAGACCATAGTGGAATAAATTAGAAATGAACTCCAACAGAAACTCTCACCTCTACATAAAGTCATGGAAACTAAACAACCTTCTGCTGAACGATTATTGTGTTAAGGAGGAAATTAAGATGGAAATCAAAAGATTCTTTGAGCTAAATAATAAAGGAGATACAAGTTATCAAAATCTGTGAGACATGCTAAAGCATTCCTGAGAGGAAAATTTTATATCCATAAATGCCTACATCCAAAAGACAGAAATATCACAAATTATCAATGTAATGAATCATCTCAAAGAACTGGAAAAGGATGAGCAAACCAACCCCAAACCCAGCAGAAGAAAAGAAATAACAAAGACCAGAGTATAACTAAACAAAATCTATAATAAAAAACTATATAGAAGATTAATAAAACAAAAAGTTGGTTCTTTGAAAAAAATAAACAAAATTGACACTCCTCTTGCTAGATTAATGAGAAGCAGAAAAGAAAGGACTCTAATAAGCTCCATCAGGAATGAAAAAGGAGACATTACAACTGATGCCACAGAAATACAAAATATCATCTATGAATACTATAAAAACTTATATGCACATAAATTTGAAAACATGGAGGAAATGGACAAATTCTTAGAAACACACAGCCTCCCTAGGCTCAATCAGGAAGAAATAGAATTTCTAAACAAACCAATATCAAGTACTGAAATTGAAACAGAATAAAAAACCTTCCTAAAATGAAAAATCCCAGACCAGATGGTTTCACACCCGAATTTTACCAGACCTGCAAAGAACTGATGCCTATCCTGCAGAAATTATTCCACAACATTGAGAAGGAAAGAATCCTCCCCAACACATTTTATGAAGCCAACATCACCCTGATACCAAAACCACGAAAGGACGCAACAAAAAAAGATAACTACAGATCAATATCCCTTATGAATATAGATGCAACAATTCTCAAGAAAGTCCTAGCAAACAGAATTTAGGTGCTTATCAAAAAAATAATCCATCATGACCAAGTAGGTTTTTATCCCAGAGATGCAGGGATGGTTCAACATATGCAAATCTATAAATGTAATTCACCACAAAAATAGAAGCAAAAACAAAGACCATATGATCCTCTCAATAGACACAGAAAAAGCATTTGACAAAATTCAGCACCCTTTTATGATAAGTACACTTAACAAAATAGGCATAGATGGGACTTACCTAAAAATGATACAAGCCATATATCACAGACCAACAGCCAACATCATACTGAACAGGGAAAAATTGAAAGCATTCCTGCTTAGAACTGGAACCAGACAAGGTTGCCCTCTATCACCGCTTCTATTCAACATAGTGCTGGAAGTCCTAGCCAGAGAAATCAGACAAGAGAAGGAAATCATGGATATCCAAATGGGGGCAGAAGAGGTCAAACTATGGCTGTTTGCTGACTATATGATATTATATCTAGAAAACCCCAAAGATTCTGCCACAAGACTACTGGAATTGATAAACAAATTTGGTAAATTTATTTTAAAAAATCATTGAAATGTGCATTTGAAATGCATGATTTATATCCTGCAAAATTTGCATCAACCAATTATAAAAATACATTAATTTTAAAAATAATAATAACTTTATAATTTACCTTTATTTTTATTCTTCTTTTTCCTGACACCTTGATTTCTGAATATATGAAACATAGAGTCAATTTTACAAAGATATGTTCACCCTATCAAAGAACTAGATTTGCAATTAGAATATAAGACTATAAGGGGACAATGTATATGCTGGTTGCATGATCAACCACCAGTCTTAAATCATGGATATGATCAATAGATTGAAGCCAATAAGTGCAGCGATTAAAAGCAGGATTTGGAGTCAGGGGTCAAATCTTGTTTCCACTGTTTACTAGCTAAATGAACTTGTCTAAATTTCTTAACAATACTTTCTCACATACAAAGTGAAGATTATTAATAAAATGGTACAACCTCAGGATTGTCAGAATTTAATGAGATAATGTTTTGGAAACACATAAATGGGGACTACATGCGATAGCTGAGCAATATACCAATAATTTCCCCATTCATTATCATTTAAAAACATATAATTATTAGAAAACCACTTAAAAACACTATACTGAAGTAAAATATTTAAATATAGATCCTATATTTTAATGTTTAATACAGCACAGTATGTTAATTGAAAAGCAGTTTTTAAAAAGACATATAGCCTTTGTTACATTAAGCCTTAATATATAAATTAAAGCTCAATCCAGCTTTGCTTTTGTCTCCATATCTAACTAGATATTTTTTTCTTTTTTCACTTATTAGCTTATACCCAATTGTTTCTAGAGCTGGAATGAACAACTGTGAGACTTTAGGTAAGCATATTACCAGAACTTTCTAACTTCTCTCTTCCATTGGCTATGAACGCCCTAGATTCTCTCTTATATAGCTTTGAAGATGAGGGTCTAGTCTTTTCTTTTCAACCAATGGTTACTGATTTATAGCTATCTTCCTAATATCAATTAGCAAAAGGAAGAAAGACTAGGAACAAATTAATGACAGTATCTCCTCTCCTGTTCATAGCTCTTATCCTCCCTGACCTTCTCTCTAAGCAGCAAGAAGAGAAGTGTGAGCATGGCCAACTACATCTCCAGCTCAGTACGAAGGCTGCTTCCAACAATCCAATGGGAGTCATATTCCACTCTATTTAAAGAATAAAGAAGTCTTTTTCCTCCTGAAAAATGTCTTTTGCTGTGACTACTCTTCCAGATACTGTTTGAAATTAAATTCAATGGTAGTATCTTCAGTGCTGAAGCTGCCAGTGCAACTTGCAACTATTATAGTTTAGGCATAAAAAAGGCATTAAAAGGAACTTTAGAGACTATCAATTCTAATCCAATCCTGCGTACCAAATTTGTTTCTGATATAGCTGTTTTAGTACAAGTTCCTTCAAACTAATATTTTAAAAATTTTGTGTCCATTAATGTATGTCTATATATGTGTGTAGAAAAATATTCTGGAACAGAAATGGTTCTAAATAGACTTAAAGTGTTTTATAGCCACAGTGGTCTCACTTTTATGGGCTTCAGAACTACTTGGAGGGCTAGAAAACAGATTGCTGCCTCCCTACTCTGTTCCCCCTGCCCCAGTTTCTGACTCAGCAGATTTAGGATGGAGACAGAGAATTCACATTTCTAACAAGTTCCCAGTTGATACTGCTGCTGCTGTCCCAGGGACTATACTTTGAGAACCATTGTTCTAACAGCACAGCTACTCTGTCTGCTGACCCAAATTCTTATAAACGCACCATTACTAATTGTAGTATTTGAAAAAATGATTTTCCATTGTGAATCTCCTGAATGAAGGATACCTCTGAAAACTTAACTACTCTAAGTGCTATCTTTTTTAAAAAAACAGACTTTTGTTGCCTAGGGAACAGACTGAGCCAGAAGAGATTTCTCAACCAGTGTTGCCCAGTCCAAGATTTTATTTCCTACAATCCAATAAATGTCTTTAAGTAGGTCACTTCTCTTTTTCATATCTCTGCTACCTAATGTCCATAAAGAAAGATATGTGTGTGTGTATGTGCATGTGAGAGAGTATGTGAATATATATTTTATATACTTTTTTAAAATGATAAAAAGTAAAATAATTTGATTACAGATTTTTTTACAAGAATTTAAAACAAGGTAAGAATTGATACACATATGTTACTGATTCTCACATTTGTCCTTTGTGTGGACATTATAAAATTGCACAGGACTTTATCTTCTTCCTTCTGTGCTTGTGGGGCATACATAGTAAGAAAAGTATCATCATGTAATTAACAGGATATTGTAACCTGGAACATTCTTAGTATAGGTTTGACTGCATAGAATAGAAATGCTTCTAAAAAATTGAGTATAAATGAACCTGGATGTCAAATCCAATTCTCTTACTGGTTCTCATTATGAAATTAAAGATAGACTCCTTTGGGGGAAAAATGGCTCTAACACATAATAAAATCATACCTGAGAATATAATAAACTCTTTAAATAGAAAAAATGGTAATTTTCTGATAAAAATAATAATAGCCTATGTGTGCCACAAATTATGAATGCCAAGTAGCTAGGGTCATGCTTATGTTTGATATGCTTGCTTAAAGGTCAAAAAGAAAAATAACTGTCAGCCTAGCTGAGAAGAACTTCCTGGATGAAAACGTCACTAAAACTTTGCAAACTCCTTAACACTGAGTAGTAGGATGATGCAAAATTTGCTCGGGTTGATTGGATTGGTAGTCCTTTGGGAAGTGACTGAGTTTTTAAAAAAATAATCTTTTGGCCATATTTGAAATGGAGAGAAAAACTAAAAAAGCCAACAATGATAAACTGTAGCAATAAATGTTAAAGAAAAAAACATGAATGATGCTTGCTAAAGCACAGTAAGGAAGATTTAATTCAGAACCTTTGTGATAGGTATAAGGGCCACTGCAATGGGATTTTACAATGAGGGAGAAGTAATGGGCTCTGAATTATAGCATGGTCAAGTGGGAATTTATAGCCAAGGAGCAGGATGCAGGTCAGTGGATGGAAAATTATTAAGAAGAAACATCTGGGGTCAGGGGGATTCTGGCTAAACTGACCTAACAGGATTCTTGCTGAAGACAGGCCAAATATAACCTGTAGGGATGACAGAGGATTGAGGAACTTGATCAGATATTCTTGGTGATCAGCTATCAAGAGGGGGAGGTTATGCTAAACTGACTTAGCAGGGTTCTCTGCTATAATGGAATTTTACAAGAAAATACACAGTTAGATGAGCCTAGGAGAAGGTTCAGAAGTCTGACAAAGTTTGGCCAAACAAAGAATATTTGTCATAAACAAATGTTTGAGACATCATGCCCATTAAAGCTGTAAGCTGTGAGATCTAAAAACGTTTTAAAGCCAGTAAGTCTGACAAAGTATATAAAGTTAGTTCTTTAGAATTAAAATTTAGTACAGAATTTCCTTCAGAGGCAGTGGAGCAGAGCAACAAGACCACAGGCTCACAACCACACAGCCTAGGTTCTATTCTTGGCTTTGCAGCATTTAAGCTCCATGACCAGGGCCTTGCTACCACAAACCAGCAGCATTGGCATCACCTGCAAGCCTGCTAGAAATGCAGAATCTTACCCTTAGCCTAGACCCACTGAATCAGAATATGCACTTTAAGAGGTCCTCAAGTGATTCATAGGCACATATGCAATGGATGCTGGGTGCGCTGCCCAGTCCCCGCTTCAGGACTGAGAAACTTATTCTCCTAATGGCTGCAGATGCTGCCCTTCTCTGGAAAGTGCCCATGCCTGGAGAGAGCTGTTTGTCCAAGGTCATGTCCACTATTCCTAGGGCAGTTTTCATCTGATGAGTGGTCAGTGTAGAAGTCCTGGTTCCCTACTCCTACTTGGAACCACTCTGAAGGGCCACTCCAGCTTCAGAGCCCCTATGGTGCTGATGAAGGTTATTGTTAACCTGCATTCAGTCCAAGTTCTCTTTCTGCCCAATGTTGTTCCTACTATTCCCTTCTGCAGGTGTTTATCCTGAGAGAACTTCTTATTAAACTTTCTGCATAGTAATCATCTCTGGATATGGTTTTTGGAGAACTCAATCTGCAACAATGACATTCAAGAAGCTTGAACTTCAGCTGTGTAAATTAATCTCTGCCTTTTTAGTTTTCTCATTTATAAAATATAGATAATAATAGTGTCTGCCTCATGGTTTGTTGAGAATTAAACTACCTATTTTTAAAGTACCTAGAGCAGTGACTGTCTCATGTGGTGTTCGATAAGGGTGAGTCATCACTATAGAGTGGGTCCGTGGATAAAAAGTTATATTAATATCTGTCATGCTTAGATTCCTTGTTCAAAAAAACACTACCACTAATATGCAAAAATTAGGTTCAATTGGGGGGGGGGGAATCTGTTTACTTATGTACTCAGTCACTTTGCAAGGGCTGGTGGGAAGAAAGTATACACATATACTAGCATGCTATCTGAATTAGCATAAAGAATATCAAGCTGATAAAAGCAAGTGGGTTATACTGTCTTCAGGACATAGACAATGAAACTCTTATTTCCCCTTAGACACAGAACAGTATAAAACAGAAGAGTCTTATGATATGAATCAAAAAGACAACGATACACAAAAGCATTAGAATCATATAATTTCAGGACAGAAAATAATCTTATCCATCTAGCCCAACCATTCATGCAGGAGTAGATAAATCTAGTTGCCAAATCCAATATATATATTTAAAGCTTATCTGGTTTCTCCTGTCTGCAGTTTTAATAGTGAGTGTTGATCATTCTCTCTTTCAAGAAACTAAATATATACACATGCATGTACATACATACGTGCAAAACACACACTCTGATTTTTTTGGAATTGATGCCCTTGGCCCTGATTTTTCTACTGACTTGGGCCCCATTAATGTTTGGCTGTATGAGCCAGCACTACCTTCTAGATGGTACTTCTTTGCCTCAGTCTCCGCTGTGCTCTATGAGGTCATATTTTTAATGCACAATCACTACAACTCAAGTCCCCAACTCATGCAATGGTATATATCTAGTCTTTGCCAGATTCCTCTCTCTAACTACTTTTAGGAATTCTCAGGGATTATACTGGTCAGCCATCTAGATGTGAACTTCTGTCTGCTTTTTGCACATTCTTCTGTCCACCCCTCTGTGGTCACATTTTAAGGGTATCCCTCTTTCTGCATCCTCTGTATTACATGCCTACAAGTAGAGGGAAGGAGGATAATACCCTTCTCTCAATTTTTTCCAGTGATGAGAGCATCTTGTTGGTAACCTTTCACCAGGATTCACAGAAAGCTTGGAGATGACAGAAGGTAATTTAGTTATCAAGATTATTTTTGCTGTATAAAAATAGAAACTTACAACAACCACCACTTATTATCAATAACACTTCTTTGGATCCTTATGTATCATGTAGTGTCAGCTGTTAGCTGGGACTGTAGTCATCTATGGTCTAAACTGAGCTTAAATGTTCAATTACACAAAACAATATAGAAAGCAACACTCAAAGTTAATCCCACAATTTCTACAAACAGAAGGTATGAAACCCAGGACTTAGGGTTCAAAAGCTGGATTTTCACACCTACTTGGAACAGGAGCTGTGACTTGGGCCTACATGAGGTAGCGAGACAGTACTGCATATATCTCCATGTAAGGGAATATATAAACACTGTGCCTCCCAGCCCAGGTAAATTTGCTGTCTACCTGAGTTTCTGGGTAAAATTATTGTTTTTCTTGAGCAGTCAAAACCACAAGTCTATGCTAAACAATTATTAGAAAAACTAAATATAGTTTCTCTGCACTCTTCATGGAGTATAGGAATCCAAAGTAGACAAATTAATGTAAAATATGGTCTAACACCAGTGAAACTCCAGTCATTCTCCAGAAGAAACAGACGTAGAACCATTTTGTATGGACATTTAAAAAATCTAGAATGTTAGGGAATTTCATGAGGGATGGGTAACATTAAATGGTTCATAATGAACAATTACTAATCATAAGAGATGATGATCTGCCATAATTTCTATGATTGTAGCTACACCATTTCTCTATCATAGTAGAAGCCACAAACAGAACTGGGCTTGAAGCCACTTCCCAAGAACTCAAATAATAGAATCTAAAAGAGACTATGAAAAAACATGCTTGAAATAATTAAATGAGATAAAATTTTAACATGTAACAATACAACATGATCCAATAATAAAAATAAGAGGTCAACTTGAAAATGAACACAATATTAAAGAACCAAATAAGGAGGGAGTGGGGGGATGGTATATTCATACCTAACAGGTGTGGTACCCACCATCTGGGGGATGGACACACTTCAAGCTCTGACTCGGGTGAGGCAAAGGCAATATATGTAGCCTAAACATTTGTACCCCCATAATATGCTGAAATAAAAATAAATTAATTAAAAACAAACAAACAAACAACTTCTGGAAGTGAAAATTTGGGGAAATACAAAACACAGAGAAAAGTATTAACAATAGACTAGATCAAGAAGAAGAAAGAACTTCAGAGCTTGAACACAATTCTTTTAAATTAATCCAGTCAGACAAAAATAAAGAAAAAATAATTAAAAGAGATGAACAAGGTCTTTGAGAAATATGGGATTACGTAAAACACCCAAACCTAAGAATCATAAGTATCCCTGAAGGAGAAGACGAAAAAGCAAAAAGTTTTGAAAACCTATCTCTGAGGGAATAAGAAAAGAAAACTACCCTAATCTTGCTAGAGATTCAGACATCCAGATACAAGCTCAAGGAAGACCTGAAATATCCATTGTGAAAAGGACATGACCAAGACATATAGTGATCAGACTAGCCAAAGTCAAAGTGAAAGAGAAAATCCTATAAGCAGTAAGACAAAAGCATCAAAGAACTTATAAAAGAAAACCCATAAGGTTAACAGCAGACTTCTCAGCAGAAAGCTTATAAACCAGAAGGAATTTGAGTTCTATATTTTATCTTCTTAAGCAGAATAACTGTCAGCCAAAAATTTTGTATCTTACAAAACTAAGTTTCATAAATGAAGGAGAAATAAATTCTTTCCCAGATAAGCAAATGCTAAGGGAATTTTTCACTACTAGATTGGTCCTACAAAAAATGTTCAAATGCCTTCTAAACATCCAAACAAAAGGTAGATACAGTATAAAAGCACTCAAGAGTAAAAAACTCACAGCTCTTAAAAAATAGTAACACAATGGAGAATACAAAGCATCTAGGTAACAATCAACATGATGAATGGAATAGTAGCTTACATATCAGTATTAACTTTGAATGTAAATGGCCAAAATGTCCCACTTAAAAGATATATATTGATGGGGAATGGATTTAAAAAAAAAAAACCCCACACAACCCAAATATCTGCTTCAAGGAACCCACTTAACTCATAAAAATTCTCATAGACTCAAGACAGAGGGGTGGAAAAAATTCCATGCAAATAGAAAACAAAAACAAGAAAGAATAGCTATTCATTTATTAGATAAAGCAAACTTTAAATCAACAATAGTTTTAAAAAGACAAAGAAAGTCATTATATAACAATAAAGAGACCAATTCAACAATAAGCTATGACAATCCCAAATATATATATGAACCTAACACCAGAGCACCTAGATTCATAAAACAAATACTACTAGGCCTATGAAAAGAAATAAACAGGAATACAATAATATTGGGGGACATCAACACTTCACTGACAGGACTAGACAAATCATGAAGGCAAAGAATGAAGAAAGAAATACTCAACTAAAACTGTAATCTATAACTAATGGACCTAACAGATATTTATAGAACATTCTACCCCAAAACTACAGAATATACATTCTTCTCATCAACACATGGAACATTTTCCAAGGGAGACCATATGTTAGGCCACCAAACAAGTCTCAATAAATTTTAAAAAATTGAAATTATACCAAGTATTTTCTCAGACCAGAGTGGCATAAAACTAGAAATCAGTTCCAAGAGGAACTCTCAAAACTATACAAATACTTGAAAATTAACCAACCTGCTGCTGAATGATCTTTGGGTAAAGGATGAAATCAAGATGGAAATTAAAAATTTTTTTAAATTAATAATAATAGTGATACAAGTGATCAAAATCTCTGGGATATAGAAAAAGCAGTGTTACAGAGAAGTTCATAGAACTAAATGCCTACATCAAAAAGACAGAAAGATCACAAATTAACAGCCTATTGTCACACATCAAAGAACTAAAAAACAAGAACAATCCAAATCCAAAGCTATCAGAAGATAAGAAATAACAAAGATTAGAGTAGAACTAAATGAAATTAAAATAAAAAATAATACAAAAGACTGATGAAATGAACAGTTGGTTCTTTGAAAAGATAAACAAAATTGATAGAACACTAGCCAGATTAACCAAGAAAAGAAGATAGAGGATTCAAATAAGCTCAATCAGGAATGAAAAGAGAAACATTACAACTGATGCCACAGAAATACAAAACATGATCTGATACCACTATGAACACCTCTATGCACACAAACAGAAAATCTGGAGTAAATAGACAAATTCCCAGAAACATACAACACCCCCAACTTGAGTCAGGAACATACAGAAATCCTGAGCAGACTAATAAAGAGCAGTGATATTGAATCAGTAATAAAAAATAAATCTCCCAACAAAATAATAGCTCAGGATAAGAGAGATTCAGGGCTGAATTTTATCAGACATACAAAGAAGGACTGGTAACAATGCTATTAAAAAATTTCCCCCAAATCTAAGAGGAAATCCTTTCTAATTCATTCTAGTATCACCATTGCCAGTATCACCTGATACCAAAGCCGGAAAAGGATACAACAAAAAAGAAAATTACAGACCAATACCCCTGATGAACAGACATATAAAAATCCTTGACAAAATACTGGCAAACTGAATTCAGCAGCACATCAAAAAGATAATTCACCATGATCAAGTGGATTTCATCCCAGGGATGTAATTATGGTTCAACATACACAAGTCAATAAGTGTGATTCACCACATAAACAGAATCAAAAACAAAAACCCTATGATTATCTCAATAGATGCAGAAAAAAGCATTCAATAAAATCCAATATCTCTTCATGATGAAACCCCTTAACAAACTAGGCATAGAAGGAACATACCTCAAAATAATAAAGTCATATATGAGAAACCCATAGCCAACATCATACTGAATGGGGAAAAGTTGAAAGCATTCTCCCTAAGAACTGCAACAACACAAGGATGCCCACTTTCACCACTTCTCTTCATCTTAGTACTGGAAGACCTTGCTGGAGCAATCAGGCAAGAGAAAGCAATAAAGGGCATCCAAATTGGAAAAGTGGAGGTCAAACTATCTCTGTTTACTGATGATATGATCTTATACCTAGAAAACCCTAAAGACTCCTTCAAAAGACTTCTAGATTTAATAAATGAATTTAGTAAAGTTTCAGGTTACAAAATCAGCATACACAAATCAGTAACATTTCTATACACCAATAACAGCCAAGCTGAGAATCAAATCAAGGACTCAATACCATTTACAATAGATACAAATAAAATAAAATACCTAGGAATATACTTATCCACGGAGGTGAAAGATCTCTACAAAAAGAACTATAAAACACTGATGAAAGAAATCATAGATGACACAAACAAATCGGAAAACATCCCACACTCTTAGATTGGAAGAATAAATATTGTTAAAATGATCATACTGTCCAAAGTAATCTACAGATTCAATGCAATTCCTATCAAGATACCAATGCCATTTTTCACAGAATTAGAAAACACAATCCCAAATTTCATATGGAACCAAAAATAGCCCAAATAGCCAAAGCAATCCTAAGCAAAAGGAATAAATCTGGAGGCATCACATTATCTGACTTCAAATTATACTATAAGACTGTAGTAACCAAAACAGCATGTACTGGTATAAAAGTAGACACATAAGCAAATTGAACAGAATAGAGAACCCAGAAATAAAACCATATAGCTACAACCAAATGATCTTCAACGAAGCAGACAAAATACACTTGGGAAAGGAAACTTGTTCAATAAATATTGCTAGGAAAATTGGATATCCATATGTAGAAGAATGAAACTGCATCATTCTCTCTCATCATATACAAAAATTAACTCAAGATGGATTAAAGCTTTAAATGTAAAACATGAAACCAAAAAAATTACAGAAAAAAAATTATTCCTGACATTGAACTAGGCAATGAGTTTATGTCTAAGGCCCCAAAAGCAAATGCAACAAAAACAAAAATAAATAAATGGGACTTAATTAAACTAAAAAGCTTCTGCATAGCAAAAGAAATAATCAACAGAGTGAATAGACAACCTGTAGAATGTGATAAAATATTTGCAAACTTTATGTCTGACAAAGGACTAATATCTAGAATCTACAATGAACTCAAACAACTCAGCAAGAAAAAAAAACAATCCCATTAAAAAGTGGGCAAAAGACATGAACATTTTTCAAAGAAAGAGATACAAATATCCAACAAACATGAAAAAATGCTCAACTTCACTAATTATCAGGGAAATGCAAATTAAAACCACAATGAGATACCGTTACCCTGGTCAGAATGACCATTACTAAATAGTAAAAAAAGAAAAAAAAAAACCACCAAAAAAACAAAAATAGATGTTGGCTGGGATGCGGTGAAAAGGGAATACTCACACACTGTTGGTAGGTATGTGGATTAGTACAACCTTTATGGAAAATAGTATGGAGCTTTCTCAAAAACTAAAAGTAGATCTACCATAAGATCCAGCAATCCTACTATTGGGTATCCACCCAGAGGAAAATAAGTCATTATATCAAAAAGACACCCATACTCATATGTTTATAGCAGCACAATTCACAATTAAAAAGATATGAAATGAACCTAAGTGCTCATCAACCAATGACCAGATAAAGAAAATGTGGTATATATAACATGGAATAGTACTGAGGTATAACAAGAATGAAATAATGTCTTTTATAGTTATTTGGGTGGAACTGGAGGCCATTATCTAAGTGACGTAACTCAGGAATGGAAAATACTGCATATTTTCACTTACAAGTGGGAGTTAAGCAATGGTTTTGCATGGTCATACAGAGAAACATAATGCACACTGAAGACTCAGAAGGTGAAGAGTGGGAGGGATGTGAGAGATAAAAAATTACCTATTGGGTACAATGTACACTATTCCGATGATGTATACACTAAAAGCCCAGACTTCACCACTATGTGATTTATCTGTGTAACAACAAGAACAACAAAAAACCCTTGTTTCCCCTAAATCTTTTGAAACTTTAAAAAAACCATCATGTTGTACACAATAAAAAAATTTAAAAACCCTACCATTTCAAAGCATACCATGACATTGTAATTTACGTTACTGAGATTTTTGCTGTTTTGGAATGATCATTTCAGTTTAGCCCTGGGTACTTTATATCATTATGCTAGGAACACTTCCAGTGTAAACATATGCAATTTGTTTTTAACAAATTTTGCTTGGGGAACACAAATGAAATATAACAGTCATTACAGAGTGTCTTAGTTTACTTACTAAACATGAATTCATGTCCTTAGTTCAAAAAAAAAAAAGAAAAGAAACAAAATAGAATTGATATAATAAAAAATGGAATCATTGAAAATAAAAACACATTAGATGATTTAAATAGCAAACTAAACAAGTTGAAAAAAATAGAAAACTGAGAAATAAATCTGAGGACTTATTCTATACCCAGAGTGCTGAATAGAGAGAAAAAAAAATTAAAAAAACAAGAGAATGAATAAATATTAGAGTTTATTGAATAAAAGAAGAAGCCAGAGCCCAAATAGTACATATTATACATCTAATTATATGAAGTTTAAGAACAGGCAAAATTAATCAACGGGGATAAAAGTTAAAAAGAGTGGTTACCTCTTGAGACAAAGGGAAATATTGACTGGAAAAGGACACAAGGGAAACTACTAGTGCTAGAACTATTCTATATCATGGTCTGAGCTGTAGTTACATGGGTGCGTATAGGTATGTATATACACGCAAGTTTTTCAAGACCTATATGTTCAGTTTATGGACTTTATGAACTTCACTGGATGTGTCTCATACCTCAAAACAAAACAAAAAACAACAGAGAAGTTAATAGATACGGTAGATAGAATGAGAAGGTCCAAAATATACCTAAAAGGGGGCCCTCGAAGAGAGAATTGAAAGATGTAACATTAGAAGAAATTATGGCAGATAATTTCTTATAATTCAAGAAAGACCCAAGTTCTCAGAATGAGGAAGCATACAATGTCTCTAGAAGGATAAGTTTTAAAATTTAAATAAATGCCACCTAGACCTATCATAGTAAAATTACAGAATACCAAAGACAAAGAAATTCTTAAAAACAATCATCAGGGGAAGAGAAATTACCTACAAAGAAACAAGTAACATAACATCAGATTTCTCTAAAGAGAAAATAATTTTTAGTCTGGTATTCTATACCTGAGTAAACTACCACTTAATGCTAAGGGTAAAAACTCTTTGCTGAAAGTTTTTTAAAAGGTATAAAAAAGGAGAACTAGAATTCAAGAAAAGATGTACAGTGAAGAAACTAGTAGACATAAGGGTAAATCTAAATAAATAATGATGTGAAAAGTAATAATCAATAATGGAAGTTAAAATAAAAATTTATCAAAAATATAGGACATTGATGATATGGCAGATTGGATTAAGAGGCTCTAAAGTCCAAGTGTTCAGGAGAAGGGTAGATACACTGACTAATTTAGACTTTGTTACGGTATGGCAGAGAGAAGATATTTGAAATGTGTATAATTGAAAACAATTTGTATAAAAATATAACAAGAAATATAAACTAATAATTAAAAATAATCTCATAGAAAAGTGGGCAAAAAATATGAAAAGGTAATTCACAGAGAATGAAACATGAATTGCCAATAAATACAGATGCTCAACCACATTATGAATTCAGGAAATGCAAAATAGAACAATAAGGTATATTTTCATATTCATATTTCTAAAAGTTTTAAAAATCTGATAAAAATCAAGTAATGAGTATGGATACTTGCACACTGATTTTGGAAGTAAAATTTTTATAGCCTTTTGGAAAGCAATTTGATAAGATCTAGTAAATTGGAAGATACATCTACACAATGACCCCCAATTTCAACTTCTAGATATATACCTTTAGACTGCAGTGGTTCTCAGAACTAGGGCGACTCTGCCCAGTAGGAAACATGTCTGGAGGTATTTGTGATTGGCATAACCGAAGGCTTGCTGTTGACATAGAGTGGGTGGAGGCCAGAGACGCTGCTAAATACCCTACAATGCACAGGAGAGCCCCTCACAACAACGTTAAAAATATCAAAAGGGGTAAGATTGAGAAACCACGTTTTAGAGAAAATTACACACACACACACACACTCACTCTCTGTCTCTCTCTCAAGGGAAAATTTACAAGGATGTTCACTGCAGCATTTTTGGAATTTATGAAAAATAAAAACTGGAAACAATGTAAATGTCTATCATACAGGAATAGATAAATATACCATGGTGTATTCATACAGTGAAATATTCTACAGCAGTTAAAATGAGTAAATTAGATCTATTTGTCAACATGATTAAAGCACAAGGAGAGTTTTTAGTGACAAAAGCATGTTGCAAAAAGAAAAGAATTTATGCTGCCATTCATGTAACATTCTAAAATCACAATATAATACTCTAATATATTTAGAGGAGATTGTTTGCCACAATGGGCACAATATTTCCCCTTCCTGTATCCATCCCCATAGACAGTCCCCTCCCACACTAAGTTGGGTGACTTGCTTTGGCTAATGGGACAATAGTAAACTTGATGCAGTAGAGACTTGAAGAACGTTTGGCCACCACTTTAATCTTTCCTGCTGCTCTTGGGAACCCTCCTGACCACAGCAATGTGAACCAGCCTGGGCCATTCTGTTGGATGATGACAGACACTTAATCAAGTCATTACTATCACTCCAGTCGACATTGAGTGAATTGACAGACATGTTTGTGAAGCCAAGCTAGAGATCTAATCCCAGGCCCAGAAAGAACTGCCCAAATGAGCTACAGAATTGTGAGAAATACTATGTTTGTTGTTTTAAGCCACTAAATTTTGGGGTGATTTATTATACATCAAAAGATAACTGATACAATTGTTCATGGAGAATGCCTATGTAGTAAAAGTCTAAAAGTATGGATGGACATACTTTCAGACAAACACCACTTTGGATAATGATTAGCCCTGGACAACGATTCTGAATAATAACTGTCTCCCTGAAATAGGGAAGAGAGTGGAAAGGAAGAAGTGAGCTTCAATTGTACCTATAACATTTTCTTAAAAATAATTATAGAAAGGGCTTTCAGTTTCAGGCCTGACATATAAAAGGCTTGGAAGTCATCTCATTCTTGTAATAAGAAAAAGCCTGAACAATTTGAAAATCAATGACTTTTCTTGTACTCATCAGAGATCTGAAGTTGTAAGGCACACTGCCACCCTGAAATCTGGACAGACGGGCATATAGAGAACCACAGCTGAGATCAGCTTACCTGGAATATCAGCTGCTAGATCCACCAATGGGTAGAAACATGTAACTGGTAATTTTGTTGAATTGTTGGAGGCTGAGTGTGGACTAGCCCGAAAGTGATCAACACCCAGGTGGCATGGTTTTAGGAGGTCGCCACACTTTTGTAGGTTTTACCTCCACCAGGTTCTCATAGTGGAACCAAGGAAAATGATGGCAATGTTTTAAAAGATGATGGGGAGTGGGGAGTGGGAGGGAATTGGGATATATTTCAACATCTTTATCTTCTGGAAACTCTTATCTCTTGGAGTCTGTTACTTTGAAAAATGGACCTTTGTGACTGACTTGATAAGCTACTGGGATATTTTTACCTCAGGGTCTGAAATTAGTCTTAAGAGATATTTCCAACATGCAACCTTTTCTAACTTTGATTTGAAGTACAAGTGTCTCCACAACTTTCAAGAAAGACCTTAATTACAAAACCCTGCATATTGTAAAGTCAATAATTTGCTCCCTTTTCCAAACTCCTATGTCTGGAAACTGGAAGGACTATAAATCTCTGAAACTTTTACTAAACTCTTCTCAGACTTTCTTTTGATAAAATTGGAAATCAGACGTGTGGAGATCACTGATTGTTGGAATGTCGTGGGTGTACTAAACTAAACTACCACCATTTTAGTTAGGTTGGCCATTAGGTAATTTTTATCATTGTATCTAAGCTAAAGCTTATCAATCCTATAAATTATCAACAAAAAATCATGTTTATTTAGTTCTCAAGTGAGAACTAAATACCATACCGTACCATAACACCCTTAAATTATTTGCACTTTACGAGACAGCTTTGAGTGGAACAAAGTTGACATTTGAACCCAGCTTCCTTAGAGCACATTTTAAATTCCTATTACTGTTAAAATATTTATTCTAATTTTTCTCCACAAATCAAAAATGGTAGGTAGAGTTATTTTTCTTTTTAAAGTATCTATTTTGCTTTGCAATTTTCCATAGGCAAGAATAAAATTGAAAATCTATAGCCTTGGCAGTTTTAAAAATTACATATTTATTATGTCAAGAGGCCAGGGAGACAACATCATAAGCAACTTCCTTTGGGTCATCTGCTAAAAATATTTTTTCCATAAAAAGTATGATCTTTCTGCTGGATATTTACAATGGTAAGTAAATATAACCTACAATGAGACAGCTTCCTTTCATGAAAACACAAATGAAACATGTATTAGAGGTAAAATAGCAACAACAAAAATTAAAATATAACTCATTTCATTCAGTGGAGGGATTTGTGCAGAGTAATTGGCATTTTTAAAACATACTATTAGCAAATTGAATGTATGTACAATAACCTTCCAGTTTTACTTGCTTTTGTCCTATAAAATACAGTAAACAACTGCACTCTTTGAGGTTTCGGCAATTGCTTCTTTATTTTCCATTCTTAACTAGATTTTATTTCTTATTCACATGGCTCATGTATGTTCGCTTTGGAATTACTAAGAGAATAGGGTTAAATTAATCTTTTATTGGGTAGTATACGAAAAATCTTGAAATGAATGTGATTTCAAATCAGCCTGTCCTAATGCCAATTCACTGAAGCTACATTAGATTATATTGGGTATTTAGATCTACTTTATAAGAAAAAATGTAAACCGTGCCTGACACTGTGCTTGGCTCATATAACCACCATTCCAAGAAGGTGTACAATTCTTAGTACAAATGATCATCTAAGGGATATAGGATACCTGCTCCTGAAGGTCCCCCAATGGCTGTTATCAGGGGTTTTTCATGGGGGGAGAGAGGGGCAGAAATGCATCCTGACAGTGCTGGCTCTGGGCTCTGTAATGCAGTTAGGCTGACCTGGTCGGCTTTGTTTCCCAGGCTCCTATGTCAGCTGGTTTTGCTGATGAGAGATGCTGGTGGGAGTGTGAAGTGCAAGAGGAAGCAAGAAGCCAGGGTATTTCTTCCCTCCCTCTGGGTTTCCAGCAGCTTATCCTACTGCAACTGGGTCTCCTTTATTTCTCTAGCCCCTGCCAAACAGGTGTACCATGGTTCCAGCTTCTTCCAGGCAACCCTGGCCTCTGCCTTTTCCCTTTTTCCCTCCAGCCTAAGGGTGACAGTAGCTTCCTGCTGTGGCTACTCTCTAGGTTGTTTCACGGTTTGGGGTTGGCTGCACAGATCTTCCATCACCTGTTTACAATCCCCTGCATCTGGTACAAAAACACAAAAGTTGTTTTTGTTTTCCTAGTTAGACCTAAGACATTAACTAACTTGAGAAGGTAAAAGGGATTTATTAGAAGACTGCTGGGATAGTTTACAAATTGAAGAGAGATCTAAACAAACATGGCTTGGAAATTACAGGATCTAGGATAGTTTTAGGAAAAGCAGTACCAGGAGTTCAAGGACAATCTCTTGAGCATTGCCATCATATGATTCAGCTTCAACTGCATTCTGCCTGTGCATATCTCCGCTGGAGATTCAAATTCCCAGAAAAAGGAATTTTACCAGTCAAGGTTGGAGCACAGGCTTATTCCGGTGGTGGTGGTGATGGTCAGGACTGAGAGAGCCAAAAGAACCCCAAAGAATGGAAGGCAGAAGAGTTCATCAGAGGATGGATGCTGGACAGACAAAATAACAGATACTCACCACTGTAACGTTAATCTTGCCATAGTCAGATTTGGGTCCTGAATCTGATAGGCTCAAGACACTGAATTTGTGCGCACTCCATGAATGAGTCCGTGTCCCAGGAACAGATTCATTTTAATAAGGTTTGCAGAGATTGAGTCTACCAAATGGCTAGGTTTACTCATTTATAATGAAAATACAATTGTCAGATGAACTAGATGTTTCAGATGATCTGACCCACACATTCTTTCCTTTTAGGAAAACCACATGTAAATCAAATAGTAAAAGATTCATTTGTGCATATGAAATTAGAACAAGAGGTGTTATTTGAGAGGTGTTTCAAGTAACAAGTGTCTCAAATCTTGAGGCATCCTGAGAGGTGTCTCTCTGCTAATGAGGTTTAAGATGCTGTTACTTACTGTTGTAGGTTGGACTCCCTGGAAGCAGATGCTAAAACACTTTGGAGTGCACTATGCTTATTAGGAATCAAACTTGTGCAAGGAAGGGGGAGGAAGTAGGAAGGGGAAAAGGAAGTAGGTGAGTGAATTGTGAGGCAGACCTAGCAAAGCCATGGCCCACCCAGCGAGAGCTCTGGACAAGTCCTTCCCATCAGAGTCATCCAGCGCCAGGCTGAGGTCACCAGGTCTTCGTACCACTGCCTCACTTGGTCACTGAGTATGGCCGCCCTGGAAGAAGCTTGACCCTGAATTAGCTAAGTGGCACGTCTTCATGTTTACCACATTCGTGTGAGCATGATCTTGCCCTGGAAGCAGCACAGCTCAGAGCCACTTAGCCAAGAGCCCCAGTCTTCATTTCAACAAAGCCTTTGTGATCTGTCAGATTCTGCTGTCTTGGATGATCCTTCCATGTGTCCTGGCAGCATTTGCCTGTTACTCCCCTTTTCAAAATGCTCCTTTCTCTTCACTCCATCTTTCTCCAAAAGAAAGTGTATAACAGAAGTGATTTCTATTCAGAAATATACAATTACTTTGTACTTTTGTCACCTTGATATGAATGCTGGATAATTGTGATTGATATTTTGGGTGTTTCAAAGCTTCTAGACTAACACAGGGACAATTTCTTGTTTTGCTGTCACTCATGGAAATCCATACAGTGTGGGTGGATGTCACCACATTGATTCTGAGGACAACTTTGGTTACACTGATCCTATGTCATCAGTGTTCTTTAAATATCAATTTTTAGGCCGGGCGCGGTGGCTCACGCCTGTAATCCTAGCTCTGGGAGGCCGAGGCGGGTGGATCGCTCAAGGTCAGGAGTTCGAGACCAGCCTGAGCAAGAGTGAGACCCCGTCTCTACTAAAAATAGAAAGAAATTATCTGGCCAACTAAAAATATATATACAAAAAAAAAATTAGCCGGGCATGGTGGCTCATGCCTGTAGTCCCAGCTACTCGGGAGGCTGAGGCAGTAGGATCGCTTAAGCCCAGGAGTCTGAGGTTGCTGTGAGCTAGGCTGATGCCACGGCACTCACTCTAGCCCGGGCAACAAAGTGAGACTCTGTCTCAAAAAAAAAAAAAAAAAAAAATATCAATTTTTTTATTTCCTCTTTTCCTATTTCCTTTCTACTCTTCATACATATGATTAATAGAACACTGAAGAATGGACCAGCCCCTGTGATAAACCCTAGTTTGGCCTGGTGTGCAGTGGCCCTTAGACTAAGACCATATTCAGGCTGGATGCTGCATTATACCCTTTGGATTTACCCAAACCAGAATAAATTATAAAGACAAGAAACCCTTAATATATCAAGACAAAAGAACCACAGGCAAAATAGACATGTGTTAAAATAGTGGCGGTGTTTGCCTTTTAAGAAACAACCAATAATAATGGTAGTTACTGTCAGCTCAATAAATACAGTTATTTTTTCCTCTCCATAAAATCTGCCATCAAAATCCAAGTTAAAGTTGACAAGTCATTACTTGGGGAAGGCATTCTAAGAACCCCACCCCAGGCATGATTCACAGCCTATGGATTACAAAGGGGAAGAGGGAATTGGAAGATTGTATTCAGTTACATTCAGAAATCAAATATATGTATGCCCTTGAAGAAAAGTATAGCCCACTTGAAATTAAATATAAATTAACTTAAATTCTATTTTAATTCAGTCTTTTGCAAGGTAGTATACAAGAAATATTTCTGGTATTATTATTTGTCTATGCCTGCCCTCATCCATGAACATTTATTTACCACTCACCCTGCCTCCAGACACATTCTTTTTCTGCCTTTTCATGACTCAAGCCCCCTGTTGTCTTCCTTTCTCTTGCAATTATCTCCCTCATGACAACTCTCCACCGTATCTACAAGCAAACATTCTCCACTGAAAATTGCTTCTTGCCAGTTGGCTGTCCACAGCTAAAGCATCATAGAACAGAAAAACAGAAGGTCAACATCATGACTCAATAAGCAAATGCTTAATTATTTAACCAAGTTTGGGGCCCATAAAATACAAGCACATACATATTTAATTTTTATTCACACACTACGTCATAAACACTCCATAAAAGTCTATAGAATGCCTATTTGAATGATAGATTAGGGATATGAGCTGATGTGTACATGTAGACACAAAGCTTATATTTTCTTGGGTATATTCAATTCTGGGAATTTACAGAGAAGTGTTATAAAATGTTTTGATCCACTTCAATTAGGCTGCTTGGACAGTCAGAGTCCTCAGTTTCAGCTGTGTAAAATTTGGACTCCATTCAATTGGCCTGCACAGCAGAATAATAGAAAAAAAAATTGGTCTGGGCATTTGTGGCTCACTTTTCCACCTGCCATTTCATGCAATCAAGTGTTAAAACTGCTTCCACAAATGCATTCCTTACATGGATTTATTTTTCTTGTATTGTAAAGTGATGATCTTTCTCTTTTTTTCTTCTTTTTTCAGCTAGACTGTCTGACGTCTTCTTTTTTATAATGAACTTGTGACCATTTAAAGTAATCAAGACAATAAGTCAATCTGTAACACCTTAAGAAATGCTTCCAGGTTGAAGCAAATGGGGTGCCCATGACAGACTTCCTCTGTGGTAGGTGTCCCCACCTGCCTTAGGCTATGACACACAGTGTAAGTGTGTATGCTCTGTCCATATGGTCCTGTCCTTGTGCTATTTTGTTCTAGCTATGCAGAGGGAAGTAATTTCAGAGGTAACATTCAGAAGTAAATTCAATAGCCCCAATACATTTCTGAATGAAAGAGAACTCCAGTATTTCAGGAAACTCTAGGTCCTTAGATAGCCAGAATATTCAAAATACACAATGGCCCTAAACTTAAAAATTGCTTGATTAATTCCTCATAAACTTCTTCTTACCATTAACAGACACTCCCTTCTGCAGGCCAGATTTCACCAGTTTGGTCATCTTCTTTTTTCTTTAACTCCCAAATCAAGTCATTTCCACATCATGCTGAGGATTCTTGCATTAATATGAATTAATCTTTCTCAAACAGTAGGTGTCTGTTCTATCAACACTAATCTCAGATGAGAGAAATTTTTGGAGGTGATGGAACTGTTCTATATCTTGATTGTGGTGGTGTTGGTTACCCAACTGTGTCTTTGTCAAAACTTGTAGATCTGTGCATTCCAAGGGACGGATTTCACTGTATGTAAATTATAGGTCAACAAATATGACAAATAAAAAGATGACTCTGAACATACGGTTTGATTCCATTTACATGGATTTCTGAGTCAGGCAAAACTAGTCTACAGTAAGATTCTCAACCTCAGTACTATTTACATTTTGGACTGGATCAATCTTTGTTGAGGACAGGGCCAGCTTTATGGGCATGCCACATGTGTAGTGGCAGAGGGCTCAGCTCTTTGAAGGTGCTCCTATGCTTGACTTCATTCTATGCTGTCACCATATTGCAATTCTTAATAATTTGATCTTTGAACTTGTGTTTTATAAGTAAAATCCAATGAGGCAACAGAACATGCACATGAGCAGAGGAGATACACCAGGTGTCTTTGTGTGCATGTGCAGGCTCAGGCCCATGAGCATAGTAGGCAGCAGGCAACCTGAGTACTCTGGCCCGTTGGACAGGCTGCCCAGTGCCTGCAGACCTGCCTCCAGTAGTCTGGAGTGCTATGCTGCCCCAAAGTGGAGACCAAGTCTGGCCTGCTGGGGTGATGACAGGAATAGCAGCAGAAGCAGCATGTGGTGGCAGTAGCTGTGACCCCAGGAGAGAGGTGGGGCTTCACATGGGGCCCTGTTAGGACCAACAACCGAGAACAGCTGGCCTGTCCCTCCCCAGAGCCTGGCCTTGCATCATCTGCACAAATGTTAACTCTTCAGCCCAAGTATCAGGACAGAAATTGCTGGCACTCATGCAGGCAACTTTGTCAATAAATTAATACACAATAAAAGCATATAAAATGTGCATTGCAATAAAACATACCAGGAGTTATTCACCTTCAAAGAATTTAGAATCTCTTCTTTTGAAAACTGTAGCAATAGTGTAAAACAAATATCCACAGGCTTAGGTATAAATGTTAAATTTAAACATTGTTGCATTGGATGAAAAAGATCATTGTTTTTATACGAAGCTTCAGATGAGCCAATTATTAATGAGGAAGACTTTTAAAATTATTATTTTCTTGTAACCGAATGTATGGTGATAGAATGTATAAATAAGATTTTTTTCTACCCTCCATAGCACCTAATAAACAATCAGTTTTAATTATATACTAATCATGAAGCCATTTTTGGTTTCCACAAGTGACAGAAAATATTAGAGGAAACATTAAAATGTCATTGTATAAATTTACATTTAAAATTAACTGATTTGTAGGAAGAATTAAATCTTTTTAGAAAAATTGTTCCATGAAAATCGTCACCTCTAGATGTACTAACATGTATATATTGAAGTAATTTATCAGCAATTTATCCTGAAGTTGTCATAGCCTATAAAAAGCTCTTAACAGCTTGAGTAACAATTGCATCAGCAGAAGACCCTTCTCGAAATTAAAAATTATCAAATATTATTTTCAGTCTTGCATTTGCCAAAAGTGACCAATGGAGGGGTCAGAGAAAGATGGCCAAAGGGAAACCTCTAGCAATCGTCCCTCTGCACAAACACCAAATGCAACAGCTATCCATACAATCAAGCACCTTCAGAAGAACCAAAAATCAAGTGAGCAATCATACTTCCTGGTTTTAACATTATATCAAGGAAAGAGGCTCTGAAGAGGGCAGAAAAGACAGGCTTGCATTGCTTATGCCACCCCTTGCCCATCCCACAGCACTGCTGCCCAGCACACCCAGTGGAGGAAGAATTTGTGTGCCCAAGAGAGGGAGAATGAAGTAATTGTGGGGCTTTGCATTGACACTCAGGGACACCCTGGCACAGAGGAACACAGCACAGGGCAGAATTCTTCCAGTGACCAAGGAGGGAGTGTTAAGACCAGTCCAGCCAGAAAGAAATCTTCTGCCCCAAAACCCAAGTTCTGGCTATCCCCACCACCAGCAGACAAAAAAGAGCCTGGGGCCTGGAATCAATTCATAAGGTGGTTGGTCTACAACAATTTTCCTCCACCAGACTCTTTATTAGCATTCCTTGTGTTTTCCTCCAGCTTTCTTTCCTTCCCTGCTGTGAAGATATTTGCAAAACACATAATTCTAGTCTGCACCGAAGAAACAATGGATTCCAGAGTCTTATAAATATTGGGAATGAGAAGTATTCAGAGAAAAGGGGAACACTGAATTTAAAAATATCATGAGTAGTTGAAGGCAAGCATACAGTTCTTTCCATTTATTTATTTATTTATTTATTTATTTATTTATTTATTTATTTATTTATTTATTTTTAAGGGTTTTGCTCTGTCACCTGAGCTAGAGTGCAGAGGCATCATCATAGCTCAGTGAAACCTCAAATTATTGGACTCCAGTGATCCTCCTGCCTCAGCCTCCTGAGTAGCTGGGATTACAGGCATGCACCACCATGCCTGGCTAATTTTTCTATTTTTGTGAGACAGGATCTTGTTCTTGCTCAGGCTGTTCTCAAACTCCTGGCTCCAAGCAATCCTCCTGCCTCAGCCTCCCAAAGTGCTAGGATGACAGGCATGAGGCATCATGCCTGGCCTTTCTCCATTCTGAACAGGGTTCATTCTCATAATTAAAGTTGCTTTCCTTCATTCACAGGCAAACATGGCAAAGCATAGGATAATCTTAGAAGGTATGAGATTCTGGGTGAATTTAGACAGAAAGGTACATTCACAGGGGTACACAATACTAACAATAACTTTATTTATAACTACAATGTCAGAAATAATGTGTGAATTTAATGAATTAGCTGTGTATCTGTTTATTTCCATTAGTACCATGAACAAGATGCAGTTTTAAATCCGGAACATTTAAGTATTATACTCACAACATCTAGAATATCTGTAATTTGCTAAATGTGGTACTGAATACACAATACAGCCTCTAGGGTCTTCGTGTTTATGAGCACTTGCCTGCATCATTCAGGACTGAAATAAATAGCCATGAAGCTGAACACTAATCCTCTAAATCATTTGACGAACATACTTGTTCGAAAAATAATAGGATAGTCAGTTATTTTAATGGAGGCTTTGCTTTCAAGGCAGAGGGCATTCCGCCTTGAAAGTATAGTGGATATAAAGAAGTGGAGACAGGCAAGGAGATTGTTATTTGAACTCCGTGTGTAATCTGATTTTATAATTTTTGTCTCCTTCTGTTTTTCAGTATTCCCAAATGAGCAGCCTGAAGCTGATTGGAACACAAACTGTGGCTCTTTGTTCCAACACGTTTTTCTTTTTTAATTTTAGGTGAGATCAAGTTGACCTATTTATATTTATGAGGCATCTGTCGCTCTGAAAATCCTGGATAAGAAAGAATGAATCAGACTATGGGAGACAGGCCAAGACTGAACTAATTTGCTGTTGCTTTCTTGGGGCCAAGAGAATACAATCTTTCTCTAGTAAGAGTAGTAAGGATTTCCCTAAAGACAATGGTTGTTTCCCTTGTTAATAATCCTGGGATCCAGAAAGCTTGGAGGAGGAAACTTGACAATCCTTGGAATGGGGAAGAGAAGAGAGGGAATTCCTCCTCTCTCTGGCCTTGACACAGAGCCTTGGTGAATCTTAATACAGTTACAGTGGAGTGGGTGATCCTGGGAGCTAACAGGACTCTGCTATTGCCTGTGGCAGCTGAGTGACTATGCCAGCTCCAGGACTCATAGCATAGAAGACACCATGGGAATGCCACAAAGAAGCTTGATGGTGGATAAATTTCTGGCAAGTAGACCACTGAGTATGTGTGCAAGACTGAAGATACCTGGGGTGTATTCAAATATATACCATTATTTGCCACCATTAGCCATAGACAATGTTGCCTTAATACGTGAAGTTTTATTTGTCTTTATAAATAAATATTAAAATACCAGTTTCTATAGTTTCTTTAATCCAGAAATAATAGATACCCACAATCCAAAAATTTTAGTGGGTCATTCCCTGCTTTGAGCAACACATCTGTGAGGTGTCATTTTGATTCAAGACTAGATTCTGTATTTCAAGTCCCTCCTGCCCTAAAAGGCTTATAATCTTTAAAATATGTCAGAAACTACATTTATAGACATTCATAGACTAGAAGAACATTAAAAATCAACAATTTGTGTAGGGAAATTGTTTTCCTTGTAAGTATTTTTATCCAATAGCTGTTATATGGCCATTAAAATTATGATTTCAAAGATTATTTGATGGCCTGTAAGAATATGATATGTGGGGAAAAAAGCAGGATACAATTTTGTATATATAGTGTGATTCCAATTGCTAAATGAATATTATATATTTGTAGGAGAAAAAGTACTGGAAAGAAACCCAGTAAATTATTAGTGGTTCTCATTCAGTTGTGCAATTAAGATAATTTTTATTTTTTATTCATTTTTTTCAGTTTGCATTTTTATTAATAAGGATGTTTTGCTCTTAATACAAAAACTGTAGTTTTAAAGACTCTGAAAACTCTAAAATATGTAGTATGCACTGGGAAAAGTAGGAAAAAATAAACACATGAGAAAAGATTTAAAGGTATACTACAATTTAAATAGTAATTGTTCTTTCTCCAAAGTCATCAAATTCTTTACATTAAACATGTACAGCCTTTTGTTTGTCAATCATTCCTCAATAAAATGGCTTAAAAAAAGAAATTTCATAAAAACAAAAATAAATAGTTGTTGGGTCAGGATTATGGATGCAAGATTATGGATGACTTCTTTTAATTTCTTAATTCTCTTTAATGTCATTACACTTCTTTTATAATGTAAAAACCTAAATAAAAATAACTCTCTAATGTACTCTAGTTCTGAGAAAACGTCAAATTAAAACTTAAAACAATAAAAACTTTAATTGGTTAACAGAAACAAGAAAATTATAGAATTTTCTCTATGATAGAAACGTATAGATAATATAACCAGAAGTACTCTATCTAGACACAGTATCATGATCATGTCAGCAGGGGAAGTCACCAGATACTAAAAGATATCTGGGGGAGAGTGGGGAGGATGAGCCAACGCAGACCTTGAGGCCAGCCTACCTGGGCTTCAGTTCTGAACCTACTGCTTACAAGCTAAGACACCTTAAGTAAGACTTGATTTTCTGAGAGGTGGTTTTCTCAGAAAGCTACCTGAAACGTAGCTATGATGACAGTTTTACATGAAAGAGTTTTTAATCTGAAGCACATTTTTAAAATGCTAACAGCTCTGCCATTAACTTCTATGTAGTCCCACAACTGCTAACATGCTTTATGTAGAAAAGGTCCCCATCATTCTACAGTTGCACACAAAACTATCCACATATCAATTATGTAAAGACTAATTTCTCAAATTTTAGGGTGACTCTATAATCCTAATTATTCCTAATCCATAATTTTAATAGACTTTAAAAAATTCAAGTGTACATGCAGAAAACTGCCTAAATGTCACACGTAAACTTCAATGAAATTTCACGAGGTGAATCCACTCATGCAACCATCCAAATCAAAAATAAGGTCAACCGCCAGCACCTTAGCAGCCACTCTGAGTGCCAGTAACTCCTCCCCTGCCTCCCCAGAGGTAACCACTATTCCCACTTTTAGCACCAGAAATTAGTTTCTCCTTTTTTATAATGGAATCACTTTTGCTCAACTTCTTGTTTGTGAGATTCATTCATGCTGTATGTAACAACAGGTTAGTCACATAGTATTCTGTTATATGAATACAACACAATTTATTTAATCATTCTGCTATAGGTGGACATTTGAATTGTTTCTGGCTGCAGGCATAGTGCTGCTATAAACATTCTTGCATCTGTCTTTTGGTAGACAAACACACTCAATTATCTTGGGCATGTACTAATGAATGAGATTGCTAGGTTTTAGAATATACTTAAGTTCTTCTTTAGTTGATACTGTCAAACGGCTTTCCAAAGTGGTTTGCATTTCATTTTTTCTCCCCTTCCCCTAGCTCCTGGAACCAGCATTTCTGTCTCCACGACTTTGACTACACTAGGTACCACATACAAGTGGAATCATGTAGTATTTTTTCTTTTGTACTGGCTTAATTCACTTGACATAATGTTCTCAAGGTTCCATACATGTTGTAGCTTGTATCAGAATTTCTTTTCTTTTTAAGGCTGAATAATGTTCCACTGAATGAATATACTACATTTTCTTTATCCACTCATCCATCAATGGACACTTGGGTTGTTTCCACCTTTGTGCTTTGTGAATAAGGCTGCTATGAACACGAGTGTACAAGTATATTTTTGAAACCCGTCTTTCAATTTTTGGGGGTATATATTTAAAAGTGGAATTGCTGTATCATATGGTAATTCTGTTTAATTTTTTGAGGAACCACTATACTGTTTTCCACAGCAGCTGCACCATCCCACTTCATTTTTAACAGTTTTTTTATTCCAAACCAAACTCAGGTCTTCCATCCGAAGATCGCATCCCTTTTTCAGTGACAATCCAGATTTTGTGTGTTCCAGTCCTGGTTATCTATACAATGTGGTTGAGGCAGGGAATACAGGTTAACCAGGGAGGAAACCTAGTTTCTATTTCTAGTTCTGCCACTAACTCACACACTATTAAATAAGAAACAAGAACACTCATAGACATCCTGAAGTTTAATTAGAAAACACAGGAAGTTAGTGTGGTAAAACAAGCACATCTTTTTTTAATACATCAAATTTTACACATTGAATGCATGTTTTTACTTTCAAAGGAATCACTCTAGCTAGACTGAGTCAGCTTACAGTATTACTGAATAAAATCTGTTCCGTACCTCTCATTTTTTCTGATGTCCAGAATGTAAATTATATACCCATTACTGTGTAAGGACATAGAGATTCAAAGAACTGAGGACTGAGAGTCAAATTAAAGGCAGAATTCTTTTCCTCAAGGAGAAATATGGTGTAACT
This sequence comes from Lemur catta, assembly GCF_020740605.2. Classification (NCBI taxonomy): domain Eukaryota; kingdom Metazoa; phylum Chordata; class Mammalia; order Primates; family Lemuridae; genus Lemur; species Lemur catta. Next base: position 166,249,905 of record NC_059128.1, on the reverse strand, counting down.
GCTACCACTTTTACACTTTTTCTGCTCAGCACCTCTTCTTCCATTCCCCCCATTCTCTTTCTAACCCCAGGGTGGGGCAACCGTGAGGTGTGCAGTTTAGATCTCCTACAAATGCTGCTGGGGGAGGGGAGGCATAGTTGACTGACAGGCTCCAGCTCCTGCACCTTGGGATGTACCATGGAGTTCATACCAAGACTATGCTTCCCCTAGGCTGCTTCCAGCCAATGACAGAGCATGGGGAGGGTCTAGAAGTAGGACACTCCTGTCTGACAAAGTACTTTTCCAATGAGCAATTTTTTCTTTGAAATTCTTCATTGGCCCAGCCAAGGCTTTCTTAGATCTGTGCTATGGCCTGAGGCTCTTCCTACTCAGTCTTTGCTTCCTTCTCTTCTTTTACAAGCGTCATGCCTGCATCACTGTCTGAAGGCTCTCTCTGCCTACTCCTGTTCCTTTCCAGTTTATCCTATACTGACATTTCCCCAATAAATTTCTTGGAAATCTAATCCTGTCTTGTCTTCTGCTTCCCAGAGGAGGAATTGATTCACAGGGGCAAGTTTAGAACCATAGGGGACCAATAATCATTGCTCACATTGATGGCCTCAGTGATTGGTCAAAGGGCAACCTATGCCCGCCCCCCCAGGACCAATCAGAATGCTTTCCTGGGGATAACCAACCTCAAACAGAATCTATTAGTCGGGGTGGAGTTCTGAGGCAGTAAGGAAATAGACTCAGACTTGCCTGAGGCTATGTTGCCTGGCAGACGACTCCTGTTTCCAATTAGAAAGAACGAGGACAAATATTACAGAGAAACAAGAATAAGAGAAAAGTTAGGAACTGAGGGGATCTGCATTGTGAATTCTGGAGACCAGCATCATTCATCATATTTGATCACATGAGTCACTAAGTTTCCTGTTTGACTCAGGTTTTAATTCCTTATTTAAGAAACCTGATTATGTTACTCCCTTGGTTAACATTTTTCTATGGCTTCTATTTCTAGGATGAGGCCCAAATTTCTTATATTCCAAAATTTTATTTTGAAAAATTTTCAAACCTACTGAGAATTTGCAAGAATAGTAAACTTAACACCCTTATGCCCTTCACCTATTTTCGTCAATTGTTCACATTCTGCCACATTTGTCTTATTGCTTTCTTTCTTTCTCTATGTACATACAAATAGTTTTTGATGAATCATTTGGGAATTAAACTAGTCACAGACATCATACTTCATTCCTAAATCTGTCAGCACATATTTCCCTAGAACAAAGGCATTCTTCTATATAACCACAATACAAAGATCACATTTGGAAAATGTAATCTTGATATAATATTATCTAATACATAATCCATATTCAAATTTCCCTAATTGTCCCAATAATGTCCTTTAGAGTTATTGTTGGTAGTTGTGGGTGCTATGGTCTAGATGTGTCCCCCAAATTCATGTATTGAAACTTAATCACCAATGTGACAGCATTAAGAAGTAGAGGATTTAGGAGGTGATTAAGTCATGAGGGCAAAACCCTCATGAATAGCATTAGTGCCCTTGTAAAAGAGGTTGAAAGGGGATGCCTTGCCATTCCACTGTGTGAGAACACAAAAGGTGCTTTCAATGAAACAGAGAGCAAGCCTTCGCCAAACACTGAATCTGCTGGCGCCTTGATCTTGAACTTCCCAGCCTCCAGAACTATGAGCAATAAAATTTCTGTTATTTATAAATTACCCACTCTAAGGTGCTTTGTTATAGCAGCCCCAAATGGACTAAGACAGTGGTTTTTTTTTAATCCAAGATGCAGCAATCAAAGATTATGTAATGCTTTTAGTTGTCATGTCTCTTCAGTTTCTTTAATTCAGAAAAATTCCCCAGCCTTTTTCTATCATTCAATACCTTAACATTTTTTTAAAGTCCAGGCAGGTTGTTTGGCAGAATGTCCCTCACATTGGATTTGTCTGGTTGCGTCTTCATGATTAGATTCAGGTCAAACATTATCAGGAGTAAACAGATACTCCTGATGCTCTCAATGGATTTGCAAGGCTGTTTGCTGCCTGGCCCTGCCCATCTCTCTGTCCTCATCACTTACTGCTCCCCCTCTGACCTTTCAAGTGGACCTACAATTCCTCCATCCTGCCTCTTTTCCATCTTTCACACACACTGCTGTATCTGCCTGGCACCCTCTTCTCCTGCTCTTCCCCTTGTTCACTGGAGTCACTGACACATGTATTTCTGGTCTAACCTTAAATACCACTTTATCCATGAGGCTTTCCTTGACCCCGTGGAGTGGACCACCTTGCCTATGTGTTTGTCTAGTTATCTTTCCTTCTAGATAATTGGTCTTCAAAGTGCGGTCCTTAGACACCTGGGATCCCAAGATATTTTCACAGGATTTATAAGGTCAAAACTATTTTCATGATAATACTAAAATGTTATTTACCTTTTTCACCATCTTGATATTTGCACTGATGGGACAAAAGCAATGGTGGGTAAAACTGCTGGTACCTCAGCAAAAATCAAGGCAGTGACAACAAACTTACCGTTAGTCATTGTATCCTTCTCTTATTCACTCATAGAAAAAAATACTAGTTTTACTTAAGAGTGTCCTTGATTAAGCAGGAAAAATGATTAATTTTATTAAATTACTACTCTTGAATATATTTCTGTTTAATATGCTGCATAACAGAGTGGGAAAGGACACATGAAGCACTTCTGCTGCTCACTGAGCTTGCTGATCATCTCAAGGGGAAGCATTTGTGTGATTGTTTGGATTGTGAGTTGAGTTAGATGCTTTTTTCACAGAGCACCACTTTTACTTGAGAGAACAATAGGCAGTTAAACTATAGTTATTTAGACCTGAGCATTTGGGAGACATTTTCTCAAAAATGAGCAAAGTGAACCTGTCATTTCAAGAAAAACAACTCACAGTATGTGTTGCCAATGGTAAAATTCAAACATTCAAATAAAAATTAGAATTTTGGAAAAATGGTATCTGCCAGCACAAGTTTGACAGCTTCCTGATACTTGAAGACTTTTTCTGATTTGATTAATACTGATATTAATGAATGTGATATTTAAATATTATATAATGAAATGTGCCAACATTTGAAAGAGCTGTATAACTCAGTGAATCAATGTTTTCCAAATGAACAATGCACATTGTTTCAAAAGCATATACAAAACCCATTAAAAGTGCAAGATAGACTAATGAATTTTAATGTAATTTTAACATATGAAAAGTTGATTGATAAAATTTCAGATTTCATGTCGCAGCTAACCTTTAAGAAATGATCACTTGTTGAGTTTTGGTATAGTAGCAAAAAAGAATTTTCATAGTTATCTGAAGAGATTCTTAAGATACTACTCTCTTTTCCAATTACATATCTTGTGAGACCAGATTTTCCTCAGATACTTCAACCAAAACAACATATTGCAAGAGATTAAAGGCAGAAGCAGAGATGAGAATCCGGCTGTCTTTTATTATGTCACACACTAAAGATATTAACAAAACTGTAAGGCATTGTCATTCTTCTTAATTTTTCATTTTGGAAAATGTAGCTATATTTTCAGAACTATACATTCTTTGTGTTTACATATAATGGGTTCATTATGTTATCTTTAAGTGAATGAATAAATAAATATTTTTAAAATTTCCTAGTTTAAATTTCTACTGCAATAATATTGATAGCCATAATATAATCCACATACTCAAAAGCTCTTTGAGCTTGTCAATAATTTTTAGAGTGTTACAGGGTCCTGAGATCACAAAATTTAAGAAGCACTGTTCTAGATTAAAGGCTATGTAAGAGCAGAGACTATGTGTCTTGTTCACTATAAACTACATGAGAGATATTTGAAAAATGGCTAAGAGTATCTGTTGGAAAAGTGACTGGCTGACTGACTGAATAAATTATACTTGAAAAGGACTTTGCAAGGTATTACAGACAGAGGTAACAGTCTGATAAAAAAAAGATCAGAATCAGTAAGGATTTTCAGAGAATAGTGAGCAATTAGGTGTGTGTAAAACAAACTAGCACAGTGGTGAAAACTTAGGCTATGGACATGAAGAATCCTGAGTTCAAATCCTGGCTCCAGCCTTTATTAACGAAGTCACCTATGGCAAATCAACCATTCTGAGCTTTAGCTCATTAGCTGTGTATACTGGTGCAACCCACTGCCTCTCTGTGCCTCCATTTCTCTACCTGTAAAGTGAAGATAACAACAGCACCTACCTCCCAGCAGTGGTGATCAGTGCTGCGCTGTCCGGCCTGGCAGCCACAGCCACAGGTGGCCACTGAGACTTCAAATGTGCCTAGTGCAGCTGAGAAACTAAGTTTTTAATTCAATTCAATTTTAATTAATTGGAAATGAAATTAAAATTTTGTAATTGAACATTTTTGGCAATGTGGATGAAAATAGAAAAAGAAATTTTGGGGGGTACTTGATTCAGGTATTAGACATCTTATGTTTGGAACAACTTGGATATGTGATCTACTTTTTTATTGTGCATTTTATGAAATCTAAACACAGATCAAGTATTTCCAAGAAAAATTTAGCATCCATATCGAGATGCGCTATTGGTATACAATATACATGGGATTTTAATGACTCAGTACCAAGAAAAAAAAAAGGATGTCGTATCTGTCATTAATAATTTCTAAACTAATTACATGCTCACTGACTACATATTTTATTAAAATAAATTTCACCTTTTTCTTTTCACTTTTAAATGTAGCTCACAAAAAATCTAAAATTACATATGTGGCACACATTACATTTCTATTAGACAATGGGTTAGCACGTTGTAAGCACTGTAAAAAGTGTTGGTGATCATTGTTTTATTATTATATATACTATAGAGGTAATATGTATCCTACAAAATCCAATAAGGATAAACAAAGATATTATATGAAGCTCTTAGCACAGTGTGGGGCACATAAGGGCTCAGTAAGTTGTACCTCTCACTTGTAAGTAGAGAGGACATTGTGTGTGGGGGGACAGCCAGCGGATGACACGCTCTAAAGCTGAGCGGGGGTTGCATAATGCAGAAAGTTTCGAAAACCAGGCTTAGAAGTTGGGGCTTAATTCTCTCTGCAACTGAGAGCTACTGAAGCACATGATCCGAGATGTGTTTCAGAAAGATAATTCTGACAGCATGTGTCCTCAGAGGAGGGACATGAGTTTTGAAAACAGTTCTAAGCCATTCAGAGCAAAGTCTGCTGAGTAGGTTGGGTGATCAAGCTGGGAAATGCTGTCTAGGGTCACAAACCCAGTCTCAGTTTGAGTGATGAGTCTGGTTTCACTGGGAGCTCATAATCCAGCTTCATGGGCAATTCTGAAAGAGAAGTTTCACAGGCATTTTTGGAAACTGACAGACAGCATCATGGCTCAAGTAAATCGCCTTCCACCGTGACTGTTCCAAAACTTGTTCATTTTGGTGTGTTTATACGATCAAGCAAATAAATGGTCTCATTACATTTTGGTTTTTTGCATACTCCAGATAAAGGGCTCTTTGGTTACAGCTTTTGTAAGAAAATCTTCTGAGCTCAAACACCCTGATCAGTTCTCCAAGTTTCCTCTTTTGTATGAATAAGCCCACCCTTCCCTAGGAAATCCCCAGGTACCTAAACAAACAAAATTGATATCCTTTAATCAGTTCTTCCCTTAGATCCAGGCTAAAGAAGCCCCTGTTCTGAGCCCCACATATTAGAGTGTTCTGGGATGATCCTCCTGTTGTATTCCTCTAAATTATTACTTATCTAATGCTACATTTAAAAAACCACCTCAAAACTTAGTGGCTTAAAGAGACAATAATCATTTATATGTGAGAAAATAAATTTCTTTGTATAAGCCACTCAGCCTATGGCATTTTGTTATGGCAGCCCAGACAGACTAATACACTTGTGCGCAAGGACCCTCATAGAACAAAACGGAACTGGGGAAGGGAAGTGTAGGATTGGTGAGCCACAGGTTGGGGGTCCTTTCTCCACCGCCACCCTATTCCAGCATGGACCTTCAAGGAATCTGAAAATTATAAACTCAAACCTGGCCTTCCAGGTTGTTATGAAGGCATGCATGTTAATATAGCAGGATACAACTTATTTTATTTAACAGTTTGTTAGCTTGATTTATACCTTTTAAGTAATTACACATATAGTATGTCAGCAGCTTCCATTTGTGCTCTCGAATTGGACCCCAAACATGTCAGGAGTGCACAAGATTTTAGTTTACAAAGTTTCCTATTCTGGGGAAGAGGATAACTTAAGTGTGTGCTGTGTTGTACTATGATTATTGTAATGAAAACACTGAATTCCAAAAAGAAAGGTGCTATCATACATCAGGCCCAATGTGGCAGCACAAATTGGGCAGGAGAACTTGCTCTGCCTCAATGTGTGTTTCATGGACAGAACATTTTCCAAGACTAAGAATCTACTGGGGATATCAACTGCTCTTAAGAACACTTAAGAGGATTGCTAAAGTTCTCAAAAAGATAAGGCTAAGGCTTTGCGAAAAGCTTTTGTGGTCGCCACTGTTGGTGCCAATCCAGGTCCCTTTTACTGGTCTGGAGTACCCAGCTCTCAGTTGCTTTGAGTGCTGGTTGTTAATAGGTCAAAGCTTGCCCTCTCTCTGCAGAATTGCCCATGGCTGACAGGAGCTAAGGCTAGCCCCTTTTTCTCAAGGTGAGACATCTTTGTGGTGTTGTGTATGCTTCACAGTCCGTGTACATCAGACTTTACCTGAGACCACATCTTTGTTTAGCCTCCTCCCTTGCCCTATCCTGAATCACTCCCTCCCCTGCAGGTTTCTACTAAGAGCACTCTCTCAATAAATCCTGGGCACCTGAATAGCTGTCTCAGGTTCTGCATCTAGGAAAACTGACGTAGGATCAATGAACTCGGTAAGGTGCAAGGATTGAAAACTCATTTCTTTCATAACTGCCTCCACAAAACCATTTTGTTGACTTAAACTCTCGCCTAATTTAAAACTTCTCCATTCAGTCTAACACAGGCTTGAAATCCTGCAGTGTGGAAGGGAGTCGGGGTAGGGTCAGCTTCATCACTGTTTCCCCACATCTACTCTTCCTATCCCACCCACAGTTGTGCTGCAGGCTCCCCCAGGGGGTGAGATGGAGCTAGAAAGGGGGCAGGAAGATGGTTTTTGATGAGTACAAGTGTAGTCTGGTGCTGATGCCCACTGGCAGGAAGGACATCTAAATACTACGTCTTCTTCCCCTGAATTTTAAATTCTCTAGAGATACTGCCAACACGCATACACACATACTAGCACGCACAGATGGGGCAGCTTCAACTGCAATTCCCTGGTGTGATGAGGCCCCTCCCAGCTGGCCATTAGGGCTCCCCCATCTACCCTCAGCCTCTGCGTGCAGTGGTACTCCAGCTTCTTTCTGCCCAGGTCACCTCACCCCAGGAAGGATGCTCTCTTGCTCTCTTGCTCTCTTGGGAAGTGTCCTTTCTGAGACCAAGCACAGCAAGTTCCCTTCCAAGGGTTCCACGTCTCTGCCTTCCCCTCCCTCTCTATGCATCTCTCTCTTTTTCTGCTCTGATCTCTTTACAGCCTCTCACCTATAGATTTTTCCAGACGCGTGTCAGGTACCTTTCCTCACATCCCTAAATTCCAGGAGATGCAGGCTAAACTCTCTGGGTAGTCACTTGACACATTCTCTTCACTTGGTTTAAAAAAGTGATAGAGAAGGACCTCTATTCCCTAGAAAATGGTAACTGCACAGTCCTCCAACTGTCTCTAAAGAAATATTAATACTTCCTCTCTCTTACTTAGTCTTCAACCTCCCTGACCCTGGCAGAACCAAGCTCTGGCCACTCCCTCTGCAGCATGGCTGGTCTACATAGATGATGTTCTAGCTGGTTTAATGACGCACATTGGAATCAAGAAAATTTAATCTCTACTGTTTTCAGCTCAGAGGTCTCAGCTAAACAAACCTTTGAAATTTTAACATCCTGCTGTATATGATAATCACAGCTAAGTTTATGTCATGCCTTCTATGTGTCAGTACTCTTCCAAATCCTTTTCCTGCAGAAAATCACCCTAATCCCCACCCTGCTCCATAGGTTGGTACAATTTTTATCTTCATTCCACAGAGGTGGAAACCAAGGCATGGAGGGGTCAAGATGACCCAGGAAGCAAGTGCTGAGCCCTCAGTTGGAACACGGATGGATGGGCACCAATACACTGGCTTTAGCTCACCTCTGAGTTGGTAGTCATGCTGAGGGTGACTTTTCTTTCAAGTGACCCCAGGAACAGCCAACACTCATCCTCTGAAAAGTTCCTTGAAACATTCCACAACTTCTCCACCTGGTATACTTTAAACAAAACTGCATGTCAGCATTTGGCACATGAAGAGAGTCACCAGCAGTTTTCCATAAGTTTTAAAAAATATTTTGGGCTGTCCTATGAAAAGTTTCTTTTTCCAGATCAGCGAGTTCTCTAGCTGACGAATGTTCCCAAACCCACATGGCTGCTGATGGTGAGAACCCAGATTCCTGACTACACAGAAAGTGGCTCTTATGCCTCTGCAACTTTGGATTGAAGAACAAAGCTGTGCCCTTGGCCTGGGCAGCTGAGAGCCTCACTACATCACGGAAAAACACTTTTGGCGCTCCCTCCTGATTCGTTTACTTTTGTCCATACTCCCCTGACCTTGAGGACCTTCGTGGTGTTATAACAATGTGAGCCAACATTGTAAATGCTGCAAAAGTCACCCAGACTTCTAGACAAGGCAGCAGACTTAGCAGATGTATAAACCAACCCCCATCCTAAATTGTGCTCCAAATAAACAAAAAGTCTGGAATATATGTGTATACATATATGGTCCATATATATTTTAAAATTAAAAATAAATATATATTGGACAGTAAAAAACAAAGACCACCAAATATGGTCTGAAACAAAGTGGGATTTATTGCTTCCCTGGCAAGGAAGAGCCACATTGCCTCACTTGGGTGTGAGTTCAGCAGAAATTACTTGGTTATGGTGAAAAGAAGGATTCGCACCAATAAGGCGAGATTCTGAGTTCAGGTCTCTGGTTGGCTCCTGAAGCAGAATGTAAATCCTTTCTTTCCTTGTCTATGATAATGGGAAGTCTGGTTTCAAATAAGTCCAGAACTGGTTGCCTTAACTTCCAGTGAGCCTGGGATCATTCAGTAGATGCCCTGAGTGCTCAAAGCTCGGCAGAGTTTTTCTTTAATACACATGCAAACAAGAAAGGAAGATTCCCAGGAGCCAGAAGCAGAGAAAGAGACTTTAGATAGTGTAGTAAGTGGAAGATGAAGCTACGAAGCTCTCCAGATATGAGACTCTCCAGATATGAGTCTTAGATACTTGTTAAGGGCTGAGGGCTTCATGCCTAAGCAGGAAGCAGAGTGAGAAAGGTAGGCAGCCAACCAGAGCAGGTCCTGCACAATGTCAGGGCCAGAAAAACTCTGCTCCGTCTGTGATCTGCAACTGAAAAGCAGCATCTGGAAATAAGCTTTCTGACTCAGACCCCAGGTAGAAATATCACTAGTGAAAAATAGAACCTTAGGACTGAGCAACATTGTCTAAGATCTACCTGTGCACCCTTGGGTCTGGCAGAACTAGCTACAAATCCACCCTCCACGGGGAAACCTCCAAAGCCAGGGCACCTCCAGGATTCCCAAGGAAGATGAGCTCTCTAAAGTCTACCACATGGCAGTAAGTACTGTGTTTAATGGCTCTCAGGAGGGCAGCAGGGAAGGAGTGCTTCAAATATGCAGTGTGAGGCCCTCTAGAGCTCATATACCTTATTTATTAATCACCACTCTGTGCCAGGCATTGTGCCAGCTTCTTTACCATTTCTTGTCTTAAACCTTCCCAACAACAACACATCCTTAACCTGGGTGTGGTAGCCTTTCTATCTGGCACTATTTGCAGAAAGCTAGACAAAGTCCCATTCTTATCCTATGCCTAAAACTCCACCAACTAAGATTCATTCTTTGCGGTCTTGACAACTTTCTCATCCCCATTTGTACATCCCCCCCATACTTAACTACAAACATTGGGCAATATGGCACAGTGGAAAGGGCTCTGAAATAGCAGCCCTGAGACCTGGGTTCTGGTCTGTGCACCACTGTCCTGGCTCTGAGATTATGATCAAGCTACATACCTGGGACAGTGTTTAGCACAGAGTAGAAGGCCAATAAAGGATGAGGCATAATTCTCACTATTGTTATGCATTCCTGATCAAGGATTCAACATCCATACCGAATGGCCCTTATTGACGTACAAAAGCAAGTAGGACCCTGCTGCATTGCATGGGGAGGCACAAGCACAGCCCTGCACCAGACAGTGCCCAGTCTTGCTCGAGACAAATTTGGATCACTCTCAGAATGCAGGGGGTGGCACAAACATTTGAACAGTTCCCCTTTTGTACCAAGTTCTGCTCACACGGGTCTGAAAACTCTTCCCTCCCTTCTTCCTTTTCCACCGCTCCCAGCCCAGGGCACTAGTCCAGTCCCTGTGGTCACCATGCTGGCGAATCCCATTGCCTAAGGCTTTCCATCCTTTAGAGTGGAGCAGCAACAAGGCAGACTAAGCCCCTCTTGCCAATATCGATGACTTCTCAAAGTGTAACTTTGATTCGATATTATGCTTAAAGTTCTCCTCCCCACTAGAAGAAAGGATGGAGTAAGACAATGAAGGTCCAGGGGCAGAGAAAGTTGTCCCACCATGTAAATACTCTACTATAAATCTATAATCGTTGTAGAAAGAAATTTTCTGTACTGATTTCTACAATTTGTGCACAACTCTGTGGTACAAATGGGTGACATAAAAGGCCCCTAATATGCATCAATTTGATGTAAAATGAAGCCTTGGCTCTAATAATGATCAAATATGCAATAACATATAATGATTTTGCTTCTTGGCATTTAGCATGAAGTGTGATTTGAAAGACGCAAGAGCAGAATTATTAAAAAAAACTATTCCTTAAAGTTGCTTCAAAAGCCCTCCTAGTAGATATTAGACACCCACTTGACTTGGATTCTGATCATAATGTTTCTCTCTCTGAAAAGTGCTTTGGAAGGCAAAGCAGATCCAATGTTTTCTTGCTTTGCCTTTCCCTGTGCCTCTAACGGTTCAAGACCCTGCTCATCCGAAGAGCAGATAAAGGCAAATAGACACCATAAGTCATGGTGCTTAGCAGGTGTCCCACCTCACCAGAAACCATGGAATTAACCACCTCTCCTGAGGACTTTCTCAAAGATGCTCCTCAAAGAAACTTTAAGGCAAGCAGGGGAGAAGCCAGGGTCAAAGCTGAGACCTGAAGTTAAGGGAAGAAATAAAGCTGTGATTAGGTGGCAGGCAAAAGTGGAGACTGGCAGAAAGTTTTTCAAAGGTCTCCTTGCAATGGGAGATTGGGGTGGGAAACACACCATAGCACACTTTAGATTGTGGATTGCACCTTTTTTCCACATCTTGATGAAGCAGCGAGGGGTGGGAGGATAGAACACCAGATTGGGGTCCCAGCTCTTCCATTTAATAGCTGGAGACCTTGGGAGAGTCACTTAGTCTTCCTGAGCTCAAATTGCTTTGTGTAGAACATGATTATCATGGCTCCTTCTAGCAATAAAATTGTAGTATTCTAACTTCCCTACTCTCCTCTCTTTAGACTTGGTTTAAAAATGAATACCGAATTATATTCATGTTCCCTTGAAATGAAGATGTGTCATATTGCATATTATATACACTCATGAGCTTTGAACTCATTTATTCAACTATCACAAACACACATTCAGCAACAAAGAAAAGGTTCAGTGTTTCTACTTGAATTGGTGAAAGTTATCCATCTAAATGTTTAATAGGCACTTCAAACTCAGTATCTCCAAGAATCCCTCTTCCTTCCCTTTAAATCTAATCCTCCTCCTTCAATGCCTGTGTCAGCCGATGGCTCCACTGTACCCACGTCACCTTGGCTACAAAATGGAACCTATTGGTCTTTTCTCTTAGCCTCCAACTAGAGATGATTAAGTCCTAATGACTTTACCTCCTCACTGTTTCCAGACTCCTTCTGTGATAAGGGGTGAGGGACATTATAGCTCAGACTCTCATCTTTGCTTACCTGGGCCTCTGCCGTCGTCTTGCCCTCCACCATCCCCTGTTCACAGTAATCTTTTTAAAACACCAATCACCTCTTGTTCAAAACCCTTCACTGGCTTTGTTCACACTCTCCCCTGGAGTTCTTTACCCCACCTGTGTGTCATCTCTCTCCTGGGCCCTTCATTAGATTAATATCCATTCATTCTTTAAGACTCACTTCCTGGATGAAGCACTCTGCTCCCCACTCTCCTGCCAGGCTCCAGCAGGTAGCCCCATTATCCTACTACCCTTTGCATATCTGTATTATAGCACTGGCAGCCTTGAATTGCAACTGTGTCTGCCTCCCCAGCCAGGCTGTGGACACCCTGAGAATAAGGATGTGTTCTTACATCTCTGTCACCCGGCAGAACTCCTGACCCATACTAGCTACTTGAAAACTTTAATTCATTCATGTTTTCTCTGCCAGCAGAAATGTCATTGATCTAAAGCAGAGCACAGCCATGACCCAGTCACCTAAGACAAACAAAGGTGGGTTGAGATGCAAGCCCAGTGCCCCAGACACATACCAGGGCCTTTGTCTGATGCTGGTATCTGCATGTGGCAGTTACTGAGTTGGGTCAAATTGATGCTAACAAACTGTGTTTGAGGCAGAGACATTCTGACAGCCATTTCTGTTTCCAAGTGAACATTGTATATGGCAGATGCTACATTAAGGTAATTATTTTACACCAAATGTAATCAATTTCCCTATGTGCTTTCTTTCCAGCAAATGATTCTGCATAAAGCAAAGTTTAATGTTTTGGCCTGGCTAGGAGGCTTTTTTCTGGGATGACAAAAAGAAGTGCTCCAGAAGTCTTGCCAAAAATTTCCAAATATCACTGAGTCTTCAAATATTGTACTATGTTAATCAAGTTTCATTGGCTTCCACCTACATGGTTGACTCAATTCTTTTGCAAATCACCGCTGCTTTAGACCTGATTTTCTGCATCTGCAAACTAAGAGGTATTGATGTGATTCCCTTTAAGATCCCCTTTCAGCTCTTAAATTCTACTATTCCAGAATTCTTATTTATTATTTCACTTTCCATTTGGTCTCTTGTTTTAAGTCAACTGGTGATGCTCAAATTTAGCAGGAAAATAAATAAATTAGGAGAGTATTCTTTGTATGAAACTGATTTGTTGCCATTTATAGAATTTACCTTTAAATAAAAAATTCTCCTGGATCATTTAAAATAGATTTTGATTTACAAATATTCGACCTGTATACCACAAAGTAGCATCTATTTGCAGGACTGGTTACATAATCTATGGGATTAAGTTCAAAATGAAAATTATGGGCCTATTGTATTAAAATTAGTAAGAATTTTAAGTTAATGATAGCAGAGCATTAAACCAAGGCTGGGGCTCTTCTGAGCATGGGGCCCTGTGCAACTGCTGGCCCTGTTTATCTGTGCTGTTCTTCATATACTCATTAAGCAACAAAAATATCTATCAGTAGTAACTATGCCTAAACATTTTCCTCAAACCCTATATCCCAAGTAAATCCAACAAAAAGGAATAAAGATGTTCAGAAGGAAACATATCACTAAATTTTTGGCATAATCTAAGTTCCCTTATGCTCACTCAGTCAAAGAACCCTGGACTAAAGTTGGACATGGGTGCCATGTCTGGCTCCACCGTTGGCTCATTGATGTGTTTGGGTGATTCACGGGACTTCCTAACTACTTAGTTGTCCCCTCTGTGAAATGAGGGACCTCATTTTTAGCACCAGGATTCTGTGAATCTTTGCTGGTTTTCTAACCAAGGGCTTGTTTCCATGGCCGTATAATTATTTCTAAACTTTTTATTGAAATATAGCCCATTTACAGAAAAGTACTCATATCATATGTGCATAGCTCATTGGATTTTTGCAAACTGAACACATCTTCCAGATCAAAAAGTAGAGCATGGCCAGAATCTCAAAAGCCCATCTCACGTTCCCTTCTGGTCACAGCCCCCACTCCCACAAGGATAACCACCATCCTGACTTTTAATACCATATATTAAATTTTCTTGTTTTTGAACTTTAAACAAATGCAATCATATGTCTGATTTGAACTCTGCATTATGTTTTAAAATTCATCCACATGGTCGTAGATTATTCATTCTCATCAATACAGTGTTCTGTTGTATAAATGTACCACACTTGAATGACCATTCTACTAGCAATGGATGTTTGGGTAGGTTTCATTTGTGGCTGGTAATGTAATTTTATAGTTTACGTAAAAATTCCACCATTCCTAATTCTCAAGAATCTTACTAAGATTGAAAATTTGTTTTCATTCTTTGATTTTATAAATAGGCTGAAATGCCCTTGTACAGGAGTTTCAAAAAGCCTTGGACTCTTTTTTTAACCTTAAATGTGAACAATGAGCAGAATTTTCCTATTCCTCTTATAGCCCAGCTTCTGTTTGACATTTTGCAATTACAGGTGAGGCTTCTTAGCCTGCAGAAGAAGCAATTGTTGTCATTGTTCATTAGCATCTGACCAAACTGTCAGATAATAACAATAATACAGAAATGGCTTCTGAGTATATCAGGAGGAAAGCCTTCCTTCCAGAGCTCAGGAAGTCTGTGATAGACTAAATCAGACCAGGAGTGGGGGTGGGTGCTAGGAACAAATCACACCTGCCAGGAGCAGCAAATGCTTGTAGTCCTGGACAAAATATAGACGAGTGGGAGTAGGGGCATGTGCTTCAGACAGACAGGTGAAATACGGTCTCCAGAGATATGGAATAGACAAAACCTGGCAACGTGTCTGGGCAGCTCAGCAGAGGGTAACACATAGTTCGTCTCCAGAAGGAACTCAGCAACAAAATACATGAAAGTAGGGCATCCTTTCACAATCTGGGCAGAGGTTGGTCTCAGGGAGAACTAGGAGGCACCTGTTGGCTGGGAGCATAACTCCAAACCTGAAAGAATGGGAAGAGCAAGAACAGACCCAATGGACAAGTGCTGGGATTCCAAACAGGTTACCCAGGCAAGACCTCAGATAGCCTCCTGGGAACTATTTGGAACCTCTCTACCAGAATCAGGCCACACTCAGGGTAGACCCAGCATAAGATTGAACAGTGCTGTCATTCGCTAACTTAATAAACAATTATTGAGCTCCTAGCCATATGCCAAGTACTGCACTAGGTGATGATGGTGAACAGAACATGCACAGTAATTACATCAGCTAGGATGCTTTTGGCTAGAAGTGACAAATACCCAACTAAAGGTGGCTTAAACAATAGGGGTTAATTAGTAATCTCACATACAAAGTCTGGAAGTAGACTGTCTGGAGGTTGTCTCAGTGGCTCACCATGTCAGGACTCTGGGTGAACTTCTCTTCAGCTTCCCTCGTGGTTACAAAAGGCTGCAGTAACACCATGAATCACATCCTCACATGATCGTGTTGAAGGAATAAAACAACTTCTCCTTGCATGCCTTTTTTTTTAATCTGAGAGAAAATCTTTTCCAGAAGCTTCCCAGCTGAATTCTTACTATCACCTTGGCCAGAACTAGGTCATGTGACTACAACTAAACCAATCACTGAAAGGGGAATGGAATGAACACAACTGTTTAAACCAATCACAATGCAAATCCTGTATATACTCGTCCTGATACCCAAACAAACTCAGGGCTACATCAGCAAGGAAGAATTAGTATGGCTATGGGTAGGTCATCAAAAAGATTGCTGACACCACCCAAACTCCTGAAAAAAGGCTCCCCTCACTTCCTTGGTGCCAAGATGGGTCCGAGAATTTGGAAATCTCTTTTACTCAAGGAAAACTTAGTAAGTACCCTCTCTGGGCAGGCATATGTGGGGTTTAAACTGCAACAGAGAAGTCTAACAACTTCCAGCTATGAGCTCTGAAAAACTTTAGCCATCAAACCACCCACCTCTTCAAGCTCTACCTGAAGAGATTTCTCCTAAAGATTCAGCCTGCTCTCTGTGACAGTGCCACCAAGGGTGTGCTACAGAAATGGCAGTTGCTTCCTTTGCCCTCAGAAGCTTGGCATGTCCTAACTTTAAGTCCTACAACTCACAGAGTTTTATTTCAGCTCTCCTTGAATCTATTTACAATTTTGGCTTATACAACCTCCCGGGATAGTGAATTCCATATGGCACATAGTTACCGTGTAAGACAACACTATTTTCATCACGTCTTAGAATTACCTCCTTTAAGCTTTTGAGAGGAACCTCAGCTATTCCATCAGTGTTCCATTTTTTAGAGGCTGGCCTGAAACCCTATCACAGCTTGTTTATTCTTTAGAGATATCCTTGAAGAGTAAAAGGTCAGAATAATAACAGTTGTCATTTATCAAGCAATTACTGTGTGCTAGCCAATATTCTAAGTGCATTTACATGTATTAACTATTAATAATTTAACTGTCAAGCAATCCTGTGAGGGAGGAATCATTCTATACTTTTTTTGCAGCAAAGATACAGCAATATTAATTAACTTGCCCGAGATCACATAGCCAATAAGTAGGGGAGCTTTATGTCTTAATAATACCCGTCAAAAGGGACAAGGCCAAGTGCAGTGGCTCACACCTGTAATCCTATCACATTGGGAGGCTGAGGCAGGAGGATCACTCGAGACCAGCCTGGGCAACATATCCTGCCTCTACAAAAAATAAAACAATTTCCTAAGAGTGGTGGTGTGTGCCTATAGTCCTGCTACTCAAGAGGCTGAGGCAGGAGGATTCCCGTGGGCCCAGGTGTTGGAGGTTGTAATGAGCTATGATCACACCACTGCACTCTAGCCCCGGAAACAGAGGGAGACCTTGTCTCATAAAAAACCCCAACCCCGCCCCCCACCAAAAACGGACAAGATGTCTTCCTCTTTGCAGGGCTCCTGAGTTTTTTTTCACCTTATGGCTAGTGTGCACCTCAGAGGACTTGCTGGGATGAAACAAAATCACTTATTTTCTCTCTCTCTTATGAAATTTGTTAATTAATTTTTTAAATTGACAAATAAAAATTATATACGTTTATCATGTACAACATGTTGTTTTGAAATATATATACATTGTGGAATGGCTCAATTGAGCTCATTAACGTATGTATTACTTCTTCATATACTTATTTTTTGTGGTAATAACACTTAAAATCTACTCTTAGCAATTTTCAAGAATACAATACATTGTCATTAACTATAATCAGCATGCTATACAATAGATCTCTTGAATTTATTCCTCCTATCTATTAATAACTGAAATTTTGTATCCTTTAACCATCATCTCACCACCACCTCCAAAACACATATTTAATAAACAAAGCCAAGCCAAGCCATGAATTTCTTTCCCCTTTGTCAATTGCTGGCCTGTCTTCTCAAACTGTGAGAACACCTGTCACATTACTCAGTGAAAAATGCACACTCAGAGTCTCTCAGGCATTGTCTCTAGATGATAAAGAGGTCATCCAGGCAAAGTGGCAATTTGAGAACAGCTGTAGGAATTGCATTTCCCTTCTGGGGTGGTTTCAGAATAGCTTTCCTACAAGTTCAAGGCAGACATAGCTGTTTATCTTCATTCAGTCACACACCCACTGAACTGTACTGCCTTTTGGCCGTCTTGGGTGCAAGTCTTGTTATAAGTTCTTTGAGGATCAGGACCATGCCTTACTCATGGGTCTAATAGCTCCTTCCCCTGAAACACTTGGTGAAAGAGTCTGCTTTTTGTGTGAGCCCCCTTGCTCCAACAAGACTGGCATTTTTCTGAGGACTTCTGTGGCATTTTCTTTGGCATATAATGCATTTCTGGATATTGCCAGAACTTGCAAACCACAATAAGATATTCTTCCCGAAAACTGGGAGATAAGAGAAAACCTAACTAGCGGCTTGTATTTGTTTGATTTTGCTTTTTTTTTCCTTGTTGATTCATCAAGGGAGAAAGAAGCAAACCTTTCCACAGCTCTCACTCCCCCAAACTGTTGTGTTTCTAAGAAGTCTGAGCTTTTCTCACCACATGGCTGCCACCACCATCACCACCTCTACCCACCCTGATGGGAAGCAGACGCTTCTTATAAGAAAAATGAAGCCGCTTTGTCCCAGAGGGGAATGGTTGGAGCCTGATGCTCTGAGTTAGGTGAAAGGGAAGAAAGGGTGGCACAACCGCCAGAGGGAGCTTCTCTGAGGATAGAAGGGGTAGCTTAGGGCAGCAGTCTCCAACGTTTTTGGCACCAGGGACTGGTTTCATGAGAGGTAGTTTTTCCACAGACTGGGGTCAGGGGGGATGGCGA
The DNA here is from genome assembly GCF_020740605.2 of Lemur catta. Classification (NCBI taxonomy): domain Eukaryota; kingdom Metazoa; phylum Chordata; class Mammalia; order Primates; family Lemuridae; genus Lemur; species Lemur catta. The sequence continues at coordinate 166,231,562 of NC_059128.1, read as the reverse complement.
GCGATGGGGAGCGGCTGTACATATAGACGAAGCTTTGCTTGCTTACCCGCTACTCACCGCCTGCTGTGTGGACCTGTTAGGAACCAGTCCTCAGAGGTTGGGGACCAAAGCCGTAGGGGATTTGTCCAAACGGAAGACAAACCCAATGCCTCAGATG